>NC_073727.1:34308593-34615000 GCF_023634155.1 Falco peregrinus | reverse complement strand
ATGGAAATAACTGCTGTCATAAATGTGCTCATTTCACATCACTGATGCATCTCACCAGCATCTGAATGGCTTGAAACAGACTAATTGGAAGGGTAACTGATGAGGGCACAAGGGCTTGAGTTGTGCTTTAAACTTGCTTGAAGAATTAGTTTGATCCTTTGCCAAAGCTTTCGTAGTGATTACAAGATATAGCTCTAAAAGATTCTTCACCAAGAGCTGTAAAACCCTTCCAAAATGTGAGTTGAATGGCTAAATCTAATTGCTCTTCTTCTTTTTGGTCATTTTTTAGGGCTGTTGCAGTGGTGAAAAGTAGTCTTGTACCTCTGTAAAGTCTTCTGGATTTTACAATCCACGATGCAGAGACAAACTCTGTCGACTAGGTAGATGCCCAATAAATTCCTCATTTTCAGGAATGTGACTAAGCCAAGTTGTATAAACCACTGATTAAGTATTAGAGGTCCTAGTGGATAAAATTACCTGTTCCTTCATACAAAAATATATTCAGTCAATCTGCTCATTTGCTGAAGGTTGAAATGTACGAATGCCCTTGGATTATGTTTATTTTGCTTGGCACAATTTACCCATTGCATGCTCTCAAGCAACACCAGATAACATGATTAGGTAAGCATCATCCCTACACTCTGCTTGTCATATGCCATTCCTAGCAGTGTCCCCCTACTCCTGTTCCCCTTCTTCAAAGGAAGCTGTTCAGTTTTGCCCCTATATGACAGAGGTGAGAGACAACATGCCTCCCATACTGTTTCTATCCCAGTCTGGAACAGAATGAGGTTCAGGAAGAATTGAGGTCCTAATTTTCCCCAAGAACTGAGAGGGACACATATGGAGCAATGAAGGTCTGTGCTGGGCTTTGCCTTGCCCCTGCAAGGCTTGCATTTCATCCCCTGGCTCTGGCAGGCTCTGGCTCACCATTGCTGCTCTGGTCTTTCTTTAAAGGTTTGCCCACCAAGGTACATGGTGGAATGGGGTGACTATGCTTACTTGGTTCTTGACTTGGCAAAGAACAGAGGGATGGTGCTAAATAACAGCCACATGTCCCCCATTCCTAGATAATAATGTCACCTGACAGATGTCTTGAGTCTTCTGTTGCTATATAAAAAAAACCCAAAACCTACCCAATGTATTAACTCCATTAATTACAGCATAATGTTAATAAAACCATTCATTAACACCACTGAAATTTTACACTGAAATGACAGAAGGTGTTTCCACTGCCTAGTCATTCAAACATCGAAATGTCTAGCTGCACTTTTCTGTTGCTTTATATGTGGGAAAGCAGTCATACTTTTTGGAAATGATAAAAGTATTATGGCATTTTTACTAATTTGAGACCTAATAATCATAGTGTTCACTTTATTCTCATCTAAAATAAAGAGAAAAAACCAGGAAGTATTTGTAATGTCTGAGAAAATATATATATTATTGAACACACCCTGATATGAATACAGGAAGAAAAAGGTACAGCAATTCCACTTGCATGCAACTTACCCTCTCTTCTAAAATGTAAATTTCTGACTGTGTTTATACCCTGTTCTTGCAACTCTTTTCATTTACGGTCTATGTTGAAGAAGAAAAGACATGAAAAACGTAAACTGCAGGGCTGGGTTTAGCAATCCTCCAGTGTTGGACTCTTGGCAGAATCCAATTCTGTTGTGGGACAATTTGCATGGCCCTTGCTTGCAGGGCCTTGGAGCATCACGCTCCTGCCTGCAAAGGTCTGTAGGTCCTCAGTGTCCCAAGAGGTACAGAGCAGACTGTGGCAAGATTATTGAGTAGAGCACAGAAAAAAAGGAGGTTAAAATTACCCAGCAGGCTTCTGCAAAAATGAGTGAATTTCACAGAAATCGTTGAGTAAATACAGCAAAGCATCATTGAGAAATCCTGTCCAAGGCAACCACCACTGTAGCAGAGATGTACGCTCTTAGATAACACACAGCACAGCAGCTGTGAAGGCTTTTTTTGTTGTTGTAGAAGAGAGATTTGTGGTGGTAAAACCTTAACATACTTGAATTTTAGCATTATCCAAGCTAGAGCACAAGGGTTTATAATGCTCTTCTAGAGCCTGAGAGCGACTCTGGTCCCTGCCAATTGAGTATGATTACAAGTATGATGATGAGTGTAACTGGGGAACAGAAGCTGTTACCTCTTTTACACACACTAGAGTCTGACTTAATGACGTTTTCATTCTCAGCAAGACTTTTCTGTTATGTATTAAGCTCATGAACTCATTAAAAATATTTTAATATACAACTGAACCTTTGTAATTACTCCCTGTACACACCTTCAGCTTCCAGTGATAGGAAATAAAGCTTCCCTGCACTTGGGCCCATCGTTTTCTGTTTCATCACTATTACTTCAACGACAGTATACATCAAACACCTATCTATATATGTCTCCAATTGCTTTATAGAGAGATCAACATCCTCCTTTATGCATGTGAGGAAACTATTCAATTTATCTAGTACGGCAAGAAGGATGCTAGCAGAAGCATTCCTTACTCTGGGAAGTCATAAAATGAGATTGTTTCCCAGCTCCTCAGTTTCTTGTCTTTGCAGGAGCACAACACTTTTTGGGGGTACAAGTCCCTGTTGCATTATAAAGACAGTACCCAACGTGCAATCCAGTCTAACTGCTTTATTATAATTATGAAATTCTCACATACAGCTTAGAAAATGGGGCTGAGAGTTTATAAAAACAAACATAATCAAATCAGGTTCATACTTCAGTGTGCAGACTCCCAATGGCTCATGAAAATCCTGCAACAAGAGAGAATGTCACCACAGCAGTCGCTGAAGAAGCCACTTATTCTTGCTGAAAGAGGGATATTTTGGGCTCAAAATTTTTTTTCACGTGTGTCTTTTTATGGGCTTTAATGGTAGTGAAGCCTTCAGCACTGGAGTTTTTGGTATTGCAAGCTTAAGAGTATGATAAACAAAAAGAAAGATGGAATTGTGCTTTGACTCGGTCATTTTTTAAATTATTATGGGTTAATGGAAAGTGCATGCAAATGAAAAGTGGACAAAAATGCCTTTTGTTTTTTTCCCCTCAAAAAAATGAATTCAGTCCTTTCTAAGAGAAGGGACTTAACTTCCCTGAGTTAATCTGTTTTTCATAGCTCGTTCCAGGATTAGATCTGAAGGTCAGGGAGGGAAGAGGTAGCAGCAAATATTGTCATGACCTCAGGAGACTGTGACACTGAAAGTCATGTGGTCCCATGGCCAGCATCAAGCAGGAGTTTGGAGTGCACCGCCTTGCTCTTTGCCAGAGCCTCGGCAGCCCCAGCTGAGCACACAGACCCTTCATTTCCAGTAACCACAGTACTTCCTCTTGAAAGAAAATCTGCATTATAAAACTGACATCTGCTTTACTGCATTGAGTTTTATTTTGATTATATTTTTTTTCTGTCACACAGAAATTTGTTACATGCAAAGACAGCAAAGACAACTGCTGTTTTAATAAAGTCTGCTCCTAAAATCTCGTTGTAGTACAATTATTACAATTCCCAGAATACCTCCGGTTATTTGAAGTATTTCAAGTGAACAGAACATTGTATTTTTCTAATCATGGCAAAAAATAAGCAGTGATTTGAAAAGGTGTGTTTGCTTTATAGCAATTTATTTAGTAAAGTTCCTAAATTAAACCTGTCAGTACTCAAATCACTGTATACAATCCTGTGCCAGCTTACAGGAGACATTAAGTAAAATGGCCAAGGAATCGTGACATTTGGGGCTGGCCATTTTAATGACAATGTGAGATTTGCTGTTGACCTCAGTGGAGACAAAATTTAGTCCCAGAAGATTTTAAGGGCTATCCCTGTAATATGAGGCTTTGCTGCTTCCTGTACATGCCTCTTCCACAATTACAAGACAACTGGGAGCACAGGAAGAGGGTGAGTCTGGAAAGAGCGGATCACAGCTCTTCTGAGCAAGTATAGGTTTACAGCAGGGCAAGTCTGTGTGCCTTCCTTGGACTTGCTCCGTCACTAACGAATGAAACCTGTGAGGCATCCTCTGCAGTATATATATTGCATTAATAACTGACCAGTTATTAATGAAACACAGAAACACTTGGATTTATTGCTGACTTTGCTGGGATAGATACCCAGTTAAGCCCACACTCAGACTCAGGGAAGAGGGAGACAGAAAGATTCTCTCGGCAGCACGCTTTCCAGCCCAAAGGCGTTACCTTAAGCTTAAAGGTGCAGTTCAACAGTCTCTAGCACCCCAGATCAATAAAGGATTATCTCATATCTGTCCTGCAGCATCCTGATTCTCTGTGGACAGTGGCATCAGCTGTCCAGGGTTCATGTGTTGCTATGCCAGTGTGACTCAGAGCCTGGTCGCTGGACTCCAACGTCACCTGCCCTGCCCTTACTCCACAAAGCCTGATTGTTATTTCACTTGTAATATAATTACACCAGAGTAGATGCGCTGTGCTGAATAACACTGCTTCACTGGGACTCCAAACACGATCAGGCTGTCAGCACCTTGTCTCTGCTGTGCTTCTGCCAGATGCAAAGTGTGCAGGAGGGAGTTAGGGCGGAGGAGCCCAGCAGCTCCCCAGAGTTTGCCCTGCAGGAATGACATCTCTACCATAAAGGCTACAGAGGTAATGTTCCAACTTTGATTTCCCAGGCTTCTCCTTGGAAATGCTCCTTCCTTGTCTCCACCTCCTCTCCCTCCCCACCACCAGGCACTGAAAAGGGGCCGCTTGACGGGGTGATGGGAAAAGTCACCATAGAAACAGGGACTCGGGCCTCATTCGCACACCGAGCTGCGCTCCCGCAGCCCGGGGAGAGCACAGCAGCTGTGGTAGGTACAGTCACAGCTGATCCACACTGCCTGTCATTCAAAACCCCGTAAAGCGTATCGGCACACACAAGGAAGGGTATTTGGGGCAAATAATTTTCTCACTTGCTCTTCAAATATGCAGTCCCTGAATCAAAAGCCATGCAACTAACCTGTTATATATATTTCTTAATACACCTACAGAGCTTTTTCCATGCACACGTACCAGGCAGAAAACCCAATATGCTGATTTTACTATTTTGATGCGCGCCAGAAGTCCTCTAATTTCTCCAAAAGCACTAGGGCATTATGTAAGAAGCTTGGATATGATCCAGGATGCAGATAACAGCGTAACAGGCATGACAGAAAGCCCAACAAATTGGTGAACAAAGGATCTAATTCCACTATTGATTTATTAATTTTCAGCTTGCCTAAGTACAGTGATTTTTCCCTAGCTTTTGCAAGTGTAAATTAACAAATAAAATGTCAGCTATCATATTTAAGATCCATTAAGACACAGGAATGAAAAAATATTTTAAAAATTACTCATGTTGAGGTCTCACAGGCATTTAGGAGAACAAAGGGCAGAGATACATTTGTCATCATTTTCAAAAGTTCCTAGTCCAAGAGTTATCTCTGAAAATGGCATTAAGCTCACAAACAACTTAGATCTGCACAAAAAGCCTCTGACCCTGAAATACGAGTTATAGTAAATAATTATCAGAGAGACTAAAGACAAAATAAAAAGGCAGATTATGAGTAAGAAGATGACAAGAAGGCAGAGAGTAATTCAGGAGGCACCACAGGTGGGAAGGCAACCAGTTGTCTAACGCCAGCTCTTGGAAAATATATATTGAATTTTGCATCTGGAAGCTCATGTGTATAGTAATGTGATGCCACCTGGAAGTCAATGTAGCAAGATGGAATTTCAACCTAAACAATTATACACATCCATAAATTATCAAAACAAGCATCCCAAATTAGCAAGGAGGAAATAAAAATTTAATTAACATTAAGTGTGGAATAAATAAAAAATAAAACACTCTTCAGCCTCTCAGCTAACAAAACACACACTGTTTCATCACCTGTTTCCTCACTTCAGCCCCTGCCATTTCAAGGAAAGGGCCTAAGGCCCCCAGCAGTCAAAGTGAACTGGGCAGCTTCATTTATACTTGCCTGTATGATGCAATGGGCAACTGCTGGGCTGTAGAGGATTAATGACAAAAAATTCCTTACTGTGGAGATCCCTAGAAAGGACTTTGCCTTGTTAGTCACCAGATGTATGAGACTGGGATGGCCCTGCTTCTCCCAAACTCTCTTTAGGCACAGAGGAATGAGTCTGTAAATGCCCTAGGATGTCATTTGCTTTAAGCTGTGGTGGAGCACAATATGGTAAGAAGCTTTCCAACTTGCAGGTCATAGTGAGAATTTTAAAGACTAAGATGAGCAACAAAACCTTCATACTGACTGTGGGCCACCACTCAGTGCAATGCACAAGTTGTTGCACAGCCTCCCTCGTGGGAGGAAGCAGGCAGACCCCAGAGAATGCTCTGTTGATGACTAACTTCTTTTAAAACCACCCATTTAATGCTAAAGAAGAGCTCTGAAGTTACCTGCAATTGTTGTCCTTCATATTTGAAATCTCTCTGGCAATGACTGTTGGAACATATCGGTGCTGTGTTAGTGCCCAAACATGAATACTGGTTTTCTTCAGCAGACAGTGAGCATGTTATATAAAATGCAATGAGACAGGGTACAAGACTGCTTAATCCAGAGAAATTCTGTATTTTGGCTTTCATTCCTTCAGTCTTAGCTATAAAATCTTCTGTACTGTTCCTCTCCCATTATCCCCATTAAGTAATCAATGAGCTTTAGATACTAATGCAATATATATAGACTATGCAGATATATATGCATGCATGATTTATGCAAGTTTGGTATAATCCTATCCTTTGAATGTGAAAAAGTAGAGTGCAGAAAATATTGCGATACAAAGAGACTTTTCCCCACGTAAATAATGTCTTAAGTTCCAAATCCATTTTATTTTCCTTTTAAATTATTCTAGTAACATAAAGTATAGAAACTCCAGGAGAAACAAAGACTGGTAGAGGTCATTTTTTCATTAGAAATGGTTGAGTGGCACTGGCGTGTTTCAAGGCATGCTCAGTTCTGTCATTCTCTCTGCACAGTAGGGACAATTGATTGCTGTAGGGATAAAAAGCAGGAGTATAAAACTTCCTGAAGCCTTCAGAAGGGCAGAATGAAGTGTCTGACAGCAACAGTAGAACCAAGACTTTATTTTGTAAGAATTGAGTTCTATTAAACAACAGACCTAATTTCAGTTAGATTTATTCTCCATTGACAGAGCCAAAGATTCCTCTGATTTTCATTACAATTTCTTTTTTTTTTTTTTTACTTCTCACCCCCTGTGAGGCTCAGAAACCAGCCACATGTTGGAATGGAAGGATTAAACCAAGACAGGTATGACACAGTGTATGACATACAGACTTCCTAACCTGGGATATAGGAGATCCCTTACAGCTATGAAGGCTGAAGCTTTTTCCTTTACATAGTGGTGAAAACCAGCATGGCTTACTTCTCCCGTTGGGTTGAATTGTCAGGGAGGGTGCAGGTGCCATTGCTGTCCCTTTGGTGGGGCATTCCGTCTCCTCAATAGGGTCTGTGGGTATGAGGACATGGATGAACAGAAGGTGCAGCCTCAGCTGTCTTTGGCTGAGGAGCAGCTGCTAAAGAGGAGGAGGAAGAAAAAGGAGAGAGACATGACACCCAGGACCACCATGATTTTATATAATGATCCAGTTGAACACGTATGCCAAAAATATGACTTTTAACAAACTGTTTGTTGCTTTGATGACTTGTATGAACTTAAAATGTTACTTGTTTCTTAGCTTTGCTTTTTCACCCAAGCATTAGTCCTCTTTAACATAAAACTTTCCTCTTTTTGAAATACCATGATTTGGTGCTGTGTGGTTCTGCTATCCAGTATGTCTGGAAAGCAGCTCCATTTTCAAGTAAATAAGAAAAAAGAACAGTTAAAAAGTATTCATTGTTTATTCTCAAATTGCTGCTTGGTACAATAGACATCAGGGCCATTTAGTCAACATATTAGAAATAGGTGAATTAAAGTCTCAAACTTCCAATTTTGCATGGACAGAGAGAAAGGGCTCTGGTCTGGTATATAATTAGCTGTGTCCAGCACATCTCCTTGGGCAGGGAGACAAGCTGCAGCCCACGCCAGATGGGTCAGTGCCAGTACCATGAACGAGCACAGCACGCTCCAGCAGCTCCTCTTTCTGTCCCAGCAAAACCCAGCATATTCCCGAGAGGGCAGAGGAGGTGAGTAAGCAAAGTGGTAGAAGTACAGCAAGTGCATGCCACCCAGGCATCCCTCTGGAAAAGTGTCCTGTCCAACCCGCTTCCAAAATCTGCTATTAAAGTGTTCTCTACTGAAAGCTAGGAGGTCATGCTTGGCTCATGCTTTTAGGGTGTTATGTAAAGGAATTCTCATCTTAACTTAGGAAAAGAAACCTATAGGACTTAAATGAAACTCTGCTTGGAGGAGAAATTCTTCCTCTTCTCTTTCAGTCTGGCATCCTTTCGTCTCTTGCACAACTACATACAACAAAGTGCAATTGTAGGCTGAATAAAAAAACATGTCTCTACGTGAGCAAGCAATAATGAGGACTAGAAAACAAGGTGTTCACAGCTCTAATTTGAGTCAAAATACTTTTAGCTACTGAAGAAAAAAAGCACTGAAAAAGTCATAGGTATGCTCTCCCAGGGTGCAGCAAGTTACCAATGCTCTGTATGACAAGAAATCTAAGGCGGGAGAATGAAAAAGAAATGAAGAAAATAAAAGAAGGTGGGAAGGAGAGAAGCAAAACTAGAGGGTGATGCTAACAGGATAAGGATTTACATACAGAGCAAGACCAAGATCTTTTAGCCTACTGATAGGTATCAGATGATGGTCAACAGTGGATGCTGGAAGAGGACACAAAAACACATACTGATAGCTCTCCCGGACAATTTCCCAGGTCAAAAAAATTGTCAGTGGAGAGATTTTTCAGCTATATGCTTGTCCTTTGTTGTCCCTGACTGACTTTTTGTCTTCTTCAAAAAAAGAAGTTCAATCACTTTTTAAACCCTCATAGACCCTTACATTCATAGACCCTGTGGCAGGGAGTTGAATTGCTTAACCAGAAGGACTGGGGGGGGGGGGGGGGGTTGGGGTTTTTTGTTGGTTTTTTTTTTTTTTTTTTATACATCACTTGCTTGTTTATTTAATTCACATGTGCACCTTTGCAACTACTTGTATGGGAAGAGACTGTGAGTAACAGTGAAACCTTTACTCTTGTTTACCTTCCTTACTAAAGGTTGTAGAGACCTGTGCATTTCTCCTCAGTCACCCCATTACCAGCCTGAAGACTCCTACCATACCTAGTCATTCCTTGAGCAAAGCCACTTCAGACCCTGGCCACCCTTCTCTGTACCTCCTGCCTTCCACCATGCCTGGCTTGAGATGGGGGACCGCAGCTGCTCTCAGTAATCAAAATCTGTCTGTACCATGGAATTATACTGGAGCAATAATGATGTTTTCTGGATTGTTCTCTACTTTTCCCTAAATATTTTCAAATATTTGATTTCCATTGTTTTGCTTACCAGTGATATATGAGCCAATGTATTTATACAACTGTTCAGCATCATGTCAGTGCTTCATCTCTGAATGATAGTAGTCAGCTGAGAGCCTCTTGTTTTCTATGTAAAGTTAAGACCTTTCTTTCAATGTATTGTTTCCATCCACAGGTTTTTAGAGACACTACAAAAAAATCTGATCGTGAATGGAACTTTCACTGTATTGACTTCTCTGTATAGGTCTCTTCATACTGGACTTATTCTAGGCTAGATATGATTATTGTATCTATTATATCATGACCTGCTGGTGATGTAAAATGCCTACAGAGATCTGGCAGTAAACTTCCTAATGGAAATACAGCTTTTATAAGCAAAAGAGTGCTTTAGCTTGTGTAGATTATACTCATTTCCCCCAAAAGAGTAAATTACATGAGTAGAAGCATTTTTGTGCCCATGTCAATTTTTACAACTGGCAGCACTGAAGTTTTAGCCAGAACAGAGGTTTTGAGAATAAAATCAACAATCCCAAATGACACTGAGAGATGGGCAAATTTTTCTACAGTAAGATTGGTCTCTACTATCAGACATAAGGCCTGACAGTATGAGTGAAGATAATCTGATGACTTGTTTTCATTTGGACACTACTGGGAGAAAAAAAGGATCTGTATCTTTCCAAAAGCACAATAAAGCTTGTTGTAGGTGGTATGAGATGTCACCACATCCCATTTTTGTTTTACTCTGGCAAGTCCATCCAGGGAACTCGTCTACTGAGGGAGCAGAAAGGATGCTAGTTTCTGTCCAGTGCTTAAAGGTAGGGACTGCTGTGCTTGTCCTTCTGGAGTATATTGTGTAGGCTAAATGTTATATTACTGTGATGACCTCATTATTGCTGTCCTGTGCATTCACCTAGATAAGGAGCCTAGGTATTCTTCTAGCAGAATCTATCCACCACTTTCATAGGAAAATTTCTCAGGTCCAACTCCAGAAATATTTTGTGTTTTCATTCCTCACGTTTTCAATCAATTATTCTGTGTAGTTGGTATGACTGCAGTCAATATTTATGAGTTTCAAAGGCCTAACAAATCATTAAATATTATGACCTTAAAAAGTAGCTTTTCATCAATGTTTTGATGAAAAAACAGTGGTTTTCTTCTTCAGCATAAATGTTCCATTTCCTATTTTCTGATTGTCCTCAACTCATCACATCTATATATATATCCAGTTCATGCAGTCCCTGGGCTCAAGGCTGGAGGACATTTATCTGCATGGGGGGCAGTACCTTTCCACATCCCAGGATGTGCAGTTTCACATGTGTTGGGTCCTGCTTGTCATATCAGAGAAGGTGGAGAGGACTGTGAGACAGGGACAGCTGGAAAGGGGGCAGCTGGTCTCCCCTGGGCTTGCCCTCATCCAAGGGCTGCACAAGGACCTCACAGATATGTATATATATGTACATACAATATATGAAACCATGCATATTTTATATGTGTGTCGACGTGTGCATGCTCACACATTTATGTATATAAGTATGTACAGTGAATTTATGTATATCTATCTTGCATACAGATGTACGTACAGATGTATGCATGTATGTATATGCTGGTATACCTACAGGCATGAAATCCTCAGTTAATTGTCCTTCAAGAGGAATTTCCATCCCGGAAACCCTGTTTTCCCTCGTTTGGAGCAAAGTGCTGGGCCAGGCCCCCCCTGCCAAGAAAGCACTGTGGGGAGCTGAGGCAGAGGCCAGGCCCTCACCCCGACCTGCCAGCTGCTGCAGAGGGGTGAGCAGGACCCCGGCCCCGACCCCAGCACTGCCTCCTCGAGCCTGTGGATGCCGGGGGGTCGCGCAGGCACAGGTGGGTCCAGGGCACTCCCCACCCACGGCCGTCCATGGAAATGCTCCCTCCTCGGAGGGCAGGGGAAGGGACAAAAGCCTTTCCTCGGCTTTTCTTTGTCTCTTAATTGGGAAAGACTTCAAGCGCGAAGTCTTAAGAGCCCTCTAAGGTGCTTCAGAGCAAAGGTAAATTCACCTCGTGATAAACAGGTGAAATAGATGACCACCTCTGGGGTTTGCCCACGGTACGGGGGAACGGTCTGTGGCCCGGTAGTCCCCGTGCTGAGGCGAACGAGTAACACCGGGGGCTGACGCTCAGCGGAGCGGAGCGGGCTGCCTTTGTTTCTGCCCTTCCCGGGCGCAGCGGGCTCTTGCCAAGGGGACACAGCGGGGACCCGCCGCGCTCCCGGCGCCGGTGAAGGCAGCGAACAAAGGAAAATCCTGCTCCAGTCCCGCTGCCGGTGCGGAAGGCGCCCGGCATCCCTGCCTGGCCGGAGCAGGCTCCCCTGAAGGGGACACTAAATAATTGATCAGAATCGATTGCCCGCATGCATTGGGAAGGGAAACCGGGCGCACCCCTCGCACGCAGCCTGCTCCTTCCCGTTTGCGCCGCAATCCTGTTCCACCATGTGCGGGGACGCAACTCAGCCTTCAGGCCTGGGCGGGGTTCTTGCCGTTTAATCTTTTCTTTTCTCTTCCCTTCGCTGCTTTTCTCCCTCCCCCCTCTCCGTCTCCCCGGCCCAGTGAGGTCAGCTCATGAATATTGCTTCATTTTCCTGAGAGGCTCTGGCAGCGGCGGGTACCTCGTGCGCGGTGCCCGGCTCCCTGTGCATGCATTTCGCCAGCCCGGCAGCAGACAAAGTGGTGGTGAGTAATGCGGACGATTTAGATCCAAGCCTTTTTTTTTTCCCCCTTTTTTTCTTTTTCTTTTCCCTCCCCAAAAAGGGAATGTCACTCGGGGTTCAGATGCAACAAACCCGCCAGGTATGAAGGGGGACCTGAGACAATCCTCCCTTTAAAACCCGGACAAAAGGCAGAAGCGCTCCAAACCTTAAAGCCGCCTTTGGCATTGGGGGTCTGGGGGAGGGAGAGGCGGGCGCCTGGCGAGGGCGGGGGCCGGGGGAGGCCCTGCCTGGTGCCCCGGGCAGGGGAGATCCCCGCGCCGGCGGGTGGAGCCACCGGACCGCTCCCTTTTGTTGCTGCCGCTTATTTACGCATTTTTCCGCCTGGACAGCTGTTCCCGACAGGAAAACCTGCGGAGACCCACGTCCTGGCGCCACGTGGGTTTGCCTGGGAGGAGGGGAGGTTATGTCGCGGAGTTTGGTGAGACGGAGATTTCGGACTTGGGCTCAAACAGGGCTTTCGTTGTACCAGTTAAAAGGAAAAAGAAAAAAAAAAAAATAATCAGCCAACTGAACCGTAGGCGGCAGCTGGGGCTGGAATTGGGGGCACGTACGGTGGGGGCACGGTGCGGGTTGTGTTCCCGGCAGGTCGCGGCTGAGCCTGATGACCTCGCTGCAGTGAAACTTCCCGAAAAGATCCAGGTATAGCGTTGGGTTCCCGATTACTATTTTTAATTTCATTTTGAACAGTAGGTAAAAGGAAGAGTAATGAGTAAGGTACGGGATCTAAACTGAGTCCTGGCGTTTTGCAGTTTCTTTAGGTCTGGATTTCAAGAGTGACATTTTGTACCTGTATAGCTCTGAACAACAGCAGTGTGGGAATCCTGTTTGTGATGGTTAATAGAGATGCAAACCAAAATTTTTATGAAGTGTTGTGATACAAATGTAAGTGTTGATGGGTTTACACTCCCGTGCTCTCGTTTTACTAATTAATGCCTGGGAAGTTTCTGGAAAATTGTGTTCTTTTGAGCTTTAATTTCCAGGATATTGGTTAAAATCAGGGTGATAATGACAGTGCATTTGAGAGGAAACCCTGCGCTTCTGCCAATGAGAGCACATCAAACACAGTTTCATTGTCTAGTATGTTCCAGGGAGTAAACCAATTGTCAGGGTACAGTATAATGTCTACATTGACTTTGCCCAGTCGTGTTCCTTCCTTTATTCCCTTTTCTAGCAGGGAATGGTTAAGCCGTGTTCTAGGAGGGAATTGTTAGGCCATGTTAGGAATGCTGTCGTTTCTACTTTTGCTTATGTTTTCCCTTTAAGGACGGCTGAATAAAGGCTATGTGAAAACAGTTTGTGGATCATAGCCATTATTTTCAGAATATGTTAAGGAACATTAGCAGGAAGATATGGCTTCTAGAAGCCCTTTTAACTGCCGTTTTAAATAATCTGTTGTGGCCATGAAAACACAAGTTTTGTTGCTATGGGGGAAAATTGCCATGTGAGCACACTTCAGCGAATACCACATAACATCTTGTACTGACGGTGAGGGTCTAATCCTTGCTTCCTCTGTTTTGAGAATCTGCTGGAGCCATTACGCCTCAGTCCTATGTCGGCACAACCAGTAGTAAACCTGAA
The DNA here is from genome assembly GCF_023634155.1 of Falco peregrinus. Classification (NCBI taxonomy): domain Eukaryota; kingdom Metazoa; phylum Chordata; class Aves; order Falconiformes; family Falconidae; genus Falco; species Falco peregrinus. The sequence goes on along the minus strand of NC_073727.1, from coordinate 34,601,222 downwards.
TCAGTCTGAAGTCCTGACAATGCCTCTGGAAAACAAACTGGGGCAAATCTGGGTTTGGAAGCTGATAGAAGGGCCCCTTTCCTTTATGGCCCTCGATCCCCGAGTTTCGAAGGCCTAACCTTGTCCTGGAAGAGTCCCTGTCAAAGCTGAAGGGGAATATGTTCTTGCTTCCACGTGTGCAGCCCTTTGTACAGCGGCCTTTCCCCACTCGGCTGTGACAGGCAACCTGGACGGGGTCCCCGGGGAGGCAGGCAGGTGCAGCAGCGACCCAGCGCGGCACCCGGCGTGGCAGCGCGGGGAGCGGGCGGGAAGGCTGCGCGCGGGTGGGACCGTACGGTGATGCGGCAGCCCGCAGGGGGAAGGGGTCGGCATCGGGGGGGGTGAAAGCGCCCCTAGATGCAAGCGGAGTGGGAACGGATCCCAGCCTCAGCCGTGCAGCGTGGACTCCCCCCCGAAAGGCGCTCCGGACCGGCTTCGGGCTTCGGGCTCGGCCCCGGCCGGCTCGGCCCGCAGGTGCCCGCGGGGCCGCGCTCGGGAGCGGACGGGGCACGGCGGCGGCAGGGAGCGGGCGCGCTGGCCGCTGGCGCTGCCAGAGAGCCCGTCTTCCAGCCGCCCCCCGGCCGTCCTCCCCGTCCCCACCCCGACCGTCTTCTCCGCTTCTCCTCCCCCAGCTCTCGGGGCGGCGGCGGCGGCGGAGGCGGAGGACGCCGCCCGTGATGGACGTCTCCCTGAGATAGCCGCCGCCATGAGCCAGCCGCCTGCAGGGGGCGCCGCCGCCGCCGAGCCTCGCCTCCATCCCGAGGGCAGCAGCGGCAGGAAGCAGCAGCGAGCCTCCTCCCCGGCCAGGGCCCGCGACACCGCCCCGCGCCCGCCGCCCGCCGCCGCCGCCGCCGCCTCCCGTGCCCCGGCCGCCGCCGCCAAAGCCGCCTCTGCGCGGCCGCCCCAGAGCCAGGCCCCCAGGGCCGCCCGCGGCCGCGCTGCCGACAAGCCACCGCGCGGCGCGGCGCCGGCGGGAGCTGTCCAGCCCGGCGCCGGTGCTGAACCGCCGCCGGCCGCCGCCGCCGGGAGAGCCGCCGCCGAGGAGCCGCCGCCGCGCGCCGCCGAACCCGCCGCGCCGCGGGCCGCCGAGGAGGCGCCCCCTGCAGGAGGCGGCGGCGGCGGGGGGGAGCGGGAGGGGGCAGTGGCGCCGCAGCCGCCGCCGCCCAAGCACTGGCGGGGGGAAAGCGGGGCGGGCTCCGCTGAGGGGCGCGGGGGAGGCGTCCCCGGCGCCTCCATCTTCCTCGGGCGCGGGGAAGGGCCGCGGGGCGGCGGGCGGCGGCGGGTACTGGAAGGAAGGATGCCTGCAGAGTGAGCTCATCCAGTTCCACCTCAGGAAAGGGCTGGCGGCGGCCGCCCAGATGCAAACCAAGGGCAGCAACCACAGCAGCAGCGGCAGCGCCTCCTCCGCCTCCGCCGCCTCCGCGGCCGCCGCCCCGGCCGAGCCTCCCCCGGCCGCCTCCGCCTCCTCACCTTCTGCCATGGCGGAGGCCGGGGCGGAGGGGCTGCGGCAGGGCGAGGCCGGCGGCGGCGGCAGGAGCGGCGCCCCCGAGGGCTCCCTGAGCCCGCAGCTGCAGGAGGAGATGCAGGAAGAGATGGACAAGCTGCGGGAGGAGAACGAGACCCTCAAGGTGAGGGGCCGGCGCGGCGGCGGGGCTGGGGGTGAGGTGGAGGGGAACAGGGGCCGGGTGGCTCCGCACCCCCGCGCCCCGAGGGGGCTTCCCGGCCGCCCTCTGCCCCGGCGCTGGGGCTGGCGGCAGGGTTAAGATGGCCCTGTCGCGGGGCAGGCCGGCAGCGACGCTTCCCCGCTTCGTTGCGGTGCTTTTAATTGAAAGAGCTGGGTTGTATTTAGCTGGTGCCCCTGCGGGAGGAGCTCCATTTTGGCAGCCTTCCCCCAAGCCTGCTGACATTTGTGCTTTTGACCCACCTGTTGCGCCCCTGTCCCCTTGTCGCCCTGGTGCCAGAACGAGATAGATGAGCTGAGGACAGAAATGGACGAGATGAGGGACAGTTTCTTCGAGGAGGACGCTTGTCAGCTTCAGGAGATGCGCCATGAGCTGGAGCGAGCCAACAAGAACTGCCGGATCCTTCAGTACCGGCTGCGCAAGGCCGAGCGCAAGAGGCTGCGCTACGCCCAGACTGGCGAGATCGATGGCGAGCTCCTGCGCAGCATGGAGCAGGACCTCAAGGTACAGATGTGAGCAGGTGTCAAGGGGAGGGTGTGCCTCAGGCAGAGACCTGACCTTCTCGCTGTTTCTGTTTGATGTGCCTTTTCTGTACATACTCAAACCCCGCGTTTGCTGTTGTGGCCGTGACGGTTCTGTAAGTACAGGTGTTCATGTGGCTCTTGACAAAATAGAGTCTTCCTGGTCAGAAGCAAAACCACCCCTTTGTCAGGGGAACTTCTGATCAAAACAAGGGATATTTCGTACACTCAGAATGATGCTTAGGCGAATAGTTCAGGCACGCACCTTTGCAGGAATGTGAGCCTTCATGTCCCAAGTGAATATTGTGATTACAGCTTACAAAGTTGATTTCGCTGTTGGCTCAATGTTACTTTGTATTAGTGAGCCATACATGCACAGGGCGTGGGAGGGAAATGGTGAGGGCACCTCTGGTGTGGTGCTCGCCCGCACTTTAGGAGATAGCAGCTAAGGCCTTAGGTTGAGCTAGACAAAGGGCTTACTTTAATTAAGCTTTCTCCTATGTCTATCCCAGTATCCATACGACTGACTCTTTGGAAAGGAATAGTGTTTTTACAAAGCGTTCCCACAGATCATGAATGTGTTCTGCTTTGGAGTAGGGATGAATGTCTAATGCCAGATTTCTGCCTAATTGAATTCCAGGTGCTGGCTGATCATAATTGTAACTCGTGCAGTTCTTTGTAGTGTTCCCAAGTCCTCTTCTGAAGAATTTATACCCAAAAGAACTTTGTTCATTTTCCATGGGTAATAAATCAGGGGACTTAATCCTTCAGAGATACAGTCTTGCATATAGCTGTATTAAAATGCATCTTGTGTAAGTGAGTCCCATTCCCCATGTGATCTAGAACACTCTGTGGGATTTTCCCGCATTAATTGCTACTCCACCAAATTTTGTGTCAAAAAATCACTACCTGTAACAATGGGTTACTGTATTTGTTTGTATCTGTTATTTGGTTGTATGTACTGATGCAGACTGTATCTACAGCCTGAAGACAGATCGTGATAGGATGCTGTTAAAACTGGTTCCCATGATTTTCCATTTACTTTGGTTGGACAACCAGAGGAGCAGTTTAATACTGAGCGTAGGAAAAGACATCAAGCTATAGCCCTGTGGTGTGATTCTCGGCTTATCCTGCAGTCTCTTTGGAGTGTGGTTATAATTGAAATTCCCCTCCACTCGCTCTTTCTGTTGGGCATTATGTGTCTTGAGTGTGTGTGCAGTGGGGGAGGTTATTGAATGATCTTGTGCTACACTGCAGTGTTGTATCTGTAATTCACACACAGGGTTTCTTGTCAGGGGAGGCTGAGTCACTAGCTGCTGCTGTTTTCTGATAGATCGGATTCTTCTAGACTGCTTGCTTACAATTATTATTTTCTTTAGAGTTTTGGTATGTCAAAGAGAGTTCTTTGACATACAAACATAAAGATCGTTCTAGTGAAAGCCATAAAGGATAGCTCTCTGAGCTCCTCTAGCTAATGCTAAGAAGGATTAATTATACTTTCCAATGTTTTAAAAAAAGCAGGAAATTAGGCTTTTCAAACTGTGTGTCTAAATCACCATCATAACAGTGATTAGTGTATATTTAAATATTTTTGGTGCATGATTATAGTTTCTGCTGGTTTCACAAAATACAATGCAGGTGGCTTGAATGGCAAAATTCTCGTTACATGAAAAAGAAGAATTAGATCTTGACGTGTGCCTTTTAACTCTATTCCTGTGAAAGTGCATTAAAAAAGAAAACCAAAAACCCAAGTGTTCATTTTCATTTAAAATATTGGACATCATTTGGGTGAACACAAGGCCAGTAAAAATGTTGTTTTTTCATATTTTGCTCTTTAAAGGAACCAATAGAAATAAATACCAGATATTTAGATTAACTGTCCCTGAAGGAGAGAGAAATGGGCAGGGTCAAAATAAAGATGTATTCATTTGTGGTCCTGTACAAGGCACAGGTAGGGAAGGCCTGGAGAAGGTGAGCCGTGCTTTTAGATGCTTCTGCATGTCAAGTATTTGAAGGGCATATGCCTTAGTGCATTGAAAAACATAAGCTAGCAGTGGTTGAGAGAAAATAGATGCTGCACTGTCTTCAGGAATAATGAAGGTCCTGTTTCGCTTTTGACATAACAGAGCCTAGGAAGGTGATGGGATTTAGTTTCTGTGTGGTTTCCAGTGAAGTCCACAGGAATAATGTACCATTTTTGGAAAGAATTGGCTTGAATTTGGAATAATTTAGAATTATGCCTGTAGATATCCTTGTCTACATGTTTCCTTACGTACTGTTTCCATCAAAACATCCAGAATTAACCTCTAAATGGCTGTTTAGGCACTAAGCACTGCAGCAGTAATTCTTGTTCTTAATCTTTCTTTCGATATACTATTTCATTTAGGTTGCAAAAGATGTATCGGTGAGACTTCATCATGAGTTAGAAAATGTGGAAGAAAAACGTACTGTAACAGAAGATGAAAATGAAAAATTAAGGCAGCAGCTTATAGAAGTTGAAATTGCCAAACAAGCACTGCAGAATGAACTGGAAAAAATGAAAGAGGTTAGTGTTGCTATTTACTTATACAGAAAGTATTTGAAGTTCTCAAATTCTCATTGCTGAACTAACTGATGTTCTTGTTTTGGGGGCACAAAATATGGCAGGCAAAAAAGTACACTTTGGTGATTAGGAAGCTGAGAACAAACTCAAATATTTGGTGTTTCCTAGCTGAAACAGACAGCAAATTGTGGCGCTTTTTTTTCCTATGCAAGAAGGGAAATGTGGAACTGATGGTAACAGAGTTTAGAGGCTTTGAGACATTGTACTTACATTAAGATACATGCAGGCAGAGTGCTGAAAGAAGTCAGACACATCTAACTTTGCAGATTATGTTCCCCCCCATGTTTTTACAAAATCTAGTATTTCTTCCCTTTCTAACTACTACTAGGGACTAGCAGGCCCACCGAGACTGGGGATCTAGCACCTCCCCATCTTTAGTCGTGCTCTTTGAAGTATTGGGAAGTGAGAGACTCTACCTGGCCTTTCAGTCAAAGTATAATTTTACATTATATCTAATTAATCTTCAAAATTACTCTAGCCATTATATAGATGCAAGATACTGTGCCATTAAGTAAGCAGAAAATTGTATTACAGCAGTAATAGCCTGGCTGACAGAGATAACAAAGCATGCAGTAAAAAGAGAAACTGTTGACTAAAAATGACTTCTCAGACCAGAATTGAGAAACAGCTCTCCAGTATTTAAAATGCAATGAATGCCACTGATTTTCACTTTTAGTAACATTCCCTAGTAGGAATGCCTCTGTCTACTTTGATCTTGTATGAAGCAGAAGAGAAAGGCAGGAAAGCAGAAGAGATGTATTTCAGTTGTTAAGAAAGGCAGGAAAGCAGAAGAGATGTAATTCAGTTGTTAAGAAAGGCAGGAAATTTTCAGTTGTATGATAAATTACAGTATTTTTAGGAACTGCAAGTGCTTACTTTAAGTGATGTAGTATTAAAAATATTCATATGTTTTCTTTACAGGAATTTAATTTCAAACATGTTAGTAGAGGATAAACAGGTAGTTTTTTCCACTGTCTACTGCTTTTCCAGATAATTGCAGATTTGAAAAGGGCATGAAATCTGAGCGTCATTCAGCTTCCCTCTCCTCTGCCGGAGACTTTCTTCTGTTTTCACTCTGCTTTCTACCAGCAAATGCAACTCGGTTTCTCAGACCATCTTCTCTGTGAGAGCACGATCTTTCTGTAATGATCCTTAGAACTTGTTAAGCTTGGCTTATTCTTGTCCATTCAGACTCTGCTTTCTTGTAGATTCCTATTCCTGGATCCTTTCCTCCTGCCCTCTGTTAGGCTGTACCACTGTAAGCTTCTTTTGCCTTCTTTCTTCTTATGTGTCTTCAGATGATAGCGAAGTGTAGTGGCAATTTAATAGCTTATGTTCTTTGGGAGCTGTGTACCTGCAGGAAATTAATCCAATAAATAGGCTTCTTCATCTCTGTCATCAGCAGTTGCTTTCTCCTTACTCTGATTCTTCCCTCTGGCCCACTGTGCTGAGCTATGGTTCTGTTGCTCTCACACTGCTCTCCACTTCTCTCTTTGGCCTAGGTATTTGCCCCTATAACCCCTATATATATATATATATATATATATAAATACCCCTAGGTATTTGTCTTTGATGTTGGTATCAATGGAAGGATACTGGAGGCTCAGAAGGGAGTGTCATGTTTAAACTAGGGGCTTTTCTACACAATATTCTTTTCATGAAGCTGAAACAGATGGATGATTCCCACTAGCATAGAATGGAGCTCCCACTGACCAGAATGGAAAAATGTAGTAAAACTTTACACCAGAGTAAAGCTGGAGTGGACAAAGAGTCAGAAATACACCCTTCTACTAAACTGGAGAGGAGGACTGGCATACCCAGTTATTTATGCATCATAATTAGGCAGGAGTTTTCATTTATGCATTTCAAACCAGCTGCTGAGTCCCTTTCAGTAGGAGAAGGCTGCTTTTTAGTCTAGGACTTTGAACACAGCATGGGGGAAGCTGGAGGATGGTTGAGGAGGTGCAAGTCAGAGAAAAGCAAGTTTGAAGTGAAGCCAAATTATTATGCACTCTGCAAGCGTGCCATGACTTGGGAGACCAATGGAAGGATGCTGGTGAAGAATGCTAATTCTTACAGATTTGAAATGTAGAATTTGTGAAGAAGCTATGAAAATGTTAACCTCAAACAACCATGAAAACAACCCAAAGCAGTCTGAAGTGCATTAGAATTTCTCTGTGACAAATACCTTTTCTTCTGCTCGGGCAATCAAAGTTTTCGTGCATCTTAAATGTCAATTTTCTGTTTGCTTGTGAATTATTCCTCTAGTTTCATGGGTTTACAACCCTTTCTCATTTCAGTACAGCCATTATAACCAATGGAAACTCCTGTTTAAGGAAGTTCTACTCAGCATAAATAGAAATGCAGAGTCAAGACCTTTTGTCTGGGTTGTGATCTTTACTTTATTGCGCTTAGAATTAATGGGAGAGTTAATCTCCAAAGACAATGAAGCATTTTTGTTTTACAGCATAACAGTGCCCAGAGTATGTAATGACTGATTTCTGTACTTTATATCATTAAATGTACTGAAAAAACACAAAACTTTCCATTCTTCTTAAAATCTACTTATGTATAACTGTTATGGGAAATTTGTTCTCCTTTTACAATGAACAGTGTGAGATAGCAGAGAATGGTTACAAGTCTTAATAGAAAATATTGGAGGCAGAAGCATAATTTTTTGTTAGGTAGTCTCTAGAGCAGGACCAAAGCCAAAGTTCTTTCTGTATAGATTCTAGATTGTTTTAAAAAAACATATTAGACTTGACTGGAAACATGTGTCAAAGATAAATGCTAGCAGGTGTGTTTGTGGGGAGACAAATAGTTCTGCAGTGAATACAGACTTGTGCTTGTATTTGTCCATTAATTAATATAGAGAGATAGTTGCTGCTTGCTTTCTTGGTTTGGAGCTTTTGAAAAAAATAATTATGATATATTCCATGAGAAATAGAAGCTATTGTGATGGTAGCAGAAGTTTGCAGGCATTCGGGATTTGGAAGGTGTTCCAACAAAGCATACTTTTTCTATCAGTTACTTTTACTTGCTGTTTCATTTAATGTTGTTCCTGCATAGGTCCACACAGAAACACATGTTTTTTGACCTGCATTGTCAGTTTTTGGAATTCATTTGTAGCAACAGCTGCTGATTTCCTCGTTATTATTTGTTATTATTAATTGAAATGCTTTTGGCTTTTGGGGAAGCTGAAAACAAAGTAGGGAATTTGTTTCCTAGAAGAAAGAGAAACCAACTGTAGCTAGTTGTGATTTTTTCAGATATTAAAAACAAATGTTAATTTGTTGTTAACCATTTGTTAAAGCCTAGCTAATTCTTGTAGAACTTTTCATGATCATAGTATAAACTAAGAATTCATACATTTGCTGTAGCTGTGTGGGAAATGCCCAGTTAGCCATGCTTTAGATGGTTTGTTGTGAGACAAGTGAAGCAGGGGGAAAATGTGGCAGATGTACTAGACCCTGGGCTTTCAAATCCTCATTGCAATGCAGATATGCAGTTGCAAGAGGCACAGTGATTTTCGGAGTCATATGCCTTTCTGGGTAGAAATAGATTGCTCTGCTAGTGCTCCAAGCTGGACAGATGCAAGACAGTTCGGTTCTTACAGCTACATTAGGGTGATATTGTCTACCATTTTCTTCTTCTAAGCATAGGTTATTAGCTCAGATACAGAGCTTGTGATAACCATGGCTATATGGCCCATGAACCCAAATTCAGGCAGAGGAGTTTATGCCAGCCCACTTGGGGCTGTGTTTTGTTGAGTTGTGCCTGTCTCGTCAGTCAGTCAGTTTTCCATGTTTTTCCAGCCATGGAAATGGAAGAAGGCAGCAGGGTCTGGGGAACTGGGCACTGGAGCTGGGAGTTGGAATCTGAATTCTGTTCCTGATTTTTATAGTATCCTGCTGTGTGACCACAGGAAAGTAATTACACTTTTCTGCTTACACTTGCAATCTTTGCTTGCCCCATTTATGCACAGATTAGCTCTCTATACATCTCTTGAGTGCTCAGGCTCCACAGAAGTCAGGAAGGTAGCTGGAAATCTCATTACAAAAGCTGCTGCAAAAACCAACCCAACAAACCAAAAACTGGATAGCTGTGAAAAGAGCTGGTAAGAGACGATCCCGTCCCAGCCCCCTTGATCAACAATATCAGCTTGCCCATTTATGTCTCTCTGATAAAAAGCCAATGTCTGTCCCTGGCCACAGCCCTTTCTCCCTTTAAGCCCATTCTCCTGCCATTTAACCACAACCACTTATTTTTGGTCTTTCTACTATAAATCACAAAGTCTCAGATTCTCCAGGTTCTCTCTCTCAGTCTTGATCCTGTGTCTTGGGGGTGGGTGTGGAGGGGGTGAGATTGGTGTGTCTTGTGGTATTGGCTGTTTTGTTGTCTTCTGATTCCCAAGTCCCAGTCTCGTCCTTCTCCGTCCCATTCCCTTCTTTCCTGCATCCCTTCCACTTTTCATGAGCGTCCAATCTCCTCTCTGCATTTCAAGTCTTTTGGAGCTCATTTTCCTCTTATTCTACTCCAAATATATTATCCTCATTTCTTAGTTACTGCTTCTCTCTTTGGAAAAATGTGTTCTTTTCCCCTGATTCTTTCACCCCCTAATACAAATATGTCAGCTTCCTTGGTTTGTTCTATTTCTTTCCTTGCTTCCAAGCTTTAGCTCTTCACTTTTGCAACTGGACTGAGAGCAGTGGAGTATCGCTTTACTGTGCTAGGAAACGGCAACTGTATCACTGTAACCACTAGAGAAACGGTTTCTGATTCTAATACCTACCCTCAGCTTTATCTAAACCTACATGGAGCAACAACTGCAGGACTAGTTAGGCTTTGCCTTCTGGTCTGGAGTTAGAACATAATCTGTCAGCTGGAGAAAATGTGCAGATGGATAGCTGGGGTAGGAGAGGATGTGGTAGTTTTTAAATATGGAATATTTAATTTAGACTGGTAAACTCCAAGAAATAATTACCTAATGTATAAGAATGGAAGACTTCTGAAAGGTTGCAGTTTGGCAGTCATGATTTGGATGAATTAGAAAAGTATGAGGTGTATATCATATACAGACACAAAAATGTGCCAGAGGACAAGCTCAAAAGAACAGTTTCTAGAATAATTTAATATGACGAAATGGGGATATTCTCTTATTGGAAAGAGCCGAATAATTTTACTGAAATTTTCCAAAATATTAACAATGTTGGTGCTTGGCATGGAAAATCTGCAGCACCTAAAATGTGGTGACGTTGTAAGAAACTGGAAACAAGTCTCATAATGGGTGGTGGTTTGCAGCATTTCTCATAGGCAAGGCAACCATATCCAACAGCAACATTACATTTTTGGATGCATTCATAATCAAAACTTTGTCTTGGTCCCTTCTCTCAGGACCTTAAACTTCACCATCTCACCATTGGCCATCAGCCCCCTGACGAATGCTTCCTTATCTGGAGGATGCCCATCAAAGAGATCCCCACAGTTGACTTGTTTATCACCTATGGCAAAAAATATCTTCCATCCATTGCAGAAATCATGTGACTTCTTCTAGTTGTCTGAAATCATGCAGTATTTATTTATAAACTACTTCTAGTTTCTTCATCAGATGGTCTGTAGAAGGTATCCCAAATGATACCACCCGTGCTTCTCTGTCTTCTGATTTTTACCCATAGCTCACAGCTGGCCCATCACCTGTTACAAGGCAACACTGCATGCAACTGAAATGCTCTTTTGTGCAGAGCACAACTCTTCTTCTTCACCTTTAGAGTTTTTATCAGTCCATGGCTACACTCCAGGCATGTGAGCTATTCTGTCATGTCTCTGTGATCCCAGTGAGGCCGTAGCTCTAAATGTTCATGGACTTCTGGCTTCTGTTTGTTGCCCATGCTGCGTGCACTGCAAGTCACTGGAGATGGATACTTAGTTTGTGTTGCTTTGACAGGGAAAGTTTAATTCTCCTCCATGATACTGTCCCCCAAGCACTTCTTAATTGCACCTCAGGTTTTCATTTCTCTTCAGAGTTTCAGCCTCATTTCAAACATCTGGTAATGGAGGGATTAGGGACAAGGCAGAGAGAGAGATGAGATGCTAGTACGCCTGCTGATGTAGCTGATGAGCTTCACAGGATCAGTACTCTTCGAAGAGTTACAGTAATTTACTTGCTCCTGGCACCAGATGGCAGCAGGGGAGGATTTAATAGGTCTCTCACAAGCCTGGTTCCTCCCTGGGTCTTTCGGAGGACCCAAAGAACAAGTCTATCAGCAACACTTCTGCTAAAAGTACCTTTAAGCAGAGGGTTTCTGTGATCTGGAATCTCAGTTTGTCACCTCATGAAAATTCAATTTGCTTTGGTGAAAAGAACAACAGGATAATGAGGAGGCTTTTTAAAAAAGGTATGAGAAACAAGTCTTTGCCTGAGTTTATACAGGAAAAAACAAAAAAGTCCTCTGTCTCCAAGCATGGCTCAGTGGTTCCCTAAGTGCCACATCCCGGCAGATGCAGAACCCCCAGTTATTTCTGTCAGCATTGCTTGTGTGAAATTCTGTTACCTTTGGTATCCCGCCCAAATATTTTGTTCTTTTAAAAACAGTACTCAGCAGGGATGCTGTTCATAATCTGTGAGGGTGTGATTCTGACATCTTTGCCCAGAGCACGCTGCAATTTCATGGGGAGCAGGACAGGCAGTTTGCTTTAGTTCAGTTCTTTGAATATGAGAAAAGAATCATAATGGAGAAAGAAAACAATGTCTGCACCAAAATCTGTTGTAGTAATTCTCTGAAAATGTCAGCTATAAACAGGAAATTTTTTTTGGTGCATTTAAGAAGTAGTTTACACTTAAACCTCATAAAATTGCATTTTAATTATGTGTCAACCATCAGCAATTCACAAGTCATTTGCTTCAAGGGAGTTTTATCAAAACTGAAAATAAACAGCCTGATGGTCAATAATAATATGGCTCAAAAACATATGTAATAAATACTGCATGATTTCAAAAGAAAAAAGCTCCATAAATATCCTATTGTGAAGAAGCTTTGTGAGTAAAGATGCCTAAAGGAGATTTTTTCCAGAGTCATTGAAGCTGCTTTGCTGCTTTGTGGATTCCTGTTGAATTGTCTTAAAATTTGCAAAGATGTGTAAAAAGAGTGGCAGGATTGCCTGCTAATGGGGAAGTAATAATGAAAGAGTGGCAACTGTAGTGAAAAAGTGTGTATCTGGAATACGTTTAAAACAGAAAAGAATTTAGCAATTACAGTTAATACAGTTAAGTTTGGTCAGTTCTTTTGAATGTGTAAACATATTGCTACTACTCTGGTTTGATGGGAGCATGGAAGTTCCTTGTGGCAGAATGTTACCTTGTTTTCCTTCCTTTCTGTGTTGGATATCAGCAGCCTTGGATTTGCAAGTTCCCTTGATGGAGTTGTTACTGATACTACATACAGTCTACAGATAAAATCAGAGTCTTTTTAAAGTAAGCTCTATTTTAAAGGGAAAAAAAGTAATGACCATCTTAAAAAAGAAACTGATCAGAACAGGAGCACAGAATAAGGGCTGAACTTCCAAATGCATAGAAACTACATTTCAGAGAAAGGACATGAGTCCCTACATCCTGGTCTCAAGCCAGCACCTGAAACTCTTTTTTTGCTCAGATCACACTTAAGGTTGTCCTGTGCTACAGAATTGCTTCCATTAGTCAAAAACCATATTTGTGAAGTAAGTCAGGCTAAGGAAAGGCCCACATACTGACAAGCGATTGCTAGCACATCCCACGTGATTTTGGCCTGGATCAGCTACCACTGCTTCAGTGCTTGGGCATGATTTGGGGTCTAGCCTGGGTCAGAGCTTATTCCTGATTGACAGTTTGGATGTGGCCCTGCTTGTTTAGAAGGAAACTGTAGGGAAGTTTAGCTGTATTGTCATTGTAGCTGAAAAGAGACTGAATTGTGGAGTGCCAGCTGGCATCAGGTCTTGAGAACGGTCTCTGACCATTTCATTTAAAAAACCCAACAAACAAAAAACTAGGCAAAGGGTCTCTGACTTGGTATGGAGCCAGATGAGATGGCAAATGAGACACAGAACAGCAAGTCCAGTCTGTTGCTGTATGTGAATTCCTACTGCTGAGAATTACTGACAAGGGACGATCACCAGCGGTGACAAAGACAACATAACTGGCATGTCCAGTTGTCTGTGGGAGTAATGGACAGTTGGTAGCTGTGGCTTAGGTGGTGGATGGTAACTGGTTACCAGAAAAAATGGCCTGTGAGCATGAACTCACAGTGGGGCAGGCTGGAAGAGACATCTCTGTTGCTACAGACTTCAGGGTATGACCTGCTTGAGATCTAAAGAAGAAAGAAGACCCTTTTATATCTCACTACTGAAGTAGGCAATCTTGCTACTGACTTCAGTAAATGCCCTTTAAAGACAATAGCACATTAACAAATGGAGGAAAGTTTGGGAAATCCAGTATTGCTTGGCTTATATTCAGTCATCTCCTAACCATTTGTTGGCAGTGCTGTTGGTAAGTCTGAGAAGTTTACTTATTTTCTAGGAAAAGACAAAGTTTTTAGAACTCTGTAATGGTCCTCAATCATGGAAGACAAGTTTTTATTTTTGCACTTCCCGATTTCGGTATTTCTTTACTCAAATTGACATTCAAGTGTCCATATACATAATTTAGATATAGTGGTACCTGCTCAAATGAAAGAAAAAGTAGCCAGATAACTTAGAAGTGTACAAATGAGCTCCCTGTTTTAGCTGGCTTTTTGATAGCTGTCATGCTACCTGTCACAGTTGTATCCATAGACCGTACATAATCCACACTGGTTCTTTTGTTCTTTTGCTTAAGTTTTTTAAAATAATATATTATGCTTTTTAAATTCCAACTATAATTTTATTTATGCCCATTTGGTAATTTTTGGCAGGTCTCTGGCATTTTTTGGTAAGACACTGTGTATGATTTGCTTAGTTTCTTAAAGAAAGATTGCAGGATAGAGAGGACAATTTTGACATCTTTGTATTGCTACAAAAGCATGAATGGGAGTATAAAGGTGGGCTGGGATTCTCCAGATTTAGAGGAAATCCAGATGAGTTTGAAAAATTGCTTTCTAATAGCTGGAAGGCTTTATGGAGGCAGAACAGTGACATTTTCTAAGTGCTGAACAAGAGGTGTAGATGCATGTTTTCGTATGGAATCAATATACACCAAATGTCATAATCTTCTTGGAAGTCTCACCAAGGCTTTGATGAACAATAGTAACACATAATTTCTGTCCCTTATACCACTGTGTTCAGTTCACTGCTTAAGTGGACTTGTCCCTTCAAAGAAACATCTGGAAAAAACAGCATTTGCAATGTGCTGATACAGGTCAAAGCTGAGCTTGCTTCTGATTGAAAGGAAAGCTTTTTTTATCTTGTTCATGTGCTCACTGCTGCCTTCAGGGCTGTCTTTCTCATAGTCTTAAATTGAGCTCTTCAGCAACCCCACATGAAACAATTTTCTGTGTTTACGTTCTCTGGTGTTGCTAGCAAGTCTACAGTTGAAAAAAACAGACCATGCTGTAGCCTGGTAGATTTATTAGCTATTCTGCACATAGAATTTCCCAATGAGTCTTTCAGGTGCTGAGCCACACAGCCCTAGGTAGTTTGTCCTGGCTTTAGGAGAGTAAGCAGAAAGTAGCACCATGGAGGTAATCACTGTCCTGTGTTTTGCTGAACTCAGCTGCCAGTGTGAGGAAGGAAAACCATGTCATGTCATAGCACAGATGGCTGTTCTGGAGCACTCCATGGGCCCTCAGGGAGTCACCTCAGTGCATTTTCCAGTGTAAAGGCAGGTGAAAGAGACTGGCAAGACCTCAAATGGGAACACAGACAACAGAGCCATATGCAACAAAACTATCACAGGAATTGCTATATTTATTATTCAATATATTACTCATTTCTTTTTCGGGATGATGGTTCTGAGAAGCTAAGCTAACATAAAGTACCCAGTACATACAGAATCAGAAAAGCCAAGTGAAGCAAGTATAGATTCTTTATGTGCTGCTATACATGATTAATAAGTAGTTCCTGAAGGGGAGATGATACTGCTTGATAAACTAGTATACTAATGGAAAACAGTAGGATGCACAAGATATAGTGCGATACTCTGGGCATTTGATGGGGCTGTAAATCTTGGTCCTTTTCTTTCAAAGCTGTTGCTTAAGCCATCTTTCCCTGCTCCAGCCCCACCCCCCCACCCCCCCAAAAAAAAAAAAAAAAAAAAAAGTGTTTGTCTCCAGTGCACTTAAAAGATTATGCAGTGTGGTAGGTTGCAGTGTGGTAGGTCTATAGGTTGCAGCATTGTGAATTTTTGAATGGTCCGTCCCAGTGTGCAGGAAATCAAGTATCAAGTGAAGTTGATCCTAGAGGAGTGTAGAGACACTGTCAGAACATACAGGGATGGGGTTAGAAAAGTGAGGACCCACTCAGAACTGAATCTGGTGAGAGATGTTAAAGGGCAACAAGAAGGGCTTGTACAGGTATATCAGCAGTAAAATGAAGACAAGGGAAAATGTGTGCACACTGGGGAATGGTGCAGGGAACTTCTTTCATAACATTCTCAGAGACAAGCTGATGAAGTCTGGGTTAAATAACTGGACAGCAAGGTAGACTGAAAACCGGCTGATGAACTACCAGTTCAAACAGTTGTGATCAGCAGTGCAAAGTCCATCTGGAGGCTGGTGACTAGTGGTGTACCTGTCAGGGAACAGCAAGGGCCAGCTGCTCTGAAGGACTCGGAGCTGGGAGCCAAGCACGGTAATACAGCCCATAGGGCAGGGGCCCCACCAGCCAGGGCGCATTTCAGCAGTACCTGGGCAAAGTGACCAGAAGGAGCCTGGGAACAGCAGCTGGGATCAACCAAGAGTCCAGATCATCTGACAGGTTTGTGGTGTTGAGGCAGGTCTGAGATTAAGCTGGGAAGTCAATCCACAGGTCTAGTGATCATGAGGCAAGTGATGAGGCAAGTGGAAGGTCAAACCATGCAGTCAGGCCACAGATGAGGGTTAAGATCAAGAGGATCCATGGCCATGCCCAGCTATGACAGCTGGATACAGCTCCAACATATTTCAGGCAGGAACTCAGTGCCCATATCGGAGGTTAGGTTGAGCTGGCTCCATGTGCAGGGCTGTAGGCTTAAACCCCTGGTGAAGCTCATCAGGGTAATGAAGGCCTATTAATACACACAGGCCTCTGATAGGACCCCAGGGGTCAACACTTGGCTGATTGTGTTTAACATCTTGGTTACTGACCTGAACAAGGGAGGTGATCCTTTCCCTCTACTCAACACTGGTGACACCACACCCGGAGTGCTGGGCTCCTCAGTGCAAGACAGACATGGACATACTGGAGCAAGGGCTGTGAAGATGATTAAGGGATTAGATCGTGTGTCAAATGAGGTGGGGCTGAGAGAGCTGGGGCTGTTCAGCCTGGAGACATTGGGAAGCCACCAGGGCTGGCTGCTTCCTGCGGGATGGGGAGTTCTGGGGGATAACACAGCTGGCAGGGCAGGGGTGCTGCCAGCCCAGGCCCAGCCCTGCAGTACCCCAGCAGGATGAGCAGGGCAGACCCAGAGATCATGGTCTGGTTCAAACAAGAGTCCAGATTGTCAGGCAGGTTCACGGTGATGTGGCAGGTCTGAGGTAAAGCTGGGAAGCCAGTCCACAGGTGGATCAACAAAGTCCGTAGCTGGGCACAGGAACAATTGGAGTGAGCTGGAGACCAGTACTCCTCTCACATAGCTCAAGCATGACCTGAAGCCCCCTGGGCTGAGCTGAAATGGGGCTCCTGGGCCCATGGGCAGGGTGTGTGGGGAGGCCCCAGGTGATGCTGGTCAGGGTCACTAAGTAAGGCCTGTGGATGCCTTCAAGGCCCTGGCAGGAGAAGAGCCTGCTCTGTGTGTGTGTGTACGTGTGAATCTTATCAATGTGCCTAAATAGGCTAATGCATTAGTCAGGCCAACCAGAGCAGTGACAAATGTTCCTTAGCTGGCTCCCAAGATGAGAACCAGAAAACCAATCTCCCCAAGTGTGTGTATACTGATACACACAATCTGGGGGAAAAAAACAGGAGGAACTGGAGCTCCATGCCCAGTGGGAAAGTTATGATATCATATGAATAACTGAAACATGGTCAGACAAATCACACGACTGGAGGATTGCCATGAATGGCTATTTGTAAAAACAGGCAAGGAAGAGAAGGAGTTGCACTCTATTTTAAGGAGAACCTTGAATGTAGAGATTTCAACTACAGTGGATGTGGAAGCCCTATCAAATGCCTCTTGGGTGAAGTTCAGAGGGGTCATGTCCAAAGGGTATCTTACAGAAGGCATCTGCTACCAATGTCCAAAACAAGACAATGAGGCCAATGAAGCAATACTTGGGTCACTTCAACAAGCATTGGGTCAACAAACCCTAGTTCTTACAGGTAACTTAAACTACCAAGACATTTGTTGGAAGAACAATACAGTAGCTCACATGAACATGACATGTTCACGTCATCCACCAAGTTCTTGGAATGTGTAGAGAACTGCTGCCTCATACAAATGTTAGATGTGCCAACCAGGAGTGAGGCACTACAGGAATTGCTACTCACAAACAAAGAAAACTTGTGTTGTCATACCTTGGTTAGTGATAGCCTTGGCTGCAGTGATTACAATATTTTGGAGTTTGGGATCCTGCAGAGCATACCAAAGGTTAGTACTTTGACAAAGGGTTTAGATTTCAGAAAAGCAAACTTCAGCTCACTCAGAGCTCAGTTGGGGTTCTGTGGGAGGCATCTGTGAAGGATAAAGGAGCTAGCAAGTGCTGGGAGATTTTTCAAGAATGCTTTCCTCGAAGCACAGAAACATTTCGTCCCCTTTAAAGGTAAGGGAAGTAGGTGGAGCAGGAGACCCCCTTGATTTAGCTATGAGCTTCTGAGTCTGCTCAAAGCCAGAAGAGAACATAGCAGAGATGGAAAAGCAGATGAATACCCATGGAGAACTACAAGGGCATTGCCAGGGTGTGCAAAGTTGTAGTTAGAAAAGCAAAAGCTCAGCTTGAATTGAAATTGGCCATAGATGTCAAAAACTACAAGAGCATTCTTCAGGTATGTAAACAACAAGGAGAAACAGAAGAAAAATATCAGCCTGCTGTTAAACAGGAGGCATCAATTAGTCACCAACAACCATGAAAAGTCCTAGAAGACTGGAAAAAGGCTAATGTCACCCCCATCTACAAAAAGGGGTTAAAGGAGGATCCAGGAAATTGTAGGCCCATTGGTTTTACTTCAGTCCCTGGGAAAGTTTTGGAATGAATCCTCCTGGGGGCTATCATAAGTCAAATGAAGCATGTGATTGGGAAAAAAAAAAGCCAGCATGGATTCACAAAGTTGACTCAGCTCCGAGCAGGGGGCTAGATCTCCAGAGGTCCCTTTAAGGCTCAACTGATCTGTACTTGTTAATAGCAAGTAGAATCTAATTTCTTATTTTGCAGCAGAGCATACAGGGGTTAGACAAGGCCACTTTTGGAAGGATAAAAATGAAACGGTTTCCAGGTTATTTCTGTTAAACAGGGAGGGTTCAGGGTCTGTCCAAGCTGTTTTTCTTCTCAGGCAAAATACAGTGAGTGAACAGGAGGTCAGAGGTAGGTACCTGCTATCAAGCAGGGTGTTGTGTTCAGTGCAATATAGCTGTACATGTTTGTGTGTCTGTGTGCAAAGTACTAAACCTCCATTAGGCAAATACTCGCATGAAGTAAGGGGAGTATTGTACAAAAAACAAAGCACAACAAAGTATTATACATGATACAGTGGTGGGGATTACTGCCCAACAAATGGCTTCTGTGGCTAGTGTGGACAGGAGTAGAGACTGTACATGACTGTGCAAGGCAGCTGGCTGATTCTTCATTGACTACCAGTGTGCTGGTTGTGCTCTACCTCTGAGCTTCTCTGAAGTATATATGCTACACTGCAGAGAGCAGAATGGCACATTTTGAGCCACCTTCGTCTTTCAGACCCTCTTATTTACACACATATATAGCCATATTCTATGTCTATACTACTGCATATTACATAGAGATTAATCACTTACCTGGGTGTTCTCCCTGTTATAGGGTGTGCTGGATGCTGGGGTCAGCCCAGCTGCTCTTCTGAATTGCGTGGAATCAATAATGCTAGCTAGGAACAAGAGCACCTGGCTTTTGATGTTTTTTCCACTACAACCTGGAGATCTATTTTTCAATTACTGCAGTGTTCATATTATCAAGAAATGTTCCCCACCCCTGGCATTTTAGCAGATTCAGGTTTTGATAACACTCCATAGTTAAGAGTTCCAAGCACGGCATTTCATATATTGAAGTAAAGGGCAGTGGATTAACCTTTAAATGTGCATGTGCGCTTTTCTGAAGTGCTTGTTTCTGCTGAGATGTTTTGACATATTATGTAATTTTTTCTCCCCATTGCTTGTATTAACAACAGCATATATCAAGATGTGTAGAATGAGACCTGTTCTGCTTTGTCTGATCCTAGTTGTATGATTGGCTTAATTGACTTTGGCTATCTCAGCAATGAATCCAGGTTAGGATAATAAGTAAGTTCTTTGCTTAGGTCACAGATGAGTACTTAGAAGGTATTTGGTATTTGCCATGCATCTGTTTCCATCAGCGTTGCTTGTCATGAGAGGCTTCTACATCCCTGTAAAGCATGACTGAAGATGACATCCAACTGGCCTAATTACAAAGAGTGTTTTATATTACAGTCTTGGCTGAACTATTTTAATTTTTACAGACGCTAGCAGTTTAGATTTTTGATTAAATGATTAATTAGAAGCACCAGTAACAGCGCCCCAGAAAGGGTTTTGAACTGGAACATTGCCTTGACAGTACATATAGATACAAAGGTTCGTTTTTCTTGTGGTGTGCTTCTAGTATTGTTGCAGAGTTCCTGTATGTTGGCCAGGTTTCATGCATTCAGAAATTACGAGGCCAGAACAAAACAATCAACCAGTCTGGCCTCCTGAATAACATGGGCTGTAAACCACCCCTAGCTATTTTATTTAACTTATGTCTACTTTTCAGAAAAGGGTGCTGGTTTGTGTTAAAAATCGACAGCTAAGAACAGTCTACCACAACTTTTCCTGAACTGCCCTAGGAACAGTTAAAAATTTGCACCTCTCTTCTCATCTGAATTTCCTGAAAACTAGTTATCAGCCAGGAAATGTATGTTATTACCATGCTACATTCAAGAGTCCATCATTAATACTGTCATGGTGTGTTGTTGGTTTGGTTTGTTTTTTTTTTTAAATATCTGCATGCTTAGGGTTGATATCATTTAGCTATCTAAAACTTAAGCATTTAACCTAAGTTAGAAATTTGACCTCCCTCAAAGGAGAAAGATGGGCACTACTTGGAATTGATTCATTCCACTTGTCTGGGGGTGGTTTGACTCCATGCAGAGGCACATCCCTTTCTAGATATTGCACAGTGAACCTCAGTTTTGACGTCTACATCCTAGGAATAAATTAAGCTTTTTGGTCACAAAATTACACATGGACAGACATTATTCTCTATGATCCTGTAGTCTTTTTTTAGAGATGTGGCTTTTAAAGACATTGTTCTCTATTCTCTAGGCTGTTTTCCTGTTGTCTTAGCATAGCTTTTAATCCTTGTTTTTTACATGTGTATCTTCATATTTAGTCATATAAAAACAGATATTATTTGATTGCACCAAGGTTTGTAGCAATGGCTATCCTTTTCAGTGTTTAACATTTCTCCTACCTTTACTCTGTCTGCAATCTTTATCCAATATTATTTTATGTTTTTTCCAGGCAGCAGCAGCAAGATATGTCAATTAGTGTAGGACCAAGAACTGATGCATGCATAGCCCCATTAGGACTGATGTAGCATTAATTTGCAGGTGATTTGCTGGTTCAGTGACATTTATGATAAATGCTGAAGAGTGGGATGTTTGTTCATAATAGCTAGTTAAAAATGCATTCCAGTAATCAAGTATTTATAATGAGCTGAAGACCGTAGACTTCGTTTCAGAATGAGATTTTCACATTTCTAGCAAAGGGAACCTTTAAATAACAGTCTTAAGTCAATCTCTGCATGAAGGTTTTAAATCAGCCTGAGAGCTGCAGCCCCTTCCCTTGCTGGGAATAAGCATTTCCCTTAAGAACCTGAGCAAGTGTCATTTAGAGGGAAGAGTCATCATTTCGGAGGATAAGGAAGAGGGATCAGTCACAGGTCTTCTGAGCCTTTTGTAGTCAGTGAAGCTGCTGGACTCTTTGTTCCTGTTCCCGCTGCAATATTCTGCTTCCCTTCATCTCCATCTTTGCATAGTTGAAGTACCAGGAAAAGCACTGGCTGCAGGCTCATGGGAGAGCAGGCTGGTGCCAGAGTGAGAAAGGTAAATGTCCAAACTGCTAGAATGTCTTCCTTCCATTTTAGCTTCTAACTTCCGTGGTTTATTTTTCCAGAGCACCTTCTTCACATGAGCTGTTCAATAAAGTTTAGATTAAAACTTTGATTTAATTTGGGGCAGGATCACACTGGCATAACTTCAGAGCACTGCAGATTCTGGTCCTCTGTTTTCAATAACCTAAGTTCCCAAACACCTTTGAAACTTCCCCATATGTTATATTACAGAAAATATTTTCCAGCCAATTTACAAACAGCTAGCTTTACAATAGAACCTTCCCAAGTCAACACAGACAAAAGAAGAGATGAAAAGTAACAGGCGACCATTCCTTGTAGTCAGAGGACAAAGTGGTGATTGCTGACATGTGAGATGGATTTCTTTCTCCTGTTAACTGTAAACCTGCTCACTGCTCAGGCTTCTAGACCAAGGCAGATTTCAGATCTTTTCCTACATTAATTCATCTTAAATCTTTGCATCCTCTCAAATGAACTCTAAAATCTGATGTTTTGGTGAGATGTCCCTGTAACTGGAGCTGTTGTCAGAGGTGCAAAGTCTCATAGGGCAAGCTGCAAAGCTCCTTTCTCTGCTGTGTGCCTACAAACCTACACAGATGTGCATGTTCTTGATGCCATCCTACCTATGAAGCCAGGTGAGGGACTCTTAAGAGGTGTCTGTGCCTTTAATACAACTGTTCACGATGAAATGAGCTTGAACATAAATGTACATGTGTGATCAGCCCACGACTTTGCAGAACTGGCTTTGAATAAATTTCCATTGAGCAGTGTAGAGGTGCACTCTAAGATATGAATCATTCTTATGTTCCTTCTCATTACTTTCTATTTGCAGGCTAACCTTTGTTGTTGGGATATGGGTACTATGCTTTGGTTTATATAAAGGCATTTTTGTAACCAAGACAATGAACCTTATCTGGTTGCTTGCACTTCTCTGTTCTCGAGAAAATTTATTTGGAATCTCTTCTAAGAGGAATGAAAATCTCTACATGTGATAATAGGTGTGAGAAAAAACTTTTATATTTGGCAAAATCTGCTATGTACTTAGTTCATAATTGCTATATCCATGTCTGTGTCTGTGATTATTGCTGTTGTTATGTGGTGGTGTTTTGAACTATGTTGACATACTGTCTGTCATACTGATGGTCCCAAATAAGGGCTGGGACAGTGTGTTATACTAGGCTTTGTGCACACCCTGACAAAAAGACTGTCTTCTCCCAAAAAAGACAAATAGCTGAGCTGACAAATAAACAGCAACTTAGGATGCCCTAGGAAATTGGTTTAACTAATGTTAGTATGCAACAAAACACCTTATTCCTGCATTTTCACTCCAAAATATTCATGGTGTTCTGAGATTTGCTTTTGCATTTCAGGATTAGGGAGCTGAGTGTAAGCTGACTGTGATTTCTGCATCTGTAAACCTAGTTGGATAGTGCTGGGGAGCTAAGCATGTCTAGCTCTTCTGTCTTTTGAAAGGTTCAAATGGCAGGAAACTCATCCTCTTTAAAGAAGTTGCTTCCACTATTTTATGATGTCTTGGTGGATGAAGGAGTGTATAATCACAGAAAGCAAAGTATCCAGATTTGGCCAGCTATTCAACCAGGCCATATGGAGAACTTTGAAAAGGCAGCTTTTATCTTCTTCTGCTCAGGACTTTTTTCAAATAAGAAAAAAATGGAAGCAAATGTAAAGGAAGCATAAATGTGCTGCTTCATTTTATGCATTGCAAAGAATGCTTTTACCTGATTATATCACATAGTTATTATTTGCTCTAGCAATGTGGTTTTGGTTCAAAATGCAAAAGGTTTCTACAGGTAAAGTACAAATATTGTGCATCTTTTTCTCCCCTTTTATTTTTTTTCCCTCCTTTAATTGGCAAATGGATAATGGTAAAGAATCTGAAAATGGTAACTGAAGTAACTCCTAAATAAATGCAAATGAAATAATACAAATATTGGAGGGTAGCTCCTCTTTTCTCTTCTACAATATGAAGACATTCAAAAGACTCCGTAAGAACTATTTTTCTCTCCATGGTGAAGTAGTAAAGATTGCTTTAATTCTGTATCATTCCTCAGTAATTATTTTCAGATATGCCAGTTTTAATATGAAGAAAGCATTGCTAGAGCTGGTAGGGATATACTTGGTGTTTGCTTCATGCATAGGGGTGCTGTGCTTCTTTGTGTTTCACTTATCCCCTGCTTTTTGTTTTCTGCTTTAATTTTGCAAGAAATCAGAACAATGAAATACTGAGGACTCCTCCACCCCACAAAGTGGGGTGGGAGGAGTAAAGGGAGTAAAGTGTATCCCTCTATATACTTGTGCCAGTGACAGACAATGACAGTGTCTTGAGTTGGTTACTGGCAAATTGCACTGACTGAGCCACATAATAAGAGAGATATTTTTAAGAAGTTTTTTTTTTAGAAGAATATGCATTTTCAATTTGCCAGCATGGATAGTGTCCATTGAGTTTTTACTACATAGTTTAATACATTGAATTTGAGTTGGTGGCAGTAAACAAAAAAAAAAATCTGTGTTGTGTCTGTTTTGATCCAGCTCCATGAGCTGCCAACTGTATTGACTGAAGGGAAAAAATGCAAAGAGTCTTAGGGCAAAATTCCATATCCCTTGTCATAGTCACTCTGTGCCAGACAGAGACAAGTTTATGCAACCCCAGAGTTGTTCAATATATAGTGATTTTTCAAGACTATAAAGATGGTGTTAGGTTTGCTCTGATTTTTTAAAGCTCTGCAGACCTGTCACAGTAGTTGGGAGGCAGCTAACAGTAACTACAGCACAGTTGTGTGCAGGTGAGAAGATTCAGTTACAGCTGTGGAGATTAAAGAAGCTGCACACCCTTTGCCTTAGCCTACTGTGTGAGGAGGGATAAGGGCTCTTATGGGGGCCTGGTGCAGCCATGAATCAATCCCTTTACATGTCAGGAATTCCTCTTGTGGTTGTCTACATTGATTTTTAAATCATACAACCCCAGCTCAGGCTTGAAATAATCAAACCTAAGTGTCTTGAAAAATCTTGGTAAGTTTTGCTTAGGGCTTCTTTATTAATTGCTGAGAGATTTTGTAGCTTTGGATCAGGTAGGGAGAATTTGAGTTCAGTGAGTAAGAAAGCTGTAAAATGGAGTGTGATGCTATTATTTCTGTATTGTGCTACTCTCAGAGTAGATTTCAGGTCTTTTTACACTTGAGAAGCACTGAGCATCCCAGGTGATGTTAGGACTATACATTTGGCTTGCAGTTTAGGGCTGGCAAGAGAAGGATTATACCATCTGGTCTTAAGAAGTGCTTAGCATCTCCAGCAAGACATTGGATAAACTCCAGTGAAAGTCACTGGAGAATGATGCTGCTTAGCATCTCTACAGAATTGCCCGTTGCATGTGATCTAGTGTGCATATAATATGAATGTTATCTGTCGTCTTATCTAGACTGTGGAAGCTTCTCAGCATTGCCAGAACACACATGCAGCCCCACGTGTGCTGGCTACAGTGAATGCTAGAATAGTGAGGTCAAACCCAGTTTTACCTCCTAGACTTTCAGAGGTAAGCAGAGATTACACAACATAATGATACATGCCCCAGTTGCTGGTCTTATTATTCCCAGTGCTGTTGAAATATTTCATTAGTACTTGAGCAGTTTAACAAACTCCCCATTGTAGAAACAGTGTCATGTGCATTTTTTTGCTTATTCTTTTCTTCTGCAGATGGGTAACTTGGTTCAAGGTTATTAAAACTGTAACACTATCTGGTAAGCATTGCTGATCAGGTAATGCAAAAGCAGTCTTACGTTTCTTACTTTACATTTGTCTTTTTTTAACTCATAATCATTAAACTAAGTGAACTGGTTATGAGTTTTAAGATTGTATGGAAGAAAAATTATCTGAGCCCCCAAATTATCCTTCAGAACAAACTCTCAAAACCAATTCTAGAATTTGAGGGATTTTTCTGCTACAGTTGTGAAAACAGCAGAGGTGACTCTTAGTGGCACTATAGTATGCTTTACGGTACCTTGTGACATGGGGAAAGGATCAGCAAGCCGTCAATTATACTAAAAGGTCATCTAACACAAAAATTTTTGAACAAACAAGTTTTATATATGAAGGTGGCTGAATAACTCACTCTGTCTAACATTTGTTAGACTGTCAAAACAAGCAACATGCAGATAGTTTTAATAGCGTCCAATCGCAGAGATCATATGAAGATCCACTTGCAGGAGTCTGGGTTGCTATTTGTGTTTTTGCCATTTGATTTTTTTTTTCCTTTTTGCATTTTGCTTTGATGAATTTATTTTCATTAGCAGCAATAAATTATTTGATGATGAAAATTGGATTGGAAGAGTGGACTAGTACAAGGCTTGAGAGAAATGATAGAAAGAGTAGCCACTGTAAATTGTGAAATGTACCTCTGGAAAAAACTCAAAAATTTATTATTTATAGGCAGATATATTGCTTGATATGTGGCATTCTTTGTTCAGTGTAAGTATTGCCTTGGTGCCCTAACGTGTTGTTATGGGACACTGTGATTTTGCAGATGTCATCTGTCAGCCGAGATGAGCAAGTGAGATCTTAACCTCTAGTGATCAGAAATCATCTCATGGTGTTTTTCACAAGAAAAGAGATCATACCAATTCCAGCTGGGCCTAATCCACTTACCCAAATCATCCTGCAAATTGAATTATGCATGTTCTTCATTGCTTTCTGCTATAAAATTTTGCTGCTAAACACCATCATTTCATTGTTGAGTAATACAAGCTCCATGAATGGTTTGTTGTAATTTGTATAGAGCAGAACAGAAAGTAGTGCCTAGTCATTGCATAGCCACAACTATTGTTGTAATTAAAATGTTGCTATGCTGACTACCAAAAGGTACACAGAAAGTAGAAAGGAAAAACTGAGATGTTTTGCTTTATGTCAAACTTAGAAAAATACTTGTGTCCTGGGAGAGTTTTTTATATGTCTTGTATCTTATTCCAAGTTTTAGGGTAAACAGGAAGTTGCAGCTCAACGTTTCAGAACCTCATTATATCTGAAGAGATGCTGAGTTTGGTGGGGTGAATAGAAGGCATTTAGATAGTCAAGCAGAAATACAGATTAACTGTCCCTTAGTTATTTTATCTGTGGGTGGTATTGGCAGAATACTGGAGCAAAGAGAAGGTTGCAGTGCTAACTGATTTGAAAAGGTTTTTTTCAGAGTGGTAATACATAGTGGTATAATTAATGGTAATACAGAGGAGGAAGCTGCTCCTCTGAAAGTTTAATGCTTTATAAATTTGCCAATTCAAAAAGAAAAACAACAAATAAACCTCCACATGCATATACTATTTCTGCAATAGGATAACTGATGGGTGACCCTGGAGAAGAATAATATTGTTTGTTTGTAGAATGGATCCTAAAGTTGTTGTCTTTATAGTTGAATTAACTTACTTTTTCCCTTTAAATATTTTTTGTGTCTTTTCTGGATTCTTTTATAAGCCTGTGATTCACAGCTATCTAGTTATCACAGCTAATCATCTTTGATTTGTTTTATTGTTTTGTCTACTGAGAGCATTCAATGTTTCTGCAAGAGACATAAAAATTTTCATTTTGGCTCTTGGTGGACCCATCTGTGAATTTTAATTCTGATTCTGAACCTGAATCATTTTTCTTTATTCTTGCATAACTCTATAGTAGATTTGAGCAAAAAGCCGCCTGAGAAATCATCTCTTGTGTTTCCTCAGATTCATATGTGAGTCATTTCTATGGTGTTAACTTTTCCTTTGGAATGAGCAGTCCAGGAGCATAGTATTTGTTATGGGGGTGATCTGCACAAGAGACCAATTGGTACCAGCAGGCGAATAGTGCGCAGGATTATTGTGTACAGCATACTCACCCACTGTACTCTGCTCCTTGAGGATAATCAACATATTTTAACTCCCACTGTATGGAACTGGATGGCTTTTAGATGCAGTGGATAATCCCCTGGCTGGTGCAGGGAGACGCATGTTTCTCAGTGGCACAAAAGATCCTTCTACCAGAGAATAATCTCAGAGGGAGACGGTGTTGCTTCTACTACTACATTTTACCTGGGGAACATGAAAACTGGGAACAGCTGCAAGTGGGATGTTATGCATTAATGTATTCTCTCACTCACTTTCCTCTCTCCTGCTGTTTTCTTGATGATCTGTGTTGAGTGTTGACAGTGGGATAGTTGTTCTGCGCGGCTACTGCTTGCCCACGAATAAACTTTCTACTGTTAGTAATTATGAGATTTTTCCTGCTCATGGTAATAGGCTTCAGTCCCAGTGCATCCTGCTCTAAAAACAGGAGTTTCTTTTCTGCTTGCCTGGGCTATGTAGCAGAGGAGAAGAAACCAAAGAAGCTTGCTTATATGGTGGTTCATACATGTGTTTGTGTGGTGCTGTTCTTAAGCTAATATGCTTTGTTTCTCACTAGGAGGACTTTGTAGTCCAAGCAGATTTAAATTCTATTTACTTGAATATGTTCTGAAAACAGAAGAAACCTAGTGACCAGATCTATGTTTGAGTTTGTCTGTTCAGAGTTTATCTACAGCGTGTACCTGCAGAGGTGTGACCACAATACACAGTGAGCTTGAAGCCTGTGGGTGGGACACAGAGAAAGGTGTGCTTGTAGATGTACGCTCACGTCAGCTGATGGGATCTCAGTGACACTGTTTCATGTAGCTTGCCTACCATGAAGGCTAAAGCTACGTGTCTGGCTAGATGCATCTTTAAGTGCCTTGCCTCATTAGGGTTAATATCAAATGAGCAAGCTGCTTGCCTCAGCTTTCCTATCTGTAAGTTGCTGCTTGGGATACCTGCTTTCTTACCTCTCGTATCATGTGTTAAACATTCAGTATGCACTAGTCTCAAAATGTGTTGAATAGAAAAGGTAACAGACTGGTTAAATGAATACTTGTATGGCATTGCTGTGTCACTTTTGGGCAGCTGTGTCTCCCCTCTGTATTTGGTTTCTCAAGGATTACAAGAAATTAATTGCCTTTATATTTGCATTTGACTTGCTGTGTCTTAAAATGAATGAAATATGACTTATATACCTCTTCAGTGAAATATTCAGTGCATCTCATCTTGTTGCTGCAGCAATCACTGAAAAGAAGAGGGAGCAAAGACCTGCCAAAATCAGAAAAAAAGTCACAGCAGACACCAACAGAGGTATGTTGCAGTGACTGTAGCTTGGATTCTCATGTGGAGGCTTCAGGGACGCTATGGAAATGATGTACATGATTTGTAGATTCGCACTTTGCCTTCTTGTTTGCTTTGCACTTTGTTTTTCTCTATGCTTTAAAACGGAGAGCTCTTACCCCACATCTGCCATCAGACAACACTATGTCAAGGACCACCTAAAAAACTGCTGGTGCTGCAATAGAACCCACCAGCTTTTGTGCATCCTATATTTTAGGCAAAATAAGTAAATGGGAGCACCAGTGAAACAAGCTTATAGGCGCTTTGATTGCTGACCTCAGGATTTTTGAATACTGTAAGGTCTATTACAGCGTTGCAAAGCTAGAAAAGATAAGGATTTTTTTACAAGCCCCATGCCCCTCCACAATGTATTTTCTGGGGACTGTGCAAAATTTAGTCACAAGAAAAATAGTTTTTCCCCCCTCTTTTAGGCATTTATCTCTCTCTTTCATTTATTGATCAGTGAAAAAATGATTGCAGGAAAATCTCTTAGCATCTAAAGCTATGTACCTGTGATTGTTAATCTTGCAATTTAAGACCATCCACTGGAGGTCTCCTGTTTTACATCAAGTTTCTTCAAATTTTACTTTTTGCTTTTTCTAAGGAGGACAATGAAGACCTGAAATGTCAGCTACAGTTTGTCAAAGAAGAAGCAGCCTTGATGAGGAAGAAAATGGCTAAAATCGATAAAGAGAAAGACAGATTTGAACATGAGCTGCAAAAATACAGGTCGTTTTATGGAGATTTGGACAGTCCCTTGCCAAAAGGTGAAGCAGGTGGGCCACCTACCACAAGAGAAGCTGAACTCAAGCTTCGATTGAGACTTGTGGAGGAGGAAGCTAACATTCTCGGGAGGAAAATAGTGGAGCTAGAAGTAGAAAACAGAGGACTGAAAGCAGAGCTTGATGATTTAAGAGGCGATGATTTCTCAGGGACTGCTAACCCACTCCTGGGAGAGCAGAGTGAATCCCTGTCAGAATTACGACAGCATTTGCAGCTAGTAGAAGATGAAACAGAATTGCTGAGGAGAAATCTAGCTGATTTGGAAGAACAAAACAAGCGTGTAACAGCTGAACTGAACAAATACAAGTACAAATCTGGGGCCCATGAGAGCTCTAGGCACCATGACAATGCCAAGACAGAAGCATTACAGGAGGAGCTAAAAGCTGCACGAATGCAGATCAACGAGCTGAGTGGCAAAGTCATGCAACTCCAGTATGAGAACAGAGTCTTAATGTCCAACATGCAACGCTATGACCTGGCCTCTCATCTTGGGATCCGTGGCAGTCCCAGAGACAGTGATGCAGAAAGTGATGCAGGCAAAAAAGAAAGCGATGATGATTCCCGCCCCCCTCACCGCAAAAGGGAAGGCCCCATCGGTGGGGAAAGCGACTCCGAAGAGGTACGCAACATTCGGTGCCTGACACCCACGAGGTCTTTTTATCCAACACCATCTGGGTGGCAGAAAAGCTTCACTGACAGGCAGCAGATGAAGGACATTCGCTCTGAAGCTGAGCGGCTGGGCAAGACAATAGATCGCTTAATTTCTGACACGAGCACTATCATAACAGAGGCAAGAATTTATGTAGCTAATGGAGACCTCTTTGGACTGATGGATGAGGAAGATGATGGGAGCAGAATACGTGAGCATGAGCTTCTTTACCGGATCAATGCACAGATGAAGGCCTTCAGGAAAGAGCTCCAGGCTTTCATCGACAGACTTGAAGTTCCAAAGTCTTCGGACGATCGAAGTGCAGATGAACCTTTGTCAGTGAGTCAGGTAGACTTTTACTTATTACGGCCTACAGGTAAAAAGGCTCTGCCAAGTGAATTAAACCTCAAATTTGATGTATGGCACATGAAAATTCTATAGACAGTGAACAAAAATCATTATTTCTTAAATTATTTTAAATCCTCCTTTGGCCATATGAAACTTGTTCTACCAGTGGGGCTGTTTGTGAACAGTGAATAAGTCTGGTCTCCTGGAAATTGAAAGTATTATGGTCTAGGAGGTGGAAGATTTTACTTCTTTCTGGCTTTGTACCTGCATTTGCCAGAGTTGTGCCTTCATCACCAGTAAAGGCGGTGCAGCATTTTTGGCACATAAATGAACACAATTGTTTTCATAGTGGTTGGGTTCCTGTTAAATGAATAGAAAGAAAATCTTATTGATTTAAACAGGGGGAAACGTTAAATTTTTGAAATTATAGAGAATATGTCAAACCACATAGAAAAATAAAACATGCAGATCTACTTTATGCAATCACAGAGCCACACACACACAGAGTAGTGTGAATATTGGAATTGCTGTAATTGATTGTATCTTGTTGAAGGCTTATGGGTCACTGCTTACGTGCAGCAGTGACTAGCATCTTTTGTGTAGTCCATTTTTATGCAGAATTGTTCCAGAGGGGTTTTGGGGAGCAAATTCCTTGCTGACTCAAGATCTTTTGCCATGAAAAATGGAAACTACCTACTGTTATCTTACCATGCAATCCTAAAGTTGGCAAATCTTGTTATTGCTTGTGGTATTATCCAATGTTTTAGTAAGTCTTTTGCTGTGTTACTTTACTTTATGTTGTCCTGCTGGTTTACAGTCAAAGTAGTTGCCAGGTGAAGCTGAAATCTATTATTTCTTATTCCTATGCTGACTAATTAGTCTTTTGTTTCCTTGTATCAGAAAGTCACAGACGCAGTGAGTTTAAAGCTAATCAATTACTATACGTGTATTGCATGCAATCAAACAGAAACATTTAGCATGCTCACTTTCTGATCTAGCAAAGCTCTGGGCTTGTAGAGCTCCCATTAGCTTAAAGGCAGAGTACTGCATAGGTGTGTACAAATTTAAAGCAAACTAATTAGTATTTTCTCTAAACAAATAACAATGGTAGTTAAATTGGACATTTCAGGGCTTGATCATGCAGAACTCCTACTGAAGTCAATGGGAGGTGGGCTTTTGGTCCCTCCACAAGCATAGTCTGATTCACTATTTATTTTGTTGAAACTTTGGACTTGCTATTCCATTAATTGACTGTTCTCTTTGTCTTTGTATTTACTTTCCCAGATGTTCCAGCCTATCATTTTACTTATTCTCATCCTTGTATTATTTTCATCTCTTTCCTACACAACAATATTTAAACTTGTCTTCCTTTTTACACTGTTTTTTGTACTGTAAGCCATTCATCATTTACTGTTCATTGTAGTATTATTTTCAGTTTGTTTATTTTGTCCACCCTCCAAGATAAGAAGTGCAAGAGACATAGTTTCTGTAATAGCCACTGCTGTAAAAACACTGAAGACTACTTGTTTGCCAAAACCGAAACAAAACCAAAAAAACCTGCAAAAAGCATACCAAAAAGTCAACCGGTTGAATAGAAAACCCACTCACCGTGTTCTTCCAGGTAAGCAGAGAACTATTCACTTTGTCTGGTTTTATCATTTTTGAAGAAAAATTTCCCGAGTGACTGGAACCGATTTACTATTCATTAATTTGCACTAAATCAGAAGCAAAGCAGAATTATGCAGAGTGGGTGTGAGGAGTCTGTTCCTTTCCTCTTCCCACTCCCAGAAAAAGAATGTGTTCTAGCCACATAGGAATACTATAACCACATTCAATTTGTCTTCTGCAATTGTATGTCGCAGCTTGTATATATTTTGCATGATTGTAATGATAATGCTTTTCAGCACTGTATTATGTGGATTAGACACCATGGAGGGGACAACATCAGAATGGTTGGTATATAGAGCACTATATCTGGAAATGTGGGCAAGAAGCTGGAGCCCCTGGGAATGAGGTGTACAAGGAGGAGGTATCAGCGTAGGCAAGGAGTCTTCTGAGAGATGTAGGCTGGCTGGATTCTTTCTGTGCTCTGGAAAAATGGCCACGCTGCATTCTGACTTGAATTTAAGAGAGTGATGCTAGTCACCTTGTCTGATGTCAAATATCTTTTCTTAACAACCGAGTTTATTAGATAACATCTTCCAGTCTGTAGCCACCAGGGCTCTGGATTCTCTCTTCAGATTTCAGAATGAGTTTTGAATGACTCTTGGCTTTCTGAGTGACCCCTGTCTAACCATGCCGTTGGTAGTGAGTGACCGTAGGTGAGGGAAGCTTGTGTCCATAGGTGTGCATCAATAGTCGCTGAATATTCCTGTCATGCCTACTAGAGGATGCACTGAGAACACAGGCGACTCAAGATCTTTCTATCACACTGAACACAGGCAGCTCCTACAAACAGTAGATCTCCCACTATGAAAAACTCATCTGAAATGCCCAATGGAGCTCAGTTTTCTTTTCTGTTTTATTCAACCCATGCTGAAATCACTGAGTCTCACAAATGTGAATATTCCAAAGGTGATATTTTACAAATAAGTGTATTAATGACATTTTTTGTGCAGGTACCATGATAAAAAAATGTAGTAATACATTCTGTTTTGAGAGAAGCACCTCAGAGGGAAGTAAAGGTTGGGCAATAAAATTTATTTCATGAGGATGAAAAAAATAGTAAACTCACAACATTTAGTATTAAACCTTGTTTTTCTAGCTTCCTCTCAGCAAACTCTGCAGGTGTAGTAACCTTGATAAATTAAATCACTTAACCTTCGTCTAATCCAAATACTTATTCCTACCAGGGGATGTTGTCATCTATACTTATTTTGTAGCTAGCAAGATATGTCTAAAGAAAATGATAACCAATATATTTGAGATTAGTAGATAGCCTTGGTGTCCTGATTAAGGAGAAAGTCAGGCCCAAAGTAATTCTGAGGAGTTTCTAAGCTGCTCTAATTTACTCTCAGTTGCCTAAAAGTTAAGTTCCATATGTTAGGAACTATTATGGCAAGATATGGTCAAACATATAATCCCTTCACAGTGAATTTCTGTAACTATAAAGACAATTCTCAAATCACTGGGAAAAGACCCTTTTGCTGCCTTTCTCTTGGCAACTGTTGTAAGAAATTTTTCAGCACCCGCTAGAGAAATTTTTTTTTTTCTCCCATGGATTTGCATTTTGGACATTAATAGTATAATAATTCAAGGCTTAAACCTGTCATTTCAAATCTTAGTACGAGACTGACTTTTTTAGTTTCTTTCTGTTTTATTGTCTCCCTTGGGGGAAGAAAAGATCATTTGCATTTTCTTAAATGTTATTGGCTCAATCCCATAACAGAGGAAAAATCCTAAGTAAATCTAATCTGAAGTTCTGGGCTTTCAGATCTTAACCCACACTTGTTTACACCTTTCTCAGCCTTGTATGTAGTAAAGATAAGTAGAGAGGGTTTGATTTACACTGTGTGTATCAGTAACAGTATAGTAACAGTCACTGTATCGGTAACACTGAATTCATACATTGAATACATCTTGGAAGTAACTGGCAAAGATTTGCAGCTTAGAAATCAGAAAAGGTGTGGATGAACCTCTTGAGACAAAAGGTGGAGCCAACCTCTGCACAGGACTGGAAATTATAACCCCATTGATTACTCTCTGTTTTTTCTTGCATATAGCTGGAGGTTTCCTCATCCTGATTCTGTCAAGCATCAACAAAGCAAACCAAAGCTGAGACCTTTTGGGACATTTAGTGAGTTATTACACAGGCTACGATCTGAAATTAAAGGATACTGAAGCGTACAAAATCATTTTAGAAGCTTCCCACAGTCTCTGAATCTGTGATGAGCAAGGAGAATGGTGAGGACCCCTGCAAACCTCAGTACAGAGAAAGCTCAGTGAGAAATGAGATGTGTTTTTCATGTCCTGCATTTGGGGACATGAAAGGGAGCTGTTTATCTGTTTGGCACCAGATATTGCAGAGAAGTTCACAGCCTTCCATTTTTCACTATTTTAAAAGCTGCTGAGAAAGCCAGCAAAATCAAAAGTGACATCTATCCGTAGCCAAAAGATAACCTTTAGCCAAAGAAATTAGATTTCCATGCCTTGCTAAATTGAAATAGCTTGGTCTCACAAAGAAATGCAATGATTATATTTGCCAAGAAAGGAAGCACATTCTCCCTACTCAGTTACTGGCCTGGTGGGCAAAGTCCACCTCACAGGTGTGTGAGTAAGTGCAGCTGAACATGTCCACATCCTCTGTCAGGAGTGCGTGGGAGTCGGGCAGGGCAGACACAGACAGAACACAGCTGATTCACTCGATTCTGTCTGCCACATAGCTTGTAATTCTGAAGAACGGTTATATGAAAAATATAATATTTTGCTTTTACGTGGCAACAAGATGGATATGCCAGGTTACTTATCAGTTCCAATCTCTGTTATACTGATAGCAGATTCACAGTTCCCATTTTGGAATATTCTGGGGTAATATTAATATTCTGGCAAAAATGTCATTGAATTTGAACACCAAGATTGCCTTAATTTCACATTTCTCTGAAAGTTTAAGTTTGTTTCCTGTGTTCCCAAGGAATTCATTCCATGTTCTTTCAGAAAGAACAGATCTTGCATCTATAGATCTAATTCTGACATATTTACGCAGTAACTCCAATGAATTTCTATGTAATTTAGAAAAATATATGCATTTTTTCATTTAATGCAACCAGACACATCCAACAAAATTTCCTACCTGTATAGAGTTGGCTCTGAATGCCCTGACAAAATACCTCTACAAATATTTTCTTTACTGTTACAGAACAATTCCCACGATACTAGAATGATCATCTTCTCTAGGATCAGAGATACATCTTTCAACTAAAAATATCCATGCCTGAAGCTCCAGTTAGAGATAGAATAAGTGTCTGCTGACATGTGTCACCAGTGTTTCAGAATCAAAACTAGAATAGAGCAGGTGCTACAGTGCAGAAATATGCCTGGCAGTCGGAAAATAGAAAATTGCCAAAAACATGGCTGTCTAAATATGTGTTATAAAAAGAGATGAACTGCAAATGAACTTTGGGAGTTGTTTACAAAAACAAGCAGAGCTTTAGGATATTAGATGCCCTTCCCCTTAATCACCCCAGAATTTGATAGGTGAGTAGGAGACTTCTAAAGGCATCAGTATCAGGGACATAATTCCCATTGGCTTACATTTCTGTCTCTGATTTAATGCCAGGGGAAGTGATATTCAAACTCAACTTTTGCCATTACCCATGCAGTTGCCTATGGGGAAAATTACAGTGGCTCTATTTAAAGTAAACATCTAAAGTATCTGCCACCGATTTCCAATGTAACCTTGGAGAAGTGACATGACATAACACTTTGTTGACTCTATTTCTCCACTAAGTTATATACTATTGCAGAAGTGCACAATAGTAAGAGGAGGCAGAATTTGTATTGCCTTCTGCCCGTTTCTCAATTTGTATATCTGCCTCTGAGATGTATTTGCCAGGATTATCAAGGTGTACATCATTCAGGAATCTGATGTTGTGGTTTGGTTGATTACAGGGGCGGCAGTGCTGTTCTTCCTTTTTGTTACCAGATTTCTGTGGGCACAACAAAATGGGTGTGCCATAACCAAGCTAGTACAGCAGAATTGAAGATGCTCTAATATGGTCTTGAGCACGGACTATTAACCAGAATACACACTACCCTGAGTGTATAATCAGATTGTAGCCCATGCTGAAACTTATACTCCTTTGTCTTCAGTCTTGCATGATGAAGAGAGAGTCAGTGGAGGGCTTGTTTAAAATGCCCTTGCACCTTTCTTGTTGAGGTGCTGACTTTTGACACAAGCAGAGCTGATACCAGGTATGGACAAAGTACACTTTGCCTGTGGAAGCAGTGTGTCAGATGTAGTAAACCTACAATAGCCTTCCTGTTTATTTTGCCTGTGACAGAGGCTAGAAAGCCACATTTGCTGCTTTGTCTGCTACTGTTGGAGGAGGAACAGTCTCTGATGGATAACTTTTTTTTCCTACTGCTACACTTAAGGGTGTCTGGAACAATGACCCCAGGTTTTTAGAGCTCTCTTTATGCTTTCTTTGTCCCAATTTTTCTCTGCCTTTCCCGTATTAGAATTAGTTTAACATGGCCTTTTGACCTAAGAGTGGGGTCCCATTCTTCTCTCCTAATGAGCCCCTCAGTCTCACACATTTTTGATTCCTTACATTAGCAGAAAAGTAAGATTTTGACTGCGTAAAAACTCATCCCTGAAATTTAGTCCATTGTTTTCTTTAATTTTACTTTGTTTTACTTCAAAGAGTTTACATAACAAGATGAGGGGCATTGAGTTAGCAACATTAAAGACACAAGAATAATATAGCCTGTGCTGATGGATAAGAGTAAAAAAACATAGGTCTTTAGAGTCTGTCTTCATTAGCAGCAGCGCAGCTGCGCTGGCTTTGGAGAGGAGGCACCACTGTGGCACCCAGCCCCCAGCTGTGGGGTCAGTTCTGCTCCTGGGCACTCAGGCTTTGCTCCCAGCCACGTCAGCTCACATGTTGGGATGTAACCTCCCAAAAGAAAGTCACACTGTTGCTTTATTTTTAAATCCTTAGAGTTCAGAGACTGGGATTTTCTTCAGGGACATTCAGTCGTGTACTTGGGCATCTTTGTTCAATTTTTAGATCATCTTTG
Source organism: Falco peregrinus (assembly GCF_023634155.1). Taxonomy (NCBI): domain Eukaryota; kingdom Metazoa; phylum Chordata; class Aves; order Falconiformes; family Falconidae; genus Falco; species Falco peregrinus. The sequence goes on along the minus strand of NC_073727.1, from coordinate 34,564,204 downwards.
AAATTTTCACAAATAGCCCAATTCCCATTATTTATGTTACATGGGAGCAAAATAACCACCCCAGTAACGTATCCACTGAGACTTACAGTTAGACCATATAAGGTAAAAAAATGTATTTTCCCTGAAACCTGCTTTGGTATTTACTATAAAATGCACCGAGAGCTAAAATCTTTATGCTGTGCATGGATTTTATCACATAAAACCCAATTGTTTTAAAGAGGAGAGTGCTGAGTAAGCAAAGCATGTGTGAATCTTCGTATCATGTTCTTCGTCCCATTGATCCTCTTGTCATCAGCTGCTTGCCCACAAAAATATACATCACTCCTGCTTAGTGCATTTGAAGATGCCCATCTGATAGCAGAGTTTGTCCAAGTACTTTGTGGCCCTTCCTCAGGTACAGGTGTGGACAAGTGTTCCCTGAAATGTGAATTTTCTTGACTATGAGTGCTCTAAATTACTGTTCACAGACACATCCAGGCACACGTACCCAGCAGGGCAGTGGTATGTACGTGAAGCTTCTGCTGAGAGTCCCTCTCAGTGTGCTAAATGAAAGCAATTTAACACATAGTGCAAGGGGAGGGTTACTGTGGTGGGCAGAGATGCAGAGCTCCTCATGGCTGCAGCTCAGCAGAGGGAGCAGCTAAATTTTGCTATCCTGGCTTCAGGGTGTACTCTGGACTTACTTGCTGGATCATTTCTGTCACATAAGCTCCCTTCTCTCACCCCATGCCAATACTTGCTATGGGCACTCCCAGTGCTTTAAATCCAGACCGACTTGGGTTTGGACCTTCCTTGCTAGCCTTATGCCAGGTATGAGTTTCCCTGCACAAAGGAGGCTCTCCATCCACTCTAAAGTGCTTTGCTTTGCTTTGCTGAGACACAAAGTATCTTAACAGACTGGAGAATCTGATCCAGAAACTTTATAAAGTAGCAGAAATATTTGGGAATATCCCAAAGAAACCATTATCACCCGTCCCAGAATGCAAGACAGTAGGATTATACAGTGCCCAATAATTCTGCACTTCATAAGTGATAGCATATTTAGAGTACAGAAAAAGATTTTAGGGAGGAGTCGTTTGCCTTTAGCTATTTAAGATAGCTGTTAACCAACAAAACTGCTGCTTTAAACAAACTCCCTTTACAAAACAATTTACGAGGATTAAGTTGCAAAGCTCAAAATGATCATACTGAAGAATATAACCCTGAAAACTAGGTCTGGAAGGCAGCAAAGAATCTTCCTTTACAATACGGACGCTAATAAAAGAAACCTAAAATTGCCTATTGTCATAGCTTTAATATTAACACTGGCTGTTTTGGCAAGCTTTAAAGACTGGACTGCACTATAAAACCTAAAAATGTCCTGGACTTGGAGTTGTTTACACAAAATATGAGGAGATATAAAGTTACAGAGCTGGGGGTTGGAAGAGATGGCTTTAAAACCATCCTCCGTGCACTGACGTCACGTGGAAGCCAGCTGCTGGGATGATGCTGAACGGAACTGTTTTTCAGTTTGCAAAAGTTGCGGAGTTATTCAAAGAGAGTTTCAAATGCTGCCCCAGTTGAAAGGTTGTCTCTTGCTTAGCTTTCTTATTTCTTTTAAAGATCAAGATTTGCAGAACTGGATCCCAGCTAGCTATGCATTTCATTGCTTTCACTGCTGTTTAGAAATGGACTGAAAAACTTGCAAAGGATTTCTTATTCCATGAAAGGTATGGTTACAGTTTATTTTAAATCAGTGGGTTTGAGCAGTTAAGATTAAAATAAAAAGCAAATCACTAATATGGCAAACAGTTATTTAAACATCTCTAATGTTATTTATATGTAATCTGGTGTTCATGTATGTTATAGATGGTCGTTATTCATTAATTCAGTGAGTTTCTTCCGAGCAGGCACAGATATATCAACAGAGCAGGGATGACAGGTAGCATTGTGAACACTCAAGTCTCTTTCCTTCTTTCTTTCTCTCTCTCTCTCTCTCCCCCTCTCCCTTCCTTCCTTCCTTCCTTTTTCCCCCTTTCTTCCCTCCCTTCTTTCTTTCTTCTTCATATGTTTTCTTTCTCTTCTCTCTCTCTTTGACTCTATAACTCAATTGCCTTTTTTTAATGTATGAAGTGCACAGTATTGTGACACATGGCACAATTTTATAATTGAACCAATACATAAATTTACAATTTCCTTAGCCATCAAAAATACAGAACTTTGTTGGAAATATGATTTAATCGTGCTTTTTTCCTGTAAAATTAAGAGAAGTTTTGTGTATTTGAATGGTTATGCACATCCAATCCAATTAACTGTTGAAAAATTAACTCTCAGCTGATGTCACTGGAGATTATTTTCAGAAATTATAGAAGTTGGTTGCAAACTATTTTGCATTTTTAATATGCAGATAGAAAGGGCATGGGTAAGACATGAGGGAATAATAACATTAACATCAAATAGTCACTTAAAACATTTTTTGCTTGAGAGGAGGGAGGGCTAAAGGAAACGTTAAGGGAAAATGCAGCTGATGTCAACAAAATTGATTATTTGCTTGAATTTGATTGCTGTAATGAGCTTCTGACCTTGTGTAGGACACGCAGAAAGTGCCAATACTGCAAGAGCACAGATACCGTTCTGATACACACAGCAAATTATAATGTGGCATTTTACATCCCTTTGGGTTGCTTAAGTCATGTGAAATACTCATAAGGACATCTCAGTGCACTATACAGACAGAGGGTATACTACTAGGACTACAACTTGGATTTTATTGCTAGTAGGGAAAAAACCAAGCTCACCCACCCCCATCTACCCCCAAAAAAAGGGGTGGGGGTGGGGGTGTCATAGGAGTTAAAACTCTCTGAGGAATTTATCCACTGTACAATAGCAGCAAAACTGTATAGTCACCCAGCTGCAAACATCAATAAACATGAGTTTTCTTCTCAGAATTTGTGTCAAGAGGAAATTGGGGAAGGATAAGAAGCAATACAAGCTTTTTGTGGATCTTAAAGCTACAAATAAATGACTACCTGTAACTAACCTCTTCTAAGATCTGATTTCATTTTGATAGTCTCCAGTCTCATTTTTTAGTCAGAGTCCTGTATGAAACAACTTGGAAATTGTTAAGATCCATGCAAACATGGCAATAGTAGTCCCTGTACTAAGAAACCACCAGGGGCCTTTTCAATGCTATATGCATGCTTGAAAGGAGTACATATTATATATCTATTCTTACATGTGTAAAAAAAAAAAGCTGTATAGTACTGACATTCTAATAATACACTGCTGATTGAAGCATGGTCATTATTACTAATAGTGCACTAGCAAAATTTGAGCAAGTTATTGACAGTTTATGCATGCCTGTCTTGTTCATGACTTTACAGTGTTTATACATTTTTAAAATTTTTCTGACATGTATTTGAAGGATTCTAGTGGAGTAGAGAGTTGATTTTTATTTCTCAAAGATGTCTTGGAAGGTTATAAAGACATAAATGTAGGCAAAAAAAGGGAAGAAAGCAAATGACTGTGCTAAAAATCACAATCTTTGAATTAGCAAAGTGAGAAAATATTGGAATAGTTTTAAAGTTCATTTAGCAATAGATACTTAGATTGCAATAGGTCTTCACTGCAGAAAAAAAAATAAAAATTTTATTATTTGGTTTTGGTCAACACTTAATGAAACACAAAGCTGAAAGGCTGGCCTGGAGAGATGCAGTCCCTATAGCCTGGCTATCTTCCCTAAGAAGCCATGAGCAAACCAGGGTTTGACTTCTTCTGTGATGAGAATGCTGTGCTGTCTTTCAGCAGCTCTTGTTTTCAAGGAGTTTTATGTTTTCATAAGGCTGCCCTGTATGGTTTTAGGCAGGTGTAAGAATGGTCTGAAATCTGTAGATAGTTGAGGGCCAGATTGCCATTTCAGAGGTCTAAGGCAGGTCTGAGTCAGAGTTTGGAACAGTGAGCTCCAATACCACGTTACACGGTGAGATGGTTACACTGTTGTGAAATGGGCTAACAGAGATGTTTGAAGCATAGTCAGCTTGTTCTCTAGGTCCTCCACCCAAAATTGCTTGGGGTAAACAGTTTTGCAGCCGCTTAATTAGGATTGGGGCTATGATGGCTGTCAGCTCAGAGATCCTGTAGCAGGAATTCCTATGACCCAAAGACCTGGGTAACCCACTGGGCTTCAGCTGAGCCCTTCTGCTTACTTGTTCATAAAAGAAGCTGACTCCAAGTGTGGATCAGCTTCCCAGTCAGCTGAAATAATGCAGACACTGGTAAGCAGTGATTACACAGTAGCCACAGCTGAATCAACAAGACTTGTCCAATAAAATACAGGTTGGGGAAGAACTTTGCATGAAGCTCAAGAATTTTGACTATATCAAAGCAAATATGGGCAATAAAATGGGCAGTTCCTGTGAGCTGACAATCACTGACCATCAGCCAGGGAAATGAACAAATTCCAGGAAGGTAAACTGGGCTTACCCCTAGTTAACTCTCTGGTGATTTATTTGCCTGCCCATACGCTGAGTTTCTGTCAGGAGACCAAAGCAATGCAGAGGCATTTTGTGACTAGAACTAGATTCCATGGCCACCAAAGTTAACACAACAGCTGGATTTGGGAGGCAGAGTTAACAAACTCAAGTATGGGTGTGTACCAGCCATTACACCACAGGAACCATCATAACTAAATGAAGGAGTGTTGTTTTGGCCTTGCTGGCACAGTAAATGTACTGATGGTAGTGGAGTTTCTATTGTAAAGCCTAAGAAAGCAAGAGTAACTCCAGGCCCATAAAATCTGTTTTGCTCCACAGTCAGCTGAGCAGATCCAAAATATTTCCGTTAAAATATACATTTTTAGTGGTTCAATTAATAATTTTTCATTCACAGATACTAAGATACTAAAGACTTCTGAAGGGGAAGGAGAAACTGCAGTGCAAATCAGTTAAATATTTTTGAGCTAGATTTGAGTTAGTGCTAAGGTTTTGAACTAGATTTGAGTTAGTGCTATTGGAGAATAGTTTCTAGTTTTCCCTATGCTGGTCCTAGCACTAACATTTATAGATTTAGTTTTGTAAATCCAAAACACACAAACTCTTTATATTGACCTATAGTCCTTTATATAATAGAATGATCCTTTCTAGTGTATATGTATGCTTGTTACCTGTTACTAGCTTTCCTGTCCTGTTTTCCTTCATGTATTCTAAAGCATTCATATAGCAATGAGAACTTTCTGCATGTATCAAGTTTACAGCCTTCAACTGCCAAAAGACTGTCACGGTCTTTGTCGTGCTACATGCATGTGTAAAAGGGGTGCATGAGCAAACATGATACCTTTACGCTTCCAGTTGTCTTTTGAACAAATGTAAAAATAGCTTTCGCCCTGAAGGACGGACATTGCAGGATCCCAAGGTCCTGAAGTGCCATTCAGTATTATGCAGACTCACATTTCACTGAAAACAGGTTTATAGTGAAGAGTAATGGCAAAGATGCAAAGTGGCCACAGTACAAAGCCTACTGTGGCAGACGTTCCTGAATTCTATGATGCTGGATGCGTGTCCCTCCTCTGCTTTGCAGGCTGGGCCTCTCTGCCCTCTGGTTTGTGTCCTATGATGCTTAGTTTCTCCATATTTCAGTCACAGTCCAGATATATATCGTGCAATCATACGATGCTGTCTTCTGCAAGGACATTTTGGTTAATTATTTTGGGGTTTTGCTTAGTTATTTTTTTTCCCTGAAAGCTAGAATCAAACACAAGACTTATTCTGATAAACTTCCAGGAAACATTCAGGGAAGAAAGAACAAAAGCAGAGCTATCCTCTTGCTGTCACACAGACTGTAACCATGGACCTGCGTAAACAGCTGGAGAATACTGAAAGGAACTGGAATAAAGAGAAGATGGAATTGCTGGAGAGATTTGACAATGAAAGGAAAGAATGGGAATGTCAATGGAAGGTCATGCAGAAGAAAATAGAAGAGGTACTTTTAAACAAAACTCTGAACACTAACATTTTCACTTGGGGTGAAGTGACTTGGCATCACTTCAATGTATTTTTTTTCTGAATTATATCCTATTTCTTATCTGTCACTGGAAGTTTCTAATAGCTGATGGTAGGATGCAAAGCCAAGGGTTAAACAGTATTTGTGAGTGCTTATTTACTAGTCATGGATATGAAGCAGGAGGTTAAATGTCACCTTGTGTGAAGTTTGCTATGGTATTGTTGGCGGTATATACTACTGCCAGTTCTGCTGGGCGTGAGCCACGCTGTTGTATTATACATGCTTTTTTCAAGTATATGCTAAACAACTGCATATACGGGGTTTAGGAAAATGCATACTTGGTAACAAAAACTGTAGGTATTACAGTGCACTGGCAAAAAGGAATTAGATGGCACAGATCTGCTGAGGTAAATAGTAATGTTAACAAGAGCATACATTAAACATACAATAAAACATATGTATCATGTGTAAAATCATACATTAAACACTGCATGATGCAGAATCATTCTGACTAAAACCTGCTCCATTTATGGACAGCCTTTAGTAAAGGAAACAGCTATAGTATATAGCATGAGAGTCCTGACACCACTTGTGTTTATACATACTAATAAACACTCACTCCCTGCCATTTGTAATGCATCTCCTTTCAGAAATAGCTAAGGAAATTATTTATTATTCTTTTGTCCCCAAATTGTCCCTGCAGCAGAACCCTCTGGCACCCTGTAATGCATAAATTGGATCTGCCTTGGCAACATCTAGAAGCAAGTTTTTTCACCACTGAGCTTTCCACATTTTCCATAATATACACATGGACTAGTTTTGCTTGTTCTCTGCCAACACTGTCCTGTGGCTGGGTGACACAGGAATGTATGGCAGAGATTGCTCACATGAAATTATGAGAAGGAAAATGATCAGAGCCAAATGAATTGCAGCCATATACTGCCCGTTAATCCAGCCTGCAGCATAATTCCAAAATGTCAGCTCTCTTATATTTTACCTGCAGTTCTTTCAGACATTGGTATTACAGTCTTTGCCACATTTTGTCTTTTGTGTTAGGACTTTTCTGCCCAGTCTTAACCTAACTTCACCGCCAAGGTGAGAGTGCTTCAAGAGCCAGTAATGTTCCGTGTGTGTAGCTGAATTTGCATTTTTTTAGGTGTATAAGCTGTTTTGGACTGAGAATGTGTTGTGAAAAGGTACCCTGGCTATCAATAGTCCTGACAATGGCAGCGAAGACCATGTTTTTAACATGTTCTTTATTAGCATATGGATTAGGAAAGCATGACAGAGACAGAAAAAGAGATTAAGAATGGAAGGGGGCTGAGGGGAAGAGAATGAAGCAAATGGGTGCTGCAGGACCAGACAGAACTGCATGTGATACCCCAAGGTTATCAATATCCTAAGGTCCCCTCTTAAGCTGTGTCTATAGCTGCCCGGGATTTCAGTTGCCTGACATTTCTTTCCCCAAAGCCACATGGCTGGAAAAAAGGGGAGATACCTTTTAAATGCCATCATCTGTAGAGGAATTTCCTCAACAAAACTTGTGCCACCTTACCAGCTTGTCTTTTATTTGGTAGTTTTCTCTAGCCCACCAAAACCTAACTTAATTCCTGGATACCTCCAGGAAGACTTACATGTTTTAGGAGATGACTTTGTTGAGTTATGAGGTGGTATCCTTCCTTCTTACTGCTATCCTGAGTCCATGTGAGGCCCTCATTTCTTGGAAATTACAAAGTTCAACCCTCGGGTTCCATGAGCAGCTGGGCTTTGGGAGTGAAATCTGAAAACCCAGGATGAGGTCAAGTGTCAAGTCTCTGAACGTGAGAACACTTCTAATCCACAGCACTACCCATGAAATGGCCACATGTTCTTCATGTTGTTATTCTTCTTCACTGTCCTTCCAAACACTGTTGTGATGGCCTTGTGCACTGCAAGAGAGCAGGCAGATGGCTGTTCCGAGGTGCCTGCTCTGGGCTTTCTTTGTAAGTGCAAGAATGAAAGTTTATAAAGAGCTGTGGGATTCTTGGCACTGGAAATGATACTGTAAGCAGAAGAGGGGTTTATGATGTTGCTATTTTTTCTAATTATAATTTCTCACAGTTCCCTAGTTTGAATGTGCTGGGTGACAGGAATTAACACCTTTTCATTTACTAATGTAGCCACTGGATCTCAGCAGATAGCATGAAAGAAGAGGGTAACAGCGCATTGCCAAATGATACCATTCTGCAGTACTGATGTATCACTCCACTCATAGTGAAGAATTTCACTTGCCTGAGAACCAGAAGTCTGCTCTAGTCAGATGGCGCTGTATATGATGAAAATTCACTTCCCCTCATTAAACTAATATAAACACCCTGTAATATAGCCAGAGCCCTCCCCTCCTTCACATCCCCTCACATTCTCCATCCATCAGATCAATGCTGTGTCCAATATACTTTAAACACCCTGTAATATAGCCAGAGCCCTCCCCTCCTTCACATTCCCTCACGTTCTCCATCCATCAGATCAATGCTGTGTCCACCACACTGTGTGCTGATATTACTTGGAAGACAACCATACAACTTCTGTCTCAAGGCAGGGCCGTTGACCTTGTGTGATCTCTTCCAGTCCCATCCTATGGGTGGAAGCCATACATTAAAACCATGGCAAAGAGTTTGTGAATGGTAACAGCTCTGTCCTCATCCTGTGACAATAATGGTCTGTGAACTATCACACTGTGTGACTCAACACTTCTACTAACACATGTATAAAATCTTTCTACTTGGTGCTACTGACTGAAGCGTCATTCAAAACAGAAGCCAAATATGTTCTTTTATCATAAAGTTCATCACAGTACCAGGATTTAATAGAAGGTTCTATTGGTTTTTCAGCTTTACCAGGAGGTAAAACTTAGAAGGGAGAGCAATATGAGTGTCCATGATAATAAGGCCATTCAGAGCAAGATGCTGCAGCTGTCCATGCATTCCCCTACTTTGGAAGAGAGTGACACAGTGGAGCTAAACTATCAACACAGTGTGGCAAATGACAGGATGGAAAAAAGGAATTTGCTCAGTAAAACAGGACATGAATGTAAAGAAAACAGAGCCAAGAGCAGAAACAATACTCTGTTAATGGACAATCTGGCCTTTGAGAACTGTGAGAAACCTGAAGACAGCCTCAGCATCAAAACTTCCAAGAAAAATGCCAAGAATTATATTGGTGATCTCAATTTAGTAAGTAAAGTATGAGCATGTTTCAGTTACAAGAGTGAGGAAAATACTGAGGCTTTGGCCTGCCAGGCTAACCTAAAGAACTGATCTTCCTGATTTTAGCTTTCCAACAAGTCACTGTCTCTACCGCCTCCTCTGTTTGCTGTGGATGAGTGTCCTCTCTCACTGTTTAAATGTGTTAAAATGTGTTAACAGCATGCTTTTTACCTCCATTCATAACCTGGGAGCATTTTTATATCTTTCCTTGTGCTGCTTTCCTCTGCTGTGAGTCTTAAATGCAAATCACCACAAGTTTAAAAATAATTCTGGAGATACCATTTAAAAGGCTTCTGTTAAAGGACTGTTTTTATATTTATAAAGGCTCTTAAAGAACTTGCCAGAGTCAGTGAAGAACTATGCAGCTATCAAGAGGAAATTCGAAAGAAGTCCAACCACAGAAGGTAGAAACATATTTGGATTCTTTATATTAGAGGGAAAAAATGAATAATGAGACTGTGCTCCTGTTCACTTTGAAGCGGGGGGATGCTGTTGAATTTATTAGGACTTGGGCAGTTCCTATCCTCCTAATGTTTAGTGCTCAGCACAAAACATTCAAATGAAATATACTGAAATATGATACAAGGGTACATTTTGCTAGCAAAAGGGAGTTTATCTGTAGAACTTACAAAATGAAATTAGTATTTATACAAGATTAAATTGTACTTGTTTCTAATGGCTATATAGAGGATTGGGAAAGTGAACAGATATTTCTGATTGCCCTGGTCCCATTTCCATGCAGTTCTATACAACACCTTATGGGTTTGTTAGGCTGGGAGGTTTCTTACATTAAGCCCAGATCTAGCCTTCATGTGTCGAAATCTAAAAGGGGATGTGTCGGGGACTGATAATCCAAGAGTGCAAAGAAGGCAAGAGAAGGAAGAACAACCATACATTTTTACTAACAGAAACCTGGTAAGCCAGACCCTGAAAAGTATGGCAAATGAATGTTCCACCATCTGCTAAAGATTCAATGTTCATGGTCTCCTTTAGCAAGCTAAACACTAGTCTTCCTCTCAAGTTGTGCAGAAATTCTCAGAAGGTAAGACTGAACCTGGGTGTCACAGGGTGCATACCATGAAAGAGACAGAAAAGCTGTGTCTCAGCTATGCTGAGACCCCCATGGAAGTCTGCATCATGACAAGGTCTTCTCAGATGCTCTTAAAGAGCAGAGGGACTTTTTACACTCTCCTGTGCAATCAGTTGGCTGTCTGTCACCAAGTTATTACGTAGCATGGTTAGTGTTTGTATCTTTAAAGCAAATAGAGTCATAGCTGATGCACAGTTTCTAAATCCTGGCTGAGAAAAGTGAGTTTTTAACAGATCTCAAAAGACACATTTTTACTGTCATATGTAATGTTAGGAAACCTACACTATGTCCTAAAGTTTTCTCAATTTGCTTCATAGTCAGGTAGACTCTCACTGGAGTTGTCAGAACTCACAAGATCCCACTGTCCTTACTGTAAGGCAGTAAGAAAACAATCTACAAAAACAAGGAAAAAGGATTTTAGTGGCAAGGGAAAGGAATACAAGATTCGCTTTGTTGAGCTTTCTTCAAATTCTTTGTTTACGTTTCAAATATGCTGGATGTATCAGCTGCAGTAAAACTGCTCCCAAATCTTTTTAAGCAACCAGTGTTAAAACACCTGCTCATGGGGAAGATGAATCCATGCTGAGGTCTCCGGGGGAATACCCTTGTTGCTCATCCCTAAAACACCTCTCCTTTTATTTCCAGAATGAAGTCACTTCCTTTCCTGGGGGAATTTGAGGAAACTCAAAACACAGTTATTCTGCCTGAAATGAACCATGTGTCCAGCAGTGAATCACAGGCATTAGTTGCTTCTGAAACAGAGGAACATAATAATAGGAAGAATCTGATGAGCTCCACCAAGGCTTTGAAGGACATGTCCTATGGTGGTCTTACTGGTGCTGACAGAGGAACAGAATTCAGACCTTGGCACAAGAAAGAAGCTCCACCAGTTCCTCCACGGAGCACTTCTCGGCACCTAACAAATTCACTTTCTGCAGTTGTACAGCTTTCTGAAGCATCAATAAGAGATCCAGGCATCAAAAGCAATTGCAAGGCTCAGGACTGTAGGAGTGGACAGAAACTGATGAAGCCTTCACCTATAAACCAGAATGAAACTGCAGCAGCCTGTGCAAATGAAGGGCAGGCTGTGAAAGGTCCTGTGATGGCAACTGCTGCAATACTTGTAACCAAAAATGAGTGCAATGTACCAACAAATTTCTGCCACAACACGTGGGCATATGATGTGGGCAAACTCGGAAAAGACAATAAAAGTGAACCTTCCTCACTGTCAGCCCAAAAGAGTTGTTCAGATGGAAATATGGCCCAGAGCAACAAGAAGCACCAGAAACAAAATCCCAAGTCTCACAGCAGTCCTTATTACAGCAATGACTTTTATGCCCCTGCTACCCTGCACAGTGATCTTTTGGAAGACTCTAGGTATACTTTGGGAAAGACCCAAAGAAATGAAACTTTAGCAGCAAAGATCGATGAGTTTAACCGGACTGTATTTCACACAGATAAACGTAACAATGCTTTGCAAGAAAACCAGGTGCCTCGAACAGTATCAGAAGATCACAAACCTTGTGGCCCACTGTGTGACTCTGCTATTAGCAGGACAGAAACTGTAAATGCATCTTGCGTTTCAAATCCCAAATTCTCTGCAGCAAAGGAGCAGGAAACTAGCAACCCCAGCAAAGCTGTCAGAACAGCAGGGCAACAAAAGCAAATAAATGGACTTCCAAATACTAGTGGTTATAGGCACATGCTTCACGAGCATGACTGGAGACCAAGTAATCTATCCGGTCGCCCGCGTTCAGCTGACTCAAGGTCGAACTATGGTGTTGTTGAAAAGCTTTTGAAAAACTATGAAAAATCAACAGTGACTTCTCCATGTAATGCAAAATGCTCCAAAGATAAGTGGACACGAGCAAATTGTGAATTCACCGATGGGGGTTGCGAAACATTGAGTCAGTATTTAGAAATGCTCCAAATTGAGCAAGGAAAGCAAGAATTGCCAAGGAATTCAGCCAGGCATATTGGGCAGCAACTCAAGCAAGGGAAAGAGCGACAGAAGTTACCAGAGGTAAGGTTCATAAGAATGACAAGAACAAAATAATTCAGTTTCATACCAAGTTTCAGATTCTAAAATGAGGCAGGCTAATGCGCTATTGTAAATAATATGCAGCGATAGACACTTTGAGCCAGGATTTGGATGAATCAGGAATATTTCCTCTGAAGGGCAGAAGAGTTTGAGTAAGTATGACTAGCGAATATGTGTGCCAGATTCTGATCTCTGCTGCTGTTGTGTAAAGCTAGATTTTAGCTGCAGTGCAGTTATTCAAGGACCAAAGTAGTGAGAACTGCAATCAGGTTTTAACTCCCTCCCTCGTTCCTGTAGCTGATGAGGTATTTCACAAGCCTCCTCAATAGCACACTTGGCCATGTCAAAATGCTAGAGGGCTTAGATAGCATTCTTCAGCATCCAGGGTGCTGCTTGGTTCAGGATTTCCTTGGAACTCTCTATGAAAAGGGGTATTGTAGCTCCATAAACTTCCCAGTAATAAAATGACGTCCTCTTACTCTTGTCTCAGTTCCAGGCTTCTCCTATATATTCAAGCATAGGCTTAAAGTAACAGAAGAGTATGGCATGACTAATTAATTTATATTTGGCTGAATTTTATTTGCAGAACTTTAGTAATATTGCCTTTGCCAACATTCTTTCTTAATGAAAAGAGAAACAGATGGTTTTGAAAATACACTATAAATTGCAGGTTCTGTAAAAGACCTGCAAAGAAAGAAAAATCACTTTTCCTGAAGAGCTCCTTGGCCAACAATCACGAAGAGATGTGCTCCTTAGTGTCTCAGAAAAGAGAAGACAAATGTATTTTGAGCTGAGAAACTTAAATGGGTTCAGACTGTCAGCTGTTATGCTTTAAACTCTCACAAATTCACAGACATCAGTGAAGCTATGTGGATTTAAACAGCTGAGAATCCAACCATGCAGATTTTCTTTTGCACGTCTTTCCGACAGCCTTGCAGTGATGCAACATCTTGCTTAGCAGATGCTTAGCTTTACTACAGCACAGAAAGAAAAAACTATGAAGCTTCCGATTTCCTTTTCATCCCATCAGCTTTTGATAGGAAAACAAATTTTCATCTGTGAATACATAAGGAAGAAATAATGACTAGATAATGATTGAATTTACATTGGTGTAAAGCCAAAATAACTTTACTAAACCAACTGGATTTTTTTTCTCCATAGGTTTACACTTCATGTTGTCATTTCTAGCCACACAAACTAAGTGTAGAACATTGTCTAATTAGGGAGCACCGTTTTAGGTCCAGCAGCATTCATGTCTCTAAAGACATAAAGAACTACACATGGCATGAGGCATTTGATTTATTTTCAGTATTTCCAAATTACATCGCTGTGGTTATGATCAAAATCTGTTGGTTTTCTTGTGTATATAAGGCTCTGCATGTAGACATGACACTGCATTAATACACAACCACACTGAATTAGTTACTAAGTGTAAACAGCATCACGTTGCACTAATGGAAACAGAGTTCTTAGCAAGATGTGACTGCTGAAATAGGATCTATCAAAAAATACCTGAAAAGTATGTAGCTCATACCCCAGTAATGTTAAGATGGTATCCTGAGTTCTACTTTTAGAACAGTACACAGTGTTCATTGACAAAAAAACTTCCAAAAATGAAAAGAAATGAGAACTGAATGCCACCTTTCCTTGTGTCTGACACTTGTCTCCATATATTTTAAGCTGCAACCGATGTGAGAATCCCTATACATAGAAATAGCTGTTCTTTTGCATTCTGCGCATTACTGTGCTCCTTTTAATAGCTGGAGACCACCTGTTCTGAGGTCACCCCAAATGTCTTCCTGCATTCCCGCTGCATTCCACAAAAGCCGTAACTTGTTAAAGCGAGAAATTGCCTTTGTGTTCTAGATATCTGTGCCAGCTAAATGTTTGAGTGGGAAGGGTTTCTCCCGGCCCGCTCGGCCAGCAAATCGACGCTTACCTTCCAGATGGGCATCCAGATCACCGTCAGCACCGCCTGCTGTGAGAAGAACAGCATACAACTGCTCTGTCTCCTTTCGGTCAGAGACCTCCGTAGTCTGAACCCAGAGCTGGGTCGGATGGTGTTGTGAAAGCTCTACGCCTCATTATTAACTGTGTTCGGTATGTGCTATAACAACCACTTCCACACTGTTGTATCTTGTCCAAAAGTGACCCCCACCACATGCCGGACAAAGCGTTTTGAATCTTAGGTCATCATCACCATGGTCTTCAGTGTTTTTATTGAAATGAAATAACTATACCCCTGGTTTTCTCTGGTTTTTTTGGTAATAGCTCACAAGGAATTTCTTTTGAATGGCATCTTCCTTAATTTGCCAATCAGTTTTGAGTTGAAACAATGTATAGTGCTGTATATTCTGACTCTTCTGCAAACAGCAGAATGTAAAGCTGTATGCATGATCATGTGTTTGTAGGTGCATGTGTTGGACTAGGAAGTATACAGGTCTGTATTTAGAAGAGACAAACTGTGCAAGTGTTGACATTGAAATTACAACCTATATGCCTACATATATATATATACTTTGTGTTTATTTTAAAAAGTTTGAAATATACAGTCCTGATGACATTTATATTTTGTATCTCTTTTACATAGGTTCACAGGTGTAGTATTTAATGTACAAAAACTAAATATGCATTTTTGTGACTGATTGCAGCGATAATGCCTTGCACAATATGTATCTGAAGCAGACTAGCTCGACTGATGCATCAGTCATGCTTCACGGCATCCTCGTTCGGTTTCCTAACCCTTAACGATGCTAGGACAAAATACCCAAACATATTTTTTTTTAATTAAAATATTATATGATTTGTAATACATTAGCCTTTTTCAGCACCAGAGACATTTCTGAAATGTTCCAATCCCTTTTAAAAGCTTAAATGTGCCATTATATATATAGCATACTGTAAACACTTCGGTAATTTCGACTAGTGTAATATAGTTTATGAAGGGAAGAAAAGGGTTGTATGTGCTCAATTCTGTAAAACTTATTTTTCCTTCTAGCATTATACTTTGAGGTTTGGCAAAGTCAGATAACAATGGACTTGTTTACTTTCACTCAAGGCAGGAGAACAAGGACCATTGTTCCCAGTGCTGCAGCCACACTCCTTTTTTACTCTTCTCCTAGACTAGAGTGCCTCAGCCACTTGCTAATTTACTGCTCCTGGACTGACTCGTGGCAGTCAGTTACGAAGTTTACTTGCACTCTGGCAACAAGCTGCATCTAGTATGGAAATATTGCATCGAGGTATGATCACAATGCTGCCTGAAATCCTAGACACATGGCGTTGGAAGTATGTTTTTGCCATCGCATGAATTGGTATTATGGGCCGTCTGAATGACATGCACAGAGCCTGGCTTGTTCCTTCCCCCAACGTGAAAGAAATCCAGATGCTACCCAGACTCTTGCTGAACTTTCAGAAAGACAGTGTCCTTCATCCTGGAATTTTTGCACCCTTCTCTAGGCTGTTGCTGGAGGCATAGTGCGGTAACAATGACAAATGTTACCTTTAAACAGCACGTCTATGATAAAAGGAGTAGAGAGGCACTTCTATATCAGCCGGGTCTTGTCTTGCAACTTTTCTGCTGCTGCTGGAGAAACAGTGTGTATTCAAAGGAATTTCAAAAATCACCCCAGGATCCATTAATGTGCACATCTTCTTATGTGAATGTAAAAAGGATTTCAGAGAGAGTGTAGGCTTTTGTCCTAGTGAATTGTATATGTGGCAATATAGGGAAAATTAATTGTGCTTAATTTGATAGTGATCTGTTGTCCTACTCCAGTCATGTTGAGAATCCATGCCTTTTTCCTTCTTTTTAGGGCCTTATTCTTCTTTCTTCCGCACAACTTTGGTTTTGCAGAGCAAGAAGACAGGAGGCCATGTGTTCTGAGCAATACGGCCTGTATGGTAGTACCAGTAATTGTTCAGGCATGCCACCATGGGAGGGAGCAGGCATTAGAGCCATAAATCCCACTTTATCATGCCTTTATGGCTGCCTGCATGGCAAAACCATGCTCAGAGTACTTTGCCCAATCTAGACTTCCGGTCTTTTTGAGGTATAAGTGGTGGGAAAATCCCACAGACAGATCAACAATTGATCAAAATTTACTCAGACATTATTGCAGTTATTACCGAAAAATATACAAGGACAGAAAATATTGAAGGAAATTTTGAGGAAAATTTATACAGTTTGGTTAGAGACAAAAATCTGTGTGCTTGAGTAAAAAATCAAGAGTACTATAAATTTGCCTGTTTGCCCTAATTTAGAGATTGCACTCCATCAGCTTCCTTAGAACTAGAAAAATCAGAGGTGATTCATGGTGATTTTGGAACATGGCTTAAGAGTCTAGCTAACTGGAAATCAGCAAACCAAAATGCCTTGCCAATTGACCTTTTAAATGCCTAAGCAGCTGAGCAGGTTTAAATGCCTAAGGCTAAGGAAAGGGTAATATGAGAAATTGTAAAAAAATGTGGTTCTTAATTTCAGTCAGTGTTGACTTCAATAAAACTCCTTTAAATTACCTTCATGGTAAAGTTTAGCAGTTTTGTTCTGAAAAATGGTGGTGCACTTTCGTTTGAAGTCTGTAACTACAAAAGCGTTTCCCTTGATTAGTCAGTGAAGGTGTTTAATTCCCATCAGTTCCTTTGATCACCTTTGACATATATCACATTGTTGAATAACAGAGAAAGGATCAAATATCTACAACATTCCCTGATGTATGTAAGTTTAATGAACAGAAGGTTTTTGAAATAAACTAATAGGTCAAGGACAAGCCCATTTTGTCTAGACTTTCTGTGTCCGTCTAATTACAGACATTGGTTCTGGCACCCAAAACTGTCAAAACTGGTGATTTTGGTCTGCAGGTGGCTAGCTGGACATACCAATTTTAGGAAATTGCCACTGACATTGTTTAAATATTCTCTTCAACTGCACCTGTACGGCCAGTGCACTGTGGTGAATTTTTTAGTTCCCAGAATTGTGATTACTGAACCATAGTAAGGGCCTTATTGCACTTACTTGCTAGCAGGGGAAGAGCTCCATTGGACTTTAGGGTTTTTCCATGTTATCTTTGGCAAGGAAATACAGTTACCGTGGAAGCTCTGAAGCCAGAGTTTTTATACACGCACACACACACTCATGCAAGAACCACAAATAATCAAGTATAACTTGACCTTTCTATTAATCTTAGTGTCACCAATGGAAGCGGTGAGTTTTGTAAGCCTGTTTTTAAAATAGGTTTTTAATGTTATTCCTCTATATGCTGTCTAAGGTCTTAATGCAGATGCAGACTTGTTCAGATTGTGCTTTGAACAAATCTGAGACTCTCCTTATTGCATGTTTATGGGCTTTAGTACTGAAATAAATGCAAAACTCCCAGCACACATGGAATCACCTGTCCATTGAAATGGGGGTGTCACTAGGAATCAGCTGGCTGGTACTTAGTTGACAGAAAGCATCATTCTCCCTCCTGATGGAAGATGGAGCCATAATCTTTCCCCGAGACCCTTTTAGGGAGGAGTGCAGCAGAGTAGAAAACCAGAGAAGGGTCAGTTGGAGCTTATCTACATATGCAACAGAGCAGGCCACCTGAAGGCTAGGAAACTGGCCCGACTCAGAGCCTCTGCTAGAAGCAGGAGGAGTACAACTTTTGTATTTTCTTTTTCCTTTAAAATCTCTGGATATCATTCTTCAAAGTGAGAGCACATTTCCACTAAATGTTTTGTCTTCCCAGTGCTAGCAGTAGACTTCTTGTGTATCTTTAAAATGTTGCTGAAAGGATGAACTTTGCTTTTTCTCCAGCAACAATTATTTTTCACTATTAGGCATTCTGTAAGGGAATTAGCTGTTATATATAGCAAAGAATTGGCAATGTAACATAATTTTCCAGAGCATTCAGAGCACCGATTTATTTCTCCAGTTGTCTATTTAAAAAATTCTTTCTGCAAGTAGGGATTTTGTATCCAAATGGCTTCAACAGCATTTTAGCAAAGATCTACAGCAACCCAGCAGGGCAGGCCATTTGCCTTAGAGTTTTGTTATTTCTGGACCAAGCCTATATTTCCGAGCATGCTAGAACTTATGCAATTCTCACAGTGTTGCTATGCAAAGAATTTCTTTGGCTTTGAGATCTGTAATATACAACTCTAGCTATTATACTGCTGGTATTCTCTATTGCACTGAGCTGTAATGGTGTCTTTGGTTGTATACACGGTCTTTAAACTGGAAGGCAGAACACATTTGTTCCAAATGCACTACATCAACCCCCTTGTTGCCTCTAGCCTTTCTACTCCTCCTCAGTTCCCAGCGGATGTATATTTTTATGTGGTTTATTGCCATTGGTCTATATGTATATGCCATACCACTGGGCTTTCTATCTGTACTGCAGTCAAAATATTTTTTGGACAGCCTGTTCTAAAAAGTGCTGGTGTTACTATTGCCATTCACAAACATATTAGATCTTGATCTATTGTTTTGCATCACTGAAAATGCACTTCCTTCATCAGCTGTTAGTGGCATACATTACACCAAATTTGTGCTCTTGTTTTCTGAAATTATGATTAATCTGCTTTTGGGGTTTGCTTCTACCCCTCTCCCTTACATCTTTTCTGTTTGGCAAAGTACTTGCATCAGCAGAGATGTGTTTCTGATGCGTGTGGTTGACCCAGTTGCTGTGTGGCTATGGGAGCTCATACCCAAGGTTGCCTTGCTAACTCTGTTTCTCTAAAAAGAATTGTATCAGAATTTCCATGGGGTAAGAGAAACCAAACCCTCAATATGATGCAAGTGAAAGTGTGCAAATAAAAATCAGAAAGAAAACAGAGAATCAAAGAGGAGGGTGCAACACTTGTAGTAAATGCTCTGGCTAGTTCTTTGCTTCTAATAGAAGATCCCTCTGTGCTGCCTACTTCATACCACCTGAAACTTCCAGGAACGTACTGTCTTTTTTCAGTCAGCATCTTTGTATGTATGCTCTTCCTGCTCTGTGAGCCCATAATAGCAGGAGATACTGAAAGACTGATGTTAGTAATGTCAGATTAACACCAGTCCTTCCTCTTCCCATATTTGATGGTATGGTGGTAATTGAAGTCTCAGTTGTTAATCCTTGCTGTGGCAGCAGCCAGTTTTACTAGGAGATGCATGATGGTACACACAGCACAGACATTATGGAATGCACAATATATTGTGTCTTTCACCCACGCTGCACAAGGGCACACTCTGTCACACTGCTGAAATGGGGACATTCCTGGAAGATAAATGTGAACCAGCCATGTGTTTGAGGACAACAAGAGCAAAAGTATACTTCAAGTCCAGTGATCGTGCCAGGCAGTGTGACCAGAGTACAAGTAACTTCAGTCCTCAGTATAGGATGCTTCCTTCCATGCTTGGACAAAAATACAATCTTATGGTCTTCTCTGGAGGAATGGGTGTTTTTTACCACGCTGCAACAAATTTACAGTCTTATGCTCTTTTGCAGAGGGATGCCCCTCTCTAGGGACAGCTGGGGAGCAAAGCAGAAGTAGAACCTGTCCTAGGATGGGGCATCTCCTGAATTTTGATCAGATCATGTAGTGTTACATTCCTTACTAATTTTGAAGGGGGAAAAAATGAAGGAAAAAGAAAAAAAATAGTGCAATATCCCAAGTAGTGTTTATTCTTACAGTTTTCCTAGTACCTATCAAAGGGCTGCTGGTTTATGCCTTTTCTCTAGTAACCACAGTCCACAATGTTTCTGTTTAAGGGTCCAGACTTTGATTCCTTCTAGTGGTGCATGTTTGTGTGCGTATGGCCAAGATTCACTGAAAAATTACACTGTAGGGGAGAGTCCATACATTTTACATTTTTAAATCAGATAATCAATGTGTGACCCCAAAATATATGGCTATATTGCATGAGATAATGTTTCCCTTTACTACAGAGCAGACGCAATCCCAACATGATTGGGGGGAAGAGAGCAGGCACCACACAGATATGTCCAAGGCATGTAAGACAAGTAAGCAAACCGTACTCGTGATATTAATGGGTGAGCTAAAATCCTTTGACTAGTCACTGCAGTAAAGCCAGAAGCTCTTTAATATTCATTCTTAGTAGATGCATAGACTTATACTAACTTGCTAACATGTCACAGGGATCTTAATGCTAAGGAGTCTGGTTTTGATTGCCCCTCTGACTGGAGCTATGCAACTGCCTGTGGCAGATGTGCCTGGATAGTCTTTTACCAATGCCCCTCAAATTTCCATAGTTTACTGCAGCTAAAAATTTCTAAACCATATTCACAGTAGAAAAGGACTTTCATTAAAGGAAATTGCATTCATGTGTGAACTCTGCAAAGATGACACTGCCAGCTGGCATGGCGACACAGAAAATCGTTGAGTTTTAGTTCTACATCACGAGATATATGCAGCAAGTCAGCTGTTCTTGTACCATATAAGATGCAGAGCTGCTAAAGATATTATTGATGGAAGTGCAGCACAGACAGATACATAGGTACGTACGGTCTGCTTGCTTCTTTGCAGAATCTTTCTGTTTTTCACAGAGATATTCTGACTGGTTTGGGAGTTTGAGATTTTTTTTCCAAATTCATCTCAAGGCGGTTGAGCTGCTCAAGCTATTGCTGGTAGGAATACACAGGGAGTTCTGCAACCAAAATGTCTACTCAGAGAAGTAGCTGGCTACCAAAGGAGGTAAGATGTTCACAAACTGGCTCGTTCATTGTCACATCTCATCTGTGTGTATGTGTGTAAATATATATGACACATCTTAGGAACTTTTCCTCCAGGAAGTCCCACAGTGTCCAGTGCAGGTCTCTTTGCTGTAAGACACCATTTACTGTGTATATGAGTACCACAGTCAGACACCTAGTACATACAGAAAAATTATGTCTAATATTGTATGCAAACAGACTCCTCCCAAAGAATGGTACTGAAATGCTTTACATTAAAAACAGCATGAAACTTAATGGGATCCAGCAGTTCCTGAAAGCCCATTTTCATATAAGTAAGTACAATTGAATTTTTTAATTAAAAAAATGTGCTTATGCATGTTGTCTTTTCCTTCCAAATACTGTAAGTCTACCTTACAGCTCTGATCCTGATTTTGCCTCTTGCACTGCAGGGAAAAATAAAAAGAAAATGGAAATAGAAATAGTCAGAAAAATCCTCTAGCTTAGGCATTGCAGAATGACGGGTACTGGTCTCCCTATACATGGCTATGAGACTTTGACACTTAAGATCATGCAGACCGGTATGGTCCGTGCAGAGAAGCTAACCTTCCATTTCTCCTCTCTGTAGTTTTACTCCCTCCTTCCCTCTCCTTCCATAGGGAGATGAAGATTCAGCCACCCAAGAAGAGAAATAGGCTGGTAACAATGGCTGCCTGGAAGCTTCTCTTCACTTTCCAGCTTTAATTCTGCAGGCTTCCAGACCTGAAAAACACATGACGTTTCCACGGACCAGCTGTGAGAAGCCAGAGGAAGATGCCTTTTGTGGTCTTTCTGCAACAAGCACTAAAGCAGCCAGTTTTGGGCTTAATAGTTTTATGGAGTTTTTTTGCAGTTGTAGTGTGGAGAAATCTTTTGCCTCTTCTGTGCAGGAGTTTGTTTCCCTCTCAATCACCTCTTGGAAGGGTTTCTGCAATTTTAATTCATTTTACAGCAAAATTTCACAGCGGTTTGGACAGAAAGTGAAGAATCCCTCATTCCCTATTGGAAGGTAGCCAACAGCTGAACTAGATGTACAAGGGGCCAAGAAGAATTTAAAACTGTTTAAAGATCTCCAGCCAAAGTGATCTGCAGTCAGGCCACCAAGGTTTTTAGAACTGAACTGTCTCTTTAAGCTTGGCACTGGGAAATAAACCAACTTGTTTCAGTTGCAGTGAGTGGAAAGTGGATGATGAAAGTAATTTGCAACATTCAGAAATTAAGATAAGAGTGGTTTGGTGATGTAAGGAGCACTATGCTGCTTGTACAGTCTCCTTTAAGTAGTTATGTGTTATATATTCTGTTTTTCCTAGGATGCCATTCAGTGCCAGCCCATATGTCTTTTGGTCTAGACTGCTGTGTTTCATAGGAGTTTCACATTTAAATACGTCTGGGAGAACCAGGCTGATCTAATGCTGGAGACACCGTCTCTGATCTGCAGCATTTGAGAAGCTCACTAATTGAGTGCTTGCTTTCCTTTCACGTCTATACACACACAAATATGTACACATCATGTGTATATATACACTGATCAATTCTTTTACTGCTCCCTTCTTGCTTTTGCACTGTCACTCCACTGTATGGAAAGGGCAACAGTGGGGCCTGTACGCAGTTGCAATCAGTCTTAGCTAAACTGGAACAAACAGTGGCACTGCACTGGACTTGGGATCCCAACCAAAATCCCAGTGAAAAGAAATCTTGGGACATTTTAGGATGGTGAGTTGAAACAAGTCATTTATCATTCATCTCAGCTCAAGCAGTCCTAAACCCTTCTCATGCTATTCTTTTCAAACTGTATAGGTCTGCAGCTGTCTTTACAGGGTCAGTTTGCGTATATTCATATTTTTCCCTACCTACATTTTCCTATGACTTGGAGAAAGGCTGTAGAAAAAGGACTTTGAATAAGACTGAAGGTTTCCCAAATTTGGGATGATTGGATTCAGTTCATTCACTTGGCACACAAGGGTCAAATGTAAACTGTGCCTGATCAGAATTTATCAAAATTTGGAGAGGAACCAAGTCTTCAATTCAGACCCTTGGTTTAGTCTAATTGCTGCTTGAGCCTCCCTAAAATCCAAAAGCAAATCTCAAATTAATCTACCAGTCCTCATACCTCCCACAGAGGTCAAATTTTGAAGACTGCAGAGAGAAACTTCAAATTTTACATGCACATATAAGTATTATCAGCGTGTAGAGACTATAATGGATCCCAAAGCACTTCATGCAGCTCAAAATTTCCTGCCGATATTTCACATGGGTGATCTCCACTCTAGCCTGTAAGACCAACTGTGTACAAGCCATGAGCCCCAACATCCACAGGAGAAAGAACACAAGTAAGAGAAACTACCAGAGAAAACACAAAAAAAGTCCAAGCTGCAGCCACACCTAAGACATCTCTACTAAAACAAGGAAGCAGATACCAGCCTTGCTGCACAGGCTTCATTCAGCATTGACGACTTATTGCCACAGATGGATGTGGAAAAGGAATGGTCTCTTCCTCTTGTACAGAGGATTGTTACAGGGACTTCTATGTTCGTAGCTGGATCCCCAGCTTTGCACCGACTTTCCTGAAAAAGCAACTGGCCGAGTTGAAATTAAATAAGCTTTTGTGCAGGGAGTATATACTGATGTCATTAGTCATCACCTTTGTTCCAGAACTCCTTGCTGTTACTTCTGACCAAGAAAGGCTGGAGGAAAGAGGGGTCTTCTTGCCACCCGTAGCAAGTTGAGGATTGCCAAAGTGTGAATTTTCCTAAACACAGTGAAAAATCCAACAGCCTCACTTCTGCTCTTTCTAAAATGCTATATGTACACACCTAGTCACTGTTGACTAAAACTGTTTTGCATGACAGTGATATTACCCACCGTTGACTAATTGAGCATTACAAGAAAGGCCAGGAATAAGGAAATGCCGTTCTTGAATTTCTTATTTCTTTGGCAGAGACACAGAGATTTTGGTTTACATTACTCATGTAGCTTTTAGCTTTCAGTTGGATCAAGAGGGGAGGGATTCGTCCATCTCCATCGTTCAGACAGGTCTTGATCTGCAAATTTATTTAATGCTATCACACAAGAACTTCTGATCACTGCACTTTGTTTGGAGGTAGAATAAATGACTGAGCCAGCTAAGTCATAAATTTGGGGGATGGGAAGACCATTCTTCTCCCCACAGGCAGCTTACAGGGTGAGAGCATGCTAGATACGAGATGTTAAATCTTAAAGCACTGGCACATGTTTATCTTCTAGCTGTGTAGCTGCAGCCCTGTGGAGCAAGCATTAACATTCCTATTTTTGAAGTGAAGGAAAATGAAGCAGAAAAAACAGCAGGAAACTCTTGGCTTTCTAGGGGCAAGTGGGAAGAAGTGAAGCAGAAGATCAGAGCAGAAACAGCTGTAGCAATATGATGTGCCATGCTCTTTTTTACTGCCCTTTCCAGAGGGAAAGAGTGAAACCTCCACCACCTTACAAGCCAAACACTCAGACTGATGGCAGCTCCGCTAATGCTGGGGAAGGCAAAATCTAGCTGATTTTGCATTGAAATGGGTGAGGCACTTGTATGATTCATTCCAGTAGATCTTCTTGAGAAGGTGGGTGCCTCCTACAGAGGGAGGGGAGGCAACTGGTGAGTGAGGGCACCTACTACTGAGCCAGCATCATTGTGCCACTGTTAAGTAGTTCACAGCTATATTATATGAATGCTGGATCTCACCGAAGACTGAGGAGGTACCATGTGTTCTGCTTAGACTCAGTTCACAGTAAGTAACTGTTGAGTTGGGTACAGTCTTTAGTCACTTTCATAGATTAGCAAGGAAAGATTTTTTTAGAGATTTGGTCACTCTCTCAAGTAATTTGATAGCTCTGCCAAGCTTATTCTAGCCAGTGAACTGTGTAGCACTTGCATAATTAATTCTGTAAATCTGTATACACAATATTAAGTCTTTTTTTTTTTTTTTTTCAAAATGGATTTATGTTCTACAGAGGCTCATCCTTGTGCATACATTTCTGGCCTAACAACTGCATGTTTACTATTAGTTTTCTGTATCTGTAGGAAGTTAATCCAAAGAACAGAAATGGCAGCAAGATGGATTGTGGGACTGGGACTTGGGAGATCTGTACTCAGGTTTTTTGATCCACCAGGACACATTAGCTGATCTTGCTCAAATCACTGGGTGAGATTCTCCAACAGGGACCTAGTGCTACAGGACTGAGTGAGGGACTTGCATAATTCTGCAGGCCTCAGTTTTCATTCCCCTTATGCAAAATAACGGTTATAATAATACTTTCTTTGGCTGACTAGTCTGTTTAGATTATGTTAGTCGCTTTGCAGGCATAGCAGAGAGACAACAGAAACTCCCTTTCAGTGTGGAAGAAATAGTAACAAACCCAAAAGCCACTGAAATCATTAGAAGTCTTTTCTATCTTGGATCAGGCCCTGTGTGCCTAAGACCAATTTTCAGCTAACACTTTCTATCACTGAATTTGTGAGACTACTGAGGAAAGGAGCCATGACAGAAGGACCTTTTGCATCTGCAAAGAGAATTCTTTTCTTTGATTAACAAGTATCTCCCAATTACACTCTGGCCAAATTTGCTAAGTGTTAGTCCTAATTCTGGGAAAATGTGGGTATACCAAAGGCCAGCTGACAGTCTTGCAGACTGTCATCCAGAAGAACTTCTTATTATCAAGGTAGTGGATAAAGTTATTGAAATATTGCTGAATTTACCATATAAGGCATATTGGATTCAAAACCAGACTGGTCTGTGACTGTCAGTATGATTTAACAGATTCCATGCAGCAGGTTCCAAATCTGCAATACTTTATTCTCCTGCCCCTGATTAAGGTCTTGGATCCATACAGCTCTCACATTTAATTGCAGTCTTCTGCAGTTAAAAACACATCTTTAATCAAGTGCTGGGCAGCCACAGTTAGCGCAATCAAGTATTCTAATGAAAGAAAGAAGTTGTAGGTATTGCCAGCAGAGCTCACACAAAGCACACTGAAAAGGCAGGCAAGCTGACGGCTGGGAAAGTTTCTCCTTAATCACCCCTCCCCTCTCCTGCTGACATTTTCTAACTCAGTAGAAGCTGCCAAATCGCAGATGTCTGTGGGGCCTGCATGAATCAGAATAAAACAAGGAAGCTAGTATTTGTAGGAGAGATGGGAGCAGCAACAAATAATACTGACCCGATTATTCAAGCATGGTCAGACATAATGCCAAACTGCGTCTTCTGATATTTGCTGTGTGATTTATATAACAGTATATATTGCGGAAGTCGGTCAAAAAGTACTGCATCCCCTTTTTTCTCCTCTGGTGTGAATCTAGTAGCTTTTTGGTCCTCTGAACCTGCTGACTTCTGAATTTTGCTATACCAAATTCCTCAAACACAGTTTACAGGGGGGCAGCAATCCCAAATGAGATAATGTTTGCTCACATGGTCATAAGTGTAGATATTTTGTTATCAAGATTTTTAATTGCTAGGCAACAAATATTCCATTTTGATGAAGATGTGATATTGCATGCTGGGACTTGTAGTTTCAGCACTGTATCAGTGTATGGAAGTAAAGGGTCAACACATTGTTCACAGAAGTTGGTTCCTAGATTCACTCTGAGGTCACTTTTGCTACCCTTTCTGATGCTTTCTTGTTGAAGGTCCATGCTGAAGAAAAAGTATGGATACAGGTTCAGTTGCTGAAGTTTAAAGAACATGGGAAGAGGAGAGGAATGCTGAGTCACAGGCAAGACTCATCAAGCACTGCTGCTGTGCTCCGGACTCACTGGCATTAGAATAGCCTCCTCCAGGAGCACGACTGCTGCTGCAGTCCAAGCCCAGCTAGACTTTGGTAGCACTCAGCAGTGTCATGTACTTTGCAGGAAGGAGAGAGAAAAAAAACAGCCAACCAACCAAAAAAGCCAGAAGTAGGAACATGAGTTAATTTGTTCTGGAAATAAAATTTTTTCAGTTCACAGGAATACGTATCTGTGCACACTGATGGATTGGCCCTTTTGTTTTTTGGATGGAGTGCAATGCCATTGTTCCCACTTTGTAGCTGGAGAGCAGAGGCACAGAGAGACCTATGCTTTAAAGGCATTGAACTGTGTAATTCCAGAGACATCTCATGGGAATTAGGCTTCCAAACCAAGTTTCGGCATCTGGCCAGCTATTGTCTTTCCTCCCTCCCTGGCCAAGCTGAGATTACAGGGTAGAGAAGGAAATTGAACCCACACCTCTCACATCCACCATTATAGCTACACCCCCACCAACTAGGATGGTTATTTGGGCCCTGTTTACTTGTACTGTTAAAACTCTGGAAACTGCTTTAAGCTGTAAGCATACATAACTTGCATTTCTGCCTTAATAAGTACCTGTTTGAATGGCAACATAGGTTAGCTGTGCATTTAGTGAAAATACATTTTTCAGCCTGCTTTTCTGTCATTCCTCCTCCTGCTCTTATGAATGAGCGCAACCTCCTGATGCACTTTCCCTGTCTGGGTCATTTTATGTGCTTTGAGTCTTTTTTCTTTTTTATTCAGTCTAAGAAAATGGTTGCAAACTTTTCAAGCATGCTTTAAGGGGAATTTTGCCTTACCTCTAACTCCACTTTGGAATTGCCTCCAATACCATTCTGTCCTCTCAAAAAAGGTAGGAGTAAAAAAATGTGTTTTGGATAAGAAACTCCAGGGATTATCAATGACACAAAGCATATTTCATACTGTTCTCCATCCCCTTCTTTTTGTTTTGACATGTATCAGTGCTTTTCACCACTACTGCAAATTGGGCAGAGAGGTTTTTTTGTGGTTCTCTATGTCAACACCAAATTAATTCCTAACAAAGATTACAGATGCCCTGGGGCACACCCACCCAACAAAGTGGAGCTGGAGCACGCGCTGACCTGAGGGATGCTAAGCCACCAAATGTCACTTTGTGGCTGTCTCTGAGTCACTTTAACACAGCTTAGTCATGGAATTAGTACCTGGGTCCCAGCTAGCGAGCCCTGCAGATTCTCGTGGTGCCTCTGTAAGATTATTTTCAAGAGGCTCCAGATGTTCACTTGCAGGCAGTGAAATTACCATCTCTATTTTGTTACTTGTGTGGTTAGAAAATATACATACAAAAGAATAATCTTTCCTTGTAGAAGCTTGTCATTTTGTTTTGTATAGCAGTAGGCGGCAAATGGTAATGAGAGACCAAAACCCATCACACAGACTAAATGACATGTCTCTTTCTGCAGCCAAATTTAACTTGTATTGAAGTCCACGGGATTTTTGTCAACGACTAGTAGGAATCCTACAAGTTCCTCAGGGTCAGTCAAACGGTAAAATTATATAGGAAAAAACACAGCTGAAAGCTGTACTTCAAGTATATATATATATATATATATATATATATATATATATAAAGTTAGTCCTGCTCTTAAGAAGTTCACTGGCTGGGCTTGCACAGCTGCTCAGAAACAGCCCCCAGACTAGCCATGCGGCTGAGTTCACCCTGCCAACACCACTTGCCAGTGGGAGCTCCTTGGGATGTGGCTCCAGGGAGAGCCAAAAGATGCTCCTTGATGTGAGCCCTGCACTAAAGCAGCTTCCCTGGCATACCTCCCTGCTGTGCAAAGCATCCCATGGCCCCATTGCCTCTGGCACTGGCAGACCACAGGTGGAAAGGAGTTAATCCTGGATCCTGCCTAGGAATAATCTCCTTAGCTTTTCCTAGAAGACCCACTTGACTTGGGGAAAGTGACAGTTGAAAGGAGCCTCATTTTAAGCCAAAGGCATGGATGCAAGTTCAGCTTGCACAGATACAAAGTAGGTGAAGCCCTGCTCTGAAACACACTTTTAGGAATTTTTTGTGGTACAGTCTCATTAAAGTTGCTAGTTTTCTACTCTCTCTCCCTTTACAGAAGATGATAATTAAGGCACATAAATGTAGTACACAGAATCCTGTTGCTTAGACTTTGATACTGTTTTGTGCTTCTGATCCCTGGCTTCATTAAAGAAGTGTAAAAGAATTTTGTTTCAGTAAGTGAATTGTTCCCTTAGATTACCAGAGAGTATTTAGTGTTATGCTAAGATAGGATTCAGAAAAAGACATCCTTTCAAAAGGGTAGACAAAATAAAGTAGGAGGGTAATCATATGCTGGGTAATTGTTTAAAAACATCAGAATACTAAGAGACATGCAGTTTAAGGTGAGAAACGCAGATCTAGCTGAGTACTTTTTGGAGGCACCAGGGGAGATTTGGACTGCCTTGTGCCAGACACAAACTCACATTGATCAGAACTTATGGGCATTAAATGGATGAGATGAAAAGACAAGAAAAAGAAGAATGTTTATCCTTGTGCTTGAAATTTCCTACTGTAGGCAGAATCAGATAGAAAGAAACTATTGCTGGAAATGCTATAACCAAAGCACAGTTACTGCATCTTCAAATACCCTAGTGTAATTTATCACACAAGAAGCATCCTACACCCTGCATTTCTTACAACTGTTCAGGCAAATACTAAAAGACATTTTACTGCAAAATGAGATAAATCTTCCACATGAACTCACAGACTCACCAAGTTCAGGAGATCAGCAGTGGCTCATTTCTGAACAACTAGGTCATAGCACAGGTACTGACTAGGAGGCCTGGTATTGAAAGTATCAGGTGTGACCACCTCCTAACTTTGTGTGTTTACATATTTATCCTGGTGATGCTATTACACAGCTGTAGTCATTCTGTTCCTATGGGCCTCAGCAGTGCCTGTGAAGCTGGATAGCACTGCCAGCAACGGAGGAGGAGGATATCACCAACTGATCATGATAGTTTAGCACACCTGGTGCTTATGTGGTATGTTACATCCCCAAAGCACTGGGCAAGCAGTGATCCGGTAATGTGAATTCACATTTTATGTCAGAGTAACCACTGAACATGCCTAGTAAAAATCTAACTTGGCACCTGTGCTTGCTTTGGGTACTTGAGTGCTACCAAGACTTTACAAAGGGGGAAAAACAACTTGTAGCAAAATATACATCCCAATAATGCACAGTTTCTCTGGAAATCAAGCTCCAGACATCAGCAATACCCCATGACACAGTCCATAATCCTAACAGTCAAGACATACACACTAAAAGCAAGCCAATGTCGTCTTTCTCAAAGGCAAAGCTATTTTGGGATCCAGCCTGCCAATAGTATACTAATAGATATTTTCAGGTCCTGGCTTCTGATGTCTATAACTCACCGACAGCAGTGAATTTCCTCTCACCAAAGGGTAACTATGTTCTAGAGAGAAATGAATCTGATTTACCTCTGAGGCTATCTTACATTTTGGTCTGGACTGCTACCTATTTCTTTCACTGCCTCTCAATATCTCCATGCTTCTCTCCTTGCCTGGCAGTTGAAAAAAAAGAAAGCAAGAAAGCACAAGCAGTGTCTTAAAAATTGCCACTTTAGGGAGATAAAAAGAATGTTATACTATTAGTTGCTGTAGGCAACTTCCACGTAGACGTGAATGCTCTCCTGGAACACCAAATGCATTCTGCCTCCCTGCTTTCCATTTTCCAACAAGCCATCCTCACCAGCTTTCAGAAAGTGTTAAGTGCTCTGGAGAAACCAGGGATGTAAATGCTGCTATGGAAAATAGATATATGAAATTATAATAACTACCATTGTACTTACTATATTGAGGTATATAATTGAAGAGGGTTTTTTTTAAAGCATTAGTCAAGCTTTTAAGCCTGTTAGGAAAGAAAGATAAAACAGGCACCATTTTCAGTATTTCTCATCATTTCTGAGGAGAGAAAATGAATGAAAGTTGAAACTATGTGCTTCTCCCAGGTCCAGTTCTCATTAAGTGTTAGTACATAGTATTTGGATTTTATTTGCTCATGTTGTGAGTATTCAAAGTCTGCAGATTGATCGTGTTCTATGAAGGTTTTCCTCAAGCTCATATGGATATATGAGGTCCCTGCCACATGACTAAATTGTTGACTAATTGCCATGTGCCACCTAAGTCCTGGGTATCCCTAATAATCCTCTGTGCACCAGCTGCTAGTCTGCCATAGATACAAGGTAATGCAACATAGCTCTGTCTGTTGCGAAAATAAAACACGGGACCCAAGGACTGCAGTCAGGCTTAAAAATGCAGGGATTAGGAAACCTGTGTCTGCCACTCATCTACTGGGCAGTTTGGGGCAAATCACTTTGACCTGTCATCTTCCTCTGTTGCCTTTTACTTCTCTTGCTTACTTAGGGTAAAAGAACTTGAAGGATCATGTGCTCTTGGGATCTCTAGACTTCCCCATACAAAGGATTCTTATGTTTGTTTGGTTTGCATCCATCTAGGATATGAACCTTTTGGTTCATATGAACTTAGAGAACACTCTCGTGAAGACAGCTGTGTATGTAAGTAGTGTGAGTTCAACGAGGTGATTAAATATCAAGTGCAGCAACCCCAGGGAACGGTACAGTGCCTGAGTGCAGGAAACAATACCCTTTAGTCTGAAATATTCCTAATTGAATCTGACTCCTAACTAAATCACTGCTGTGAGTCACAGCAGTTCTGCAATGTAAATACCTTTTTTCAGACACAATAAAATACAATTGGAATCAGCTTGTTCTTATTGATTAGAACATAATGCATTAGAGATCATCCTTTCCTATACTCTCTATTTATAGTGTCTGCACCATGGAACAGTCATTACAGCTTTTCCATTCTCATTGCACAATCATGAGCAAAGCATTAAATGTTCATTCCTGTTAGCACAAATCAGGCCTGTCAAAAATGACAGGGGCTAAAGTCAGTCAGAGAATAACGTGAGGGGATTACATATTAACTTCAGCAAACCCAGGGAATGGTACAGTGTCTAAGTGCAGAAAACAATAGCCATTAGTGTGAAATATTCTCAATTGAATCTGACTTCTAACTAAACCACTGCTGTGAGTCACAGCAGTTCTGCAATATAAATACTTTTCTCTGAGACAATAAAATATTATTGTTGTTATTGATTAAAACATAATGCATTAGAAAGCATCCTTTTTCATACACTCTATTTATAGTGTCTGCATCACGGGACAGTCATTGCAGCTTTTCCATTCTCATTGTGCAATCATGAACAAAGCATTAAACAGCATTAAGCAATCTGAACACAACCATGAACAGCGACGCATTAAGCATGCATTCCTGTTAGCGCGCTAACTCCGGCCTCCCAAAAATGACAGGGACTAAAGTCAGTTGGAGAATTTAAGCATTTGTGTAAGAATCTATGCAAGTCAAGTGAAACCCAGGGAAAAAGGGGTGTGATTTAGCAGGGGATGTTAGCTTTCTCTGTACGGGGTGTGTTACGCATTGAAGACATGGTATATATGTTTACACTGTCAAAAACGTTTACAAGGCAGATGGCACTACGTGAGTATTTTCTCCCTGCAAAAGTGGCTCTGTGCCCAGTTCTGCAGCTTTTTCTCCACTCCCTCCAGGAACCTGCAATCCCAAGACAGCTTTTCTTAAAGAAGCTTGCAGTGGAAAGCAGGGCTTGTGTTCTGCCAGACCCAATTCACCTTAACCTGTAGTCAGCTGAATGAGGTACGTATTAACTGGCACTAAGCAGGAAAGTACCTTTAGGTTAACGCAGTGCAACTGCAGGCACAATTAGAGAGAAAGCAATGTGCTGGCAAAATACTCCTCCTACCCCTGGCTTTGAATGCTATGGAGGGTTCAACTTTGAAACTGCTGTCTTCAGTGGTTTTGCTGCAGGGTGCAGGCACAGCATCACACGAAGCCTCTGATTTAGAGTCTGCTTTCTGCAGAGGACACAGAAAAGTTACCATCTCAAGAAAGGTGTACACAGGCCGAGATTGATGCTATGACAGCATGGTGTGTTCCCAGGGAAAACAGCAACTGTAATGTTCTTAAAAAAATCCATTTGGTCTAATGTTTGGAGTAACCTCACAGAGCTCCAAAGGGGAGGTTAGCGGATGCTTACTATCGTACAGAGCCCTCCTTCGTGATATGAAGCAGGTAGTTAATAATCAGCCTCCCAACTGAGCAAAGCACATAAGCACATAATTTAACTGCTTGAAGTTAGACCTGTGCCCAAGTAGTTTGCTGAACTGGAGCCAAAGGATGGAAAATGTGATATCAAAGGGAACATTCAGCTGAAAAAGAAGACGTGTATTACTGGAACTGCTTGTGACAATTCTTTCAAGTCCCTATACTCTAATATAGGTTTTATTTTGTTCCTGCTTGCATCCTAGCACAGCTATGCAGAGCTAAGCTGGAGTGATTCACCCTGAAGGGTCTCTATTTCAGTGGAAATCACTTTGTGTGATTTATTCTAATTGTTAGTAGTAATTGTGTACTTTTCTGGCAGAAAAAGTGAGTAGTATTTAAAAGTGAGTAGCAAACAGCAGTGGAAGACTTACAATAAACTGTTGTTCACTAGCCATGAACAAACACAGCTTGCTCCAGATTGTACATCCTTCTGCTACAGGTGACCCTGAACCTCAGAGCACCACAGAGCAATGTGCACCTGCTATAAATAGCCACAGAGGGCTGTTTGAGAGTCCTCTGATGGTACTAAATATTTTTGCAGGACTAGGTCTTTCATTTGTCCTTCATGGTATGACACAATGTGAAATTCTATTGCTATGATATATTAACTTGGATATTTTGGGCCTGGCTGTCATTTAGAGCAAAATGGGCAGTAAAAGCACCAATCAAGTTTACACAGTTTATGTCTACCTCAAGGTCTTTCACACTTTCTTCATCATGTAAAATGTGCCAAAGGCAGCCACATTCCTCAGGGATGTGCTTGTCACACTCTGACTTCCCCGTGGCCTCAGTAGCACCTGTGAGCAGGACCATGAACAATGAAGCGCTGCTCCTGCCTCCTCCCTGTAAGAGCTTTCATCCCACACCTTCAGTGACCATGGTCCATCACGAGCTGCTAGCTGTTAAAGTGTCTCCAGGGTGAAAGCAAAATATATGTCCAGAGGAAAGAATGGATGTTGTTCCCAATGTACAGTGCAAAATGCAGGAGGGGGTACAGGAGCAGGTAAAGCCTACGTATGGGGCTATGTTTTGGATTTGTGCTGAAAACAGTGCTGATAACACAGGGATGTTTTAGCTGTTGCTGGGCAGCGCTTACGCAGGGCCAAGGGCTTTTCTGCTCCTCACCCCACCCCGCCAGCGAGGAGGCTGGGGGTGCACAAGAGGTGGGGAGGGGACACAGCCGGGACAGCTGACCCCGACCGGCCAAAGGGATATTCCGTACCCTATGATGTCATGCTCAGCATATAAATCTGGGGGAAGAAGAAGGATGTGGGGGGATGTTCAGAGTTATGGTGTATGTCTTCCCAAGCAATGGTTATGCATGGTGGAGCCCTGCTTTCCTGGGGATGGCTGAACACCTGCCTGCTGATGGGAAGCAGTGAATGAATTCCTTGGTTTGCTTTGCTTGCACATGCAGCTTTTGCTTTATTTATTAAACTGTCTTTATCTCAACCCACGAGTTTTCTATTTTACCTTTCTGATTCTCTCCCCCATCCCACTGGTGGGGAGTGAGTGGCTGGGTGGTGCTTAGTTGTGGCAGGGGTTAAACCACAATGTGGACCATCGCATGTCAGATTCCTGTGAGTCCCACTCCACACTACGTGTTGTTCATGAACTTATGCTGATCACCTTGCAGACTGATGTGAAAGAATAGTATCTGTTGCATCTGCAGGGAATGGTTTGATGCTAGCAGTGTCTTGTGGTTTTTGAAAAGGCAGGCACTATCTTTTGCTCCACATGCTGTGGGACATAATTTGATCTTAAGCACTATATTGTGTCAAGAGGTGGCCTACAGGAGCATGAGAGTATGCTAGAAAGCACATCCAAATTGCTGTACAGCAAGGGTAGGGCCTGTACAAACACACCAACTTTCACAGGGCCACTAGCCAAAGGATATATATTGTCTCCAAGGGATCAAAAGAGCTCCCGCTGGTTTTTATGGGCCAGAGCTGGGCTGACTGTATGGCTGTTAACTCAGACAAGCCAAAGCTGTCAAACCCAGAAGCTCTTGCTGGCCCACTGCTTGACACAGAGAACATTGTCCAACAAGAACTGAGTTGTTCATAAGCTGCTCCTCATGAACCTCCTTGTAGTTCCTGAACTCATGTGGAAAGGGCAAATACATCCTTGGAGCATTCCTGTCCTGCTTCTGCTTCCCCGCCACCTGACAGACTGATGGGCATCAGAGCATGCAGCGTTTGAACGAAAGAGAAGGTCACCATGATAGGAAGCCAAAAAGATCAGGCGCTGTTCCAGGCACGGCTGCTGATATATAAAATATAATCCAATTGGCATGCAAACCCTCGTAGCTGCCAAACATATCCCATGAAGAGCTCAGGGTGGTCTCCAGGGCTGGACCACTGAGAGGAAAAAATGTACTAATGGCAGTGAAGTGGGGAAGCCTTGCCAAGTCAGGACAAAAATCATGCGTGTACCTGTTTCCATGCCTGTGAAGACAGCTCTGTTATGCCTATGAGAAAGGACCTACACATGAACATGGTCACACATACATAGGCACACGCTCAGCTCAGGCACACGTGGCCCAAGACAGCTCACACTAGTGTCACCCTGCAATGCCATCACCATCAGACAGTGCTGCTTACTCAGACTGCACTGTGCACTGCTGCCCAGGGGGACTTCACTGCCAGCCACACATTCCCAGCACTAATCCCTGTGCCCCAGCCTGGCAGGCAGGATCTGGGGAGAGGTCCAGCTGAAAACCAACCCAGAGGAAAAAAAAAGATTCATGTCCAGTCTGAGACACTCCCTGACTCAGTTTGCCATGGGTCCCTACGTCTGCTGGTGACAGTGCAAGGGAGGCTTTGGACATGCGCAGCAGGGCCAGTCTTGTCCCTTTTGATGACGGTGTGAAATCAGATCTGTGTAATTGCACATGAAACCCCAGGCTGGTTCATGCAGGTCAGACTTGGAGAAGCATTCAAGGATTTGTTTCAAGGAGACTGTTTGTTTATCTGGACTGTCCTTTTGGATTAAAATAGAAATGAGCATTGAGCATAAAGAATTTTATCCCCCTGGGTACTTAGATGAATTTAGGCCACTTGACAGCCCAGTTGCTGGCTGACCTGGCTTCTGTCCCTTTACCCCTTCACCCACCTCTTCCCAGCTGTAGCCTGCCCTCTTGCTGTAATGGCTCTGGAACCCTGTGCTGAGTGGTTCAGCATGTTAAATCCTCAGCACATTAACCCATTAAAAGAAAATGAATTCTCCACTAGTAGTCCAGGGTACTGGCATGCCTTTTGCACAGCCTCTGACAACCACCAGAAAGGCATGGAAACATGGGGGTAAGAGCAGTGGTGGTGGCAGTCTGCGGGTAAACCAGCGTAGGCTCCTCCTTTGGGACAACAACCCCAGAAGGTAACAGTCACCTTTTGGTCTGAAACAGTGCATTTCCTGACTTGTTTTGTGAACACCAAAACCAGTGAAAGGCAACTTAAAGTCTGGCCTTTGATCACAGCAGTAGTTTGCATTTGGTTTTGAGTGGAACAATAGTAATTTAAAAATGTAGTGGATTTGCTTTCTTGGCTTTATTTCTCTTGGTGGCCAGCAGGAAGGAGGTGTTGAAGTAAGAGATGTCTTGTCCAGCTGGAGCAGTTGATTGATGTTCAGGATCATTTCCATGTGGAGAAATAATCGACTACATGAATCACGTGTCCTTCAGTGTGAACATACTTAGCCTACAAAACACAAAGCCTTGATGTCCTGAGCACAGTTGGAAGGAGTGGGCATTTCCCATGCTCAGCACCCCCTAGCCTGGCACGCCAGCCAGCTCTGTGCCCATGAACCCCAGTTTCTGTTGCCTCCCAGGAAGACCTGTGATGGTTTCTCTTTGGTTTTTGCTGTCAACACACATTTGTCTTTAGCTCATATGCTCATCCCAGGCTTGTGACTCAGCAGACTTCAGCACCACAACACACTGTGCAGCCTTCGCTGGTTGCTGCTCTTCTTGTCATGAGGTTTTGCTAATGGCAGCTGGTGGCTGCTCCCATTGAGTCAGAAGAAGTACACATCACACCTCTGATTTGCAGTCATGTCTCTCATGTAGTCTTGTTTTAGGACAGGCAAAACTGTCAGCATTTCTGCACTCTTGAAGACAGCTCTTCAAGAGTTTGATTTCCTGATGTCTTTTCTCTGCATACGTACCCTATAGTGGGAGGGGGAAGAGCCAGGTACAGCCCTCTCTCCCTTTCAAATACAAGGCAGCAATTCATTCTAATGCAACAAATCCGTTTGTGGTCTGCACGAGTATTAGTTCTGCAAGTATCTCATGTCTGCACTGGGCAACACTGAGGTTAGTACTTGTATTTGTATTTGTGTATTTTCTTCTGCTCTTCTGCTTTTATGTTCTCGTTCTCTCTTTCATTTGTTCATGTGTGGTCCAGTAATTTTCTCCTTACACTACACTTTCCATTATGTTTTTGTCTACCAGGATGATGTTGTTTTCAGTTGCTCCTTTCCCTAATTCCACATGCAGCCCTGCATACCCCTCTCCCTGTACAACTGTTCATTTGCTACTAGTTTGACCCAGACTGGTAATGCAGTTTCTGGGATCTGTTTTGAACTGCAGCAAAACACTCTGTACAGACTCGAAATGTTAGTACATGCAGAGACTGGAGATCACCAGTAATGGGCATTCAGAGGCCAGGGAACTTCCCTGAAACTCAAACCAACTTTGAGCCAATAGTTTTTGACAATAAATATGTCAATAAATAAAACAATACTGGAAATTTAAACACACGTACATTTACTTTTCCAGTATCTTCCTTTTACTTTAATTTTTTTTCTGCTCTCTTCTAGAAAGACATAAATCTATGAATTAATGATCAGTTCTGGCCCTGAAAACACCAGAAATTAACATTTTGGGGGGTGCTGAGTGCATTATCTATGAGTACTCTGTGTGTGCACGCGTGCCTATGCATGTGACAGGTATATGACATGGTGGCTTCACCAAAGGTGGCAGATGCAAGCTCTGTATTGTAACAGAGCTTAATTTTTCCTAAAAAATGATTCAGTTCTTGAACATAGAGATATCCTAAATACAGACATCTTCATTTTCAGGTTTTGTCAGTATTCATGCTCATAAAAAATAAAAGATCCCCAAATCTCTAAACCGAAAATACTGTTACAAAAAATGCATTTTAATTTTCTGAGTGCTCCAGTGACCGGCCAGTGTCCCACTATCCTGGCTTATCAAGCCTCACACCAACCTGCTAGACTATCTTTCTTGTACCCAAAGGATGTGAGAATGAAGGTGGCGAGTGGAAATACATACTGTGCCTCATCTGAACCCTTGTGTGTGAGAAAATAATGAAAATATTTATCTGCTCTCAGTGTTCTGATAATTCATTAATTAGCAATTGTATTGCACTCCAAAATTCTCTGGTGGGAGGCAGGACTCTGGGGTTACCCTTAGCAGTAGTAGCAGGAGTGGTTTTAGCTGTGCAGGCAGGACTGGTTTGGTTCTGAATGCAACACTGTGCCCGCCACTGTCAGGCCAAAAAACTCAGAAGTTCAAAGGTATTTTGTAGGTCATGTTACTTTGGCCACTTCTCCTATTTAATATGGAAATCTGATGTGTTTTTTGGAAGAGGCAACTTCCTCTGATCCAGCAGGGCTGTTTTCATTATAAACAAACCTCTCACAGTAGGGCTGGAGCCCGCACTGCTTTGTGCCTGTTGGCTCCGACAGCAGTTCCCTCGGGAGGCATGGAGGTGGAAAGCAAGTGCCAACATCTTCAGCCAGTGGTGCTTGCTCTGGAGGCATGGCAGCAGCCCACCAGCAAAACCATCCAGACCCCATGGCCCCATGCAAGTCCTGTGCCACATTGGTGCCAGCCCCAACGGAGCATGAGTAATGAGGGAGGAGAGTGATGAAGCACTGCTGGATGGGGACCACGGCTCTGGCAGCACCCAAAGGAGGCAAAGAGGGGATGGGGTGGTGAATGGAGGCAATGGGGAGTGGGAGGGAAAGCCCTGCAAGGAAAGCCTGCAGGAAAATAAATGGGGATAGAGAGGGATGTTGGAGGGTGGCTGAGCAGAAGGACAGGGTAAGGACTAGGAAGGGGAAAAGATGATGACAGTGAAACCATGGAAACAAAGACATAAGAGGGAAAATAAGGAGAGAGCATGATTTCAGACTCCTGGGAGGGAAATCAGGTGTTGGGAAATGGAAAGAACTGTCTGAGGGGACAGAGGAACACGGGGAGCAGCCCAGCACTGGGGACAGCATAAGGACTGATGGGAAAACTGTGGGCAAAAGAGAGACAGGGCAAGGAAAAGTTAATGGGGAAAGGCAAAGGGAGGCTGGACTTGAGGCAAGAAGAATCAGAAGAAAGAGGGAAAGAAAACAGGCAGGAGATTAATGTAATAAGGAGAAATAAAGAATGAAAGTGAAGAAGCAAAAAAGTGCCCAGGACTTTTAGAAACTTGAGTTCATTCAGACTTGCTCCAGCTCAGGTTTTAGGGGTGACTCTTGGGATAGGCTCAGGAACCTGTGTTAAACAAACTCTGCTTTTTGGAAATTTTCTTCCAATACTAGTGAAGCAGGATGTTTGAAAACTGGCATGTTTCCTATGACACAGAGGAGATGGAAAGAAAGAAAAATAATAGACTTGTCCACAAAGACAGTAATTACAATCACATGCTCTTATAGCATAACTATTTTTAAGGGATCATTCTAGTAGTTTTGTTCATTAACTGTCACTGGGGAGGAGAAGGACCATAGCGTAGTAAGGAATTAACCAACCTGTGTTTACAGCACTGCCTGCTGCTGGGTGGAGTAGTGCTTGGATGCTGTAGGATACCTGCCTATGCTGTACATCATGGGGCAGCAGGTGGGGAGGCAAGATGCAGTTTCACCAGTGGTTTTAGCCAGCCTGGTATTGCAGTGCTGCTGGATGGGCTGTGCTCCCAGCGTGGAGAGACCCTTTCCTGGCCAGGCAGTGATGCCACTCTTCTCTGCCTGGGGGACCCCGGCTCCCTGTTGGGCACTGGCTGCCTGTGAAGGGGCTGGATTCTGGCCAGCTCCCAGTGGCTTGGCTCCTGCCTCAAAGGCTGAAGAAAAGCATGGGAATTCAGCCCTGAAAGCAGCCAAGTCTCTGCGTCCTCTGATACTGCCAAATTCTCGGAGCAGAGAGTTTAATTGCATGCAAGCCGTGCTGTAAGAGCAAGGCTGAGACTGGAGGGCAGTCTTTCCATCAGATGTCTTGCTGCTGTCATGAGCTTCACAAGATGCCTACCTGATAGCATGATGTTGCTTTTTCATCTTTAGTATGCTACTCAACCCTGAGCGTTTGAATTTCGCCTATTCAATTCACAGTGTGTAATGTTCCTGGCACAGGGAGAAAAAGGCCACACACAGAGAGGAGATGCACGTGGCATTCATTGCCTGTGGATTTTTGGCTCATTTCTGCAGCTGCTGTCCCTGGAGGCTCTTGGCTGAAGGCTGGGACGAGAGGGCTGGCAGCAGGAGGACGCAGCCATGCCAGGCTGTGCCGAGGCAGGTTAGCCAGCTGGGCTGCAGGCACCGGCACCAGCTGGTGCCATGGGTGCTCCCACCCCCTACCCTGCAACCCATCCTCTCCGTGCCCCCACCCCGTCATCAGGAGTATGTCTATCCTGATATGTGTACCAAGGAAAGACAGCAATCATGGCTGACCACAGGGTGGAAGAATACTTCCCCAATCTGGTGCCACCAATTGTGTGGAAAGCCACCCCCCAGCTGTGCCAGTGCCTTGCTCCTAGTGCCCATGGAGATGCACAAGCCTAATAAAGGCCACTGTGTTTTAGCAGCCCAGAGCAGAAGCTGCTGATCAACAAGTTCAGCAGACGGCACAGGCTGGCACCGTGCAGTGGAGCTCTCCTCCTAAGGAATTTCTCTGTGCTGAAAGGTGTTGAAAGCTTTAAAAAGTATTAGCAAATATAGTGGTTAAGTACTCTCCTGCATGTTAAATATCTGGTTTACTGTATGTGACATTAGAGAGCCACATTTAATGTCATGTTCAAAGAGATATATGTCAGTGTGCACCCAGGGAACTGCTGTGTGGTAGCCCTGCAAATGCACTAGAGGGGT
This sequence comes from Falco peregrinus, assembly GCF_023634155.1. Lineage (NCBI taxonomy): Eukaryota > Metazoa > Chordata > Aves > Falconiformes > Falconidae > Falco > Falco peregrinus. The sequence goes on along the minus strand of NC_073727.1, from coordinate 34,523,048 downwards.
GGTGAGAAGCCTGCCTGCAATGCTGCGGGGTAGGGGGGCATTTGCCAGCGGCAACAACTCCATTAAGACAGCGGTAAAGTTGAAATTCTGTAAAAATCAAGAGGTGCCAAAGCAGCAAGCTCTTTTGGAAATCCAGCTGGAGGAAATGGCATTTGTTCCATGAAGATGTAATGAGAAGTGCTTAAAAACATAGAAACAGAGGTTGCATTTGATGAATTCTATTGAACAAGAAAAAATAGTACAAATACCTGGCACTAAGAGTAAAAATTCTCAGCATATTTGACTCTTCAAAATCTCTGCTTACAGGTGTGAAAACAGCTTTGCTTACTTCATAACTGTCAAGGGTATAATGCCTTAAAACAACCCTCCTGAGATCTTCATCTGGTTTTATAGGTGTTTTCTCACTGATGTAAGTTTTCTTGGGAAATGGTCTGGGCTCTGGCATCTCGTTAGAAATAGAATTGTATTGACTGAAACAGACTGTAAAAAAACCTGCTTACAAACAGGTTGCTTCTTGCCATGGTCCATATCCTGATACTGTGTCCATGTACACACTTGATAGGTCCTTCTTTTTCAGAGGTGGTGACGCATGCAATTCCTGCTCATGTCAGGAATGTTTCTGGATGCAGCAACCTTTTAAAAATTAAAAATCGGGTCAAATGTAGTTTTCCATTCTGCTGGTTACATTTCAGCATCTCAAGAACATCACATGAGTATGGTGTGGACAACGTGAACCTTCTTCTTGCTTCTCTGCTCTGTGGTAACAAATCGTTACTTGTTACTATTATTATATTGATTATTTTTAATAGGGTGGTGAATTTCCATGGAAACTGCCAGTACATTTCTTCTCCTTCTGCATCCTGGTGTTCAAATTAGCTCAGAAATGTAGTCTGAACTAGCTGTCTCCCATAGCAGGATCTATGGTCAACTGTGAGCATGGGCTGATTCTGGAAGGGTTCATAGAAGGAAAAGCAAACTGAGGGAAGTGAGGAAAAAGGTCTCCTTCTCCTCTGGGAAATGCCTGGCACTCTGAAAACAAAGGAAGTTGGAAAGCACTCAGCTAGTTTAGCTTCTCTTCAGCAAGGGCTGCCTGTGGGTTTACACGCTTGTGGATTTCCCAGAGCGTGCTATAGAGCTGCCATTGCTTCTCTGTCTCTCTCCCCCAGCTCTCCCTCCCTCCCTCCCTCCCCATATCAGCTATACTGTCATATATAGGTGGCATGGACATGGACTTCATATTGCTTTTGCTTATTGGCTAATGCAGGACTACCTGCTCAGGCAGGAATTCCCAGGGAATTATGGGCATTTATGCACATAAGCAATTGACACTAAAACTGTTCGCAAAGGGATTAGCCTGGGAAACTCCCAGATGCCCTAAGGTTTAATGATAGAAAAATTGTATTTGTATGATGCAAGGCCTGAAACTGAGGACAACTTCACTGGTCAGGCTCATTTAATCCCAGGTAAAGGTCTTTGCTTTCTGGAATAGCTCATAAAATAATAGGAAATAGGGATGGAAGCAGCTTCAGGAAGAGTCTCAAATATCAAGGCAAGACCAGCCAGACTTGAACTGCCTCCAAGAGCTCCCTTCCCATGCCTTGTTCTCCCTGATGTCAGGAGAGCTTTCTCCAAAGGCTAAACAGGACATCTGATGTTGTCCTTCATTTAGAACGCTGTCTTCTTGTCTTACCCACTATTGCCATGGAGAATTGGTTTTCTCTTTCTCCTTGAAGCATTTGCTTTCACGTCTACCAGGCCTTTGCATCAAAAACCCTACTCCAGGGCTGTCCTGTCCGTGTGGGTTGGCCCTCTGTAGAAAATGGTTGCCAGAAGGGTCCCTGCTGTAGAAAGCCTGAACATGGTTCTGCACAAGCTTTAGACAAGACCTTTGTTCAGACTTGTTTACTGCATTTAAGCCATCAGTGCTGTCAGAGCGCAAGCAGAGCCAGAGGGACATAAAAAACTGTCTGTTCAGGATAGCCTTTGGGTGGGCACACCCCTCCCACCCCACACACACTGCACTTTCTCTACCAAAGCAACCCACACTTTTGGTGGCTTTTGGCATCTTTGCAGAAAAATTGTAAAGCGACTTTCACAGGTCAGGAAAATGGGGAGGGAGTGCATAGAACCAGATAAAGCGGTGGCTTATTCTCTTGGGTTATCATGAAATGGTGCTTTTCAGTATTTTCACTGTGATAAATGTATCAGGATATCTGAAACAGATATGAATAACTTAAAATTTAACTCAGACACAGCCAGACCAACTTGCAACACACAAATTGTTTCTTATTGTCAAAATGTGATTGGATACCTTATTTTATTTCTGGGAAAGGGCTGTGTGCATCTTGAATTTGTTAATTTCACTTCTTACACAAACCTACAAAACTGCCCACAGACCTAATCTATGTGAAAATTGTTCTCTTGGTAAACAACCCTTTCCCTTAAATTCCATCCCTTTTTAATTCTAAAAATTCATCTTTACAATAAATCTGAGCTGTGTGGTTGTGAAATTTTGGCTTTCCTTTTAACTGCAAATAAGTTTTCAGAACTTATAAAATGGCAGCGTGTATGAACTCTCCTTCTGCAATGTTTGACTGACAGTGTTAGTCCCAGAGCTATCCTGCCACCAGAGAAAACAAATTGCTTTTAATGCATGGGAATAATAGGCTTCCCAATGCCAGACTTTCCAAAGAGGCAACATAGGGGAAGCTGACAGTCTGACCTTTCTTCACACAATCCTCCAGGTGGATATAAGGGCCACACATGGTGGCCAACAAGGCATGTCAGCTTGGCACAGCACCAGCAGCTCCGGGATGCCTGCCCAGCCAGCCTCACTGCTGGGACAGTTACACACAGTGGCAAGCCTGGAGTGTAAGAGCAGCCCTCGCACGTATGCAGTGACCTGGGAGCTAACTAGCAAGTGCAGTGCCTCAGGGTGGGCAAAGGCTTTCATGCACGCACTCTCTTCCACAAACCAGTACAGCGCTTGCTTTGACCAATGCTATTTTATCCAATGCACCGACCCTTTTTATTTATTTATATACGTATCTATTGCTAAATAAAAGTTCACATTACACCATCAGTGAAAGCCTTTCCATTGCCCTCTGCCCTGCATTGCTTTTCCTCACTCCCCCTTCTCATTCCTGCACCAGCAAAGCCAGGCTGGGGTATGGGAAAACACACAGCCCATCGATGTGAGGCCTATATTTAGAAGCTGCAGATTAATTTGCAATAATTTGATCACTTCAGCTCACTTCCTAGGGCATTGATCACAAAATCCCAAAGACCTACATGTCATACAAGTGCTTATTCTTATTTTTCTCATACTGAGGTCTTTGCTGATCTGGACTTCCTCTGGGGATACAAAAGGAAATTACCAGTGGTAAGGGGCAAGGAGAGGAGATGAAAGGGCTGGTGGGTTTACACATGCAAGGCTGCACTTTGGTAATACAAGACCTTTAAGACTAGGAAAGTTAGGGTTCCTAGTGCTGGATCAAAACCTCTCCAGCCCCCTGAAACCAATCTGACAGCAATAAACTCTGCCATCTCCCATTTGTTCAAAGAACACTGACCGGTTCAGCTTTCATCAGCCAGCTTTATATCAACGTTTCAACTTCACACCCCATCAGGTACTGCCTGTTCTACAGCAGCTTGTGTGAAAGCTTCAGGCTGCCACAAACTGCTGCTACGGGCTTGGGTTAATTCAGCAGGAACATGATTGTTTGATCTCATTTGTCCTCTTAGGTCAGCTAGCACTTAGGTTTGGTACTAATTATCATGAAACCACAGTCTTGAGAGATGGCACAGGCAATGATTGGAGAGTAAGAGCAGAAGGTAATTATGAGAGAGAATGAGGGAATAAAATGGGGGGGGGGGGGGGAGGGGGGCGGGGGAAGCGCAGGGAATGATGTAACTCTCCAGGGAATAAGTAAAAGCAAAAACCCAATAAAATCCAGATACAATTCTTCAGGGAAAAGCCAAAACAGGCATGGTAAGGGGAAAGGATAAGGCCTGACGTTTTGGTAAACCCTTCATCCAAAGTGCTTTCTAGTCACCACTGACTTAAAAAGAGGCAGTGTATGAGGTGGGTAAACACTCCTCCTATTTTACATGTGGGGAGGTGAAGATGGGCATACGTGGGTGGAAACCTTGGCAAACCCCAGGCAGCTCTCTCTAGCCCTAGCAGCAGACAGTGCCTCACCTCCAGCTGGGAGCTGAGCTGTGGCGAGTGGTCGCAGCTTCCTGCAGGAAGGTGTCTGGTTGCTGGGGTGGCCAGAGGGGGCACAGCCAAGAGTGAAGAGCTGGAGGAACCAAAGAATCAGTGTTTCCCTCTCCTGCATGAGCACAACTTCTGGCAGGCCTCCCCAGTGAGCTTTCTGTATCTTCTAGCAAAGACAAACTCTGTGTCAAAGGGAAAACAGCTTCACAGGTAAATGAGCAGTACATTTTTCAAGATAACCTCATCCAAAATGTGTTCTGGCCACGGGCTTTTTTCTTTCTTCACATGCTTCTGCTCCTGAGGACCTCCTATGGCAGAATCAGAAACAGCAGTGAAAACAAGCTCTTCAGGCTCCGATTTAAGCACACCATGGTGTTGTCTTAAAGGACTTTGTCCCATAGTAACAGTAAGCTTAAGTGCACATGAAACTACTTTTCATTTTAGTGCTTCTCTGTCTCAGACCTTTCTGCCTGTGAATTTTGTAGGCAGGGCTCAGAAGGTGAGATCCCAGCACGGCATGGGCCAAAGCGAAAAAGAACAGCTGAGTGTACCAGTAAAACAAAAATAGACATGGTGGTCATGCCGAAAGGGGCAAGGCTCTGCAACCACACAGTCCAGCTCAGCATTCCCCTTGAATCAGAAAAACTGGAATAGGATGGGAAGACTCACTCTTCTTGTACAGCTTCACCCACATCCTGCTGAGGACAGATCCCATTTCTTTAACAATGTGGACCAGGCTAAGGAGGAGCCAGAACAGTAAATATTGATGAGGGCAGAGTTCATAAAGCCCTGCTCATTTTTGTTTTCTTGAAGTATTATGTAGCAGCAATAGTAAGTGAGTCTCTCTTCTTTTTTAGATGCCTTCAGGGAAATGTGAGGGTTTTCTGATTTATTTTTTTAATTGGGTGAAGCAAAAATATGGAAGGTGGAGTTAATAGTCTGAAACTCAACATGCTTGAAACTATTCCAGAGCATTTCTGGGCTGGGATGTTCTGGGGAGAGCACCTCTGGGTACCAGGAAGTTGTTCAAGGTGTTTATTTGGAATTTGCCTTTCCTCCTTTAATCTTGTTCCCTTTGGGGAGGTTTTCACAGAATTGTATCAGCGATTCTGATAGGAGAGCTAAAGTAATTTCTTTCTGCTTCTTTTATGTAGCAGGCAGGACATCCAGTCATTTGATTGTCATTGATTTCCTTGGGAATTAGGCATCTAAGTATTTTTGGGATTTGAGCCAAACCTCCATGAAGAGCTCTCCTTTTTTCACCTCTAAAATTTCTGGTCAGTCTGTCCACAGCTAAGTGCCATAATCTGCCTTGAATCTTAGTGTTCTCAGCCATACATCCCATATTCCTTTGCTGAGTTTGCAAGGACAAAGTCTACCCTCCATTAGAGCTATAAGCTGCACAGCTGGGTGAGAAATGGTGCATGGGTAGAAGGGCCTTCCTCTGCTCCCATCCAGGTTGGGGGGTGGAGAGCTGCTCTGTGTGCTGACAGCTCAGGGAGGATAAAATGGGGATATGTGGGGATGTTCCTCAGAGGATGAAATTTGCTCACATATAAAAGTTATGTCAAACAGAAGGCTAAAATACATATCCCCAAAGAAAAGAAAATGCAGCTGGATGCAGTTACTAGCATGAGCTCTGTCCATTCTCTGGCTGCTTTGGGTTTTTACACCAGAAGTAGCCACTAATGGAGCTATTTTGACAACAGAAAAGAAACTGGTATTTTGGTGCTACCTTGGCTGGCTTTAAAGCATGTGCTTTCTTGCACTGTTTTTGCATAGCGGATTTTGGAAGACGGTTCAGCTTTGATAGTGTGTCCTTTCTGAAGGGCTTTGCCGACCTTTCCTGAAAGCTAACAAGACAGAAGTGAGCTGCCTGCATCATTTCCCTCTCACTCCTTGACAGCTCCATATAAATAATAACACTTACAACTGGCAGCTGACATTTACATGGTCTAAAGAAAATGACCTCAAAGGACTGAGGCCCCCTGACATGTGAAGTTTATAAAATGATAGTGAACTTGTGTGTTCTGCAAAGTAAAATATAAAAATCAGTGGGACCCAGTGAAGGTGGAATAGCTCAAGTGGAGTTTGAGAGTTTTATTATGTATCTGTGTTTCATCATAACCCAAATTCTCTTTTCTGCCTCTGACTGCTGGATTAGGTTCCTCACCAGCATTTCTACTGCAGCCAGCAGCCAGGAACACCAGGGCATGCAGAAGCAGGCTCTGAACTTGCTCTGTCTCCTGGCTGCTGGGTTTTCCTGCCTGCCTCTGAAGGCCAACTTCAGCTGTGGGCTTTCCTTGCTCATTCATTTCCTACCCTGCTAAAGTCTTTCAAATGCTGGTATCATATTCTGGATAATCCCATCAAGCCAGACCCCTCTAGCACTGCCAAATCTAAAGCAGTGCCAAGGCAATATCTGAAGACACTAGCAGGTGTTGGAGTACATGATGGCCTGGATTTCTAGATGAAGGCAGCTGCTGCACTTGCAGTCATGTTGCCTACATGAAGAAAGGCTCTGGTCTCTTTCTGCACATGGGATTTTCCTAGAAATTACATTTCGGCCTTCTTGTGTCCATCATTTCTGTGTACTGCACTGAGGGACAGTCACCTGACAGCAGCTTTCCCAGCCTTCTACACACAATGCTGCAAATAGGTATCACCAAGTATTCACTTGCAGCTGGGTATGGTAGTTGGAGAAGAGCTGTCCTGAATGCTGGGGAGCTTCCTTATTCCAAGAGGCACAAGCATTTTTGGGTGCTCCTATTGTGCTGTGATTGGCTTTATATACTCTAAAGATAAAAGTCACCAAGCCCTAACGACTCATTATGCTCCTACTGCCTTAAGCAGTGTGTATTAACCTAGGGTTTGTATACTACTTCTAAAAGGTTTGTGAGAAGTCATTAAGAAAGGCAAGCCTATTATCACTAGGCTAGATGCTTAAAAAAATAAAGTCAGCAAGTCAAAAAAGGCTTCAACACACTGCTCTTGGATATATTATTTTGCTTCTGAAATGTGCAAGTTGAATATCAGTACCAAACTATAAGGTCCATTGTCAGCCCCTAAGTAGGTGTAATGAAGATTTCTGTTCTTAAGGGTTACTTACTGTTACTATTGCAAATCATGAAGGTAACAGGCATGAAGGACCCTGGCAGAAATTTTTAGTAACATACTGAGTGATATACTTTATCTTCTCCTTTGATTTTTATCTTTTGTCTTTCTCCACGTCTCTGCTCCTCAAGCATCTAAATAGGAAACCTGTTTAGATTCTACAAAATGTGTTTGGGTCTGCTTTTCACATGTAACTTTCTTTTGTTGAATCAATATGTATGAATAATATCTACAAGAAACAAATTCTTGTAAAAAGCTGCGTGCAGCCTTCTGCCATGCAGCAGGCAGTCCCTTGGCCCACTCAGTCTACACTGCTTCCCCAAGTCGCTTCATAAGCCACAGTAAAAAAGACACACCAACAAAAAAAGGATGGCAGATCTGTGAGTTAATCCCTCAGCGGACACAGAGACATCGAGGCTCTCTGAACATGTGGCCACAATCTCCCATGTCATAGTCTTTCCAGAGATTAATTTTGGGGCATCAGTGCAAAATATGACCATTTGTGCTGACTGAATATTTTGCTTGGGACTATTCTTTTTGAATAATTTTTCCAATACTCTTGCTAATGATGCTGGTTTGTTGCTTCAGTGATTTAATGAAATCATTAGATCTTCAAATCTGCCTTCTTGTAAAACAACAGGTCATTACACTTCAGCCAGCTGTTCCTGTACCGAGTACAATAATTCATTTCTGACCCAAAAGTAATATGCTTAGCTAAGGCATATTGAAAGAAACTAAAACCAACAGCGATGAAGTATGTTCTGGATTGCTGGGTTTATATATGCATGTGCACAAACATACACACACATATACACAAAGTCAATTCATAGATATATGTCTGATTTCTCACATTAGTTAGACTTCATTTTCCAGCCACTATTCTTGTAACACCATATCTTTACGATTAGAGATATTTTAAACCCTATGCATTTACTCATTAAATGTCACCACAAAACCATGTCATCTTTTTTTTCATTCTTGAACTCCTTAGGTCATTTTGTTTGTTTGCTTGTTTATTTCCTAGGATAGTGCCTTTCAGTCTGCTAGCCTGGCTTATATCTCTTCTTCCCCAATGTGAAACTTTGCAGGTTTGTTTTGAAGCCATTTTCACTGAATAGTTACAGTTTATCAGATGATCAAGATCATTATGGTTAACAGTCTTAGTCTGATCTCATCTATTTCTTTCATCTTGTCTCAGCCACCAGTTTTAGCATCAGTGATTTTTTATTTACTTCTTGGTCCACACAAAAATGATGACTATTGCTAGACTTGAGCCAAGGTCTGCAGAAGCTCCCCAGATACATCCTCTTTCAATGATGATACCTCACTAACAACCAGTTTCGAGATATGGGGTCACATTTCTCTTTGCCACAGAGTACTCATTTTTAAAACAAGAATGTTGTGTGTTTTAAAGATGATTGCATTACACAATTGGACAAAGTTTTAGGTTAAGGTCATATGTCTCATTAGAGTATCCAAAGTCATGAAAAGTTATATATGTTCAATATCTGTATCAACGATCTGGATGAGGGGATCAACTGCATCCTCATTAAGTTTGCAGACAACACCAAGCTGGGTGGTAGTGTTGATCTGCTGGAGGGCAGGAAATCTCTGCAGAGGGATCTGGACAGTCTGGACCGGTGGGCCAAGGCCAGTTGTATGAGGTTCAACAGGGAGAAGTGCCAGATCCTGCACTTGGGTCACAACAACCCCATATAACACTACAGGCTTGGGACAGAGTGGCTGGAAAGCTGCCTGGTGGAAAAGGACCTGGGGGTGCTGGTCAACAGCTGGCTGAGTATGAGCCAGCAGTGTGCCCAGGTGGCCAAGAAGGCCAACAGCATCCTGGACTGTATCAGAAACGGTGTGGCCAGCATGACTAGGGAAGGATCATCCCCTTGTACCCAGCAATGGTGAGGCTGCTCCTCAAACACTGTGTTCAGTTTTGGGCCCCTCACTGCAAGACAGACATTGAGGTGCTGGAGCATCTCCAGAGAACACAACAAAGCTGGTGAAGGGTCTGGAGCGCAAGTCTTACGAGGAGCGGCTGAGGGAACTGGGGTTGTTTAGCCTGGAGAAGAGAAGGGTAAGGTGAGACCTTATAGCAGCCTTCCCTAAAGGGAACCTGCAAGAAAGCTGTAGAGGGACTTTTTTCAAGGGCCTGTAGTGATAGGAGAAGGGGCAATGGATTTAAACTGAAAGAGGGTAGATTTAGATTAGACCTAAGGAAGAAATTCTTTACTGTGAGGCTGGTGAGAACTGGCACAGGTTGCCCAGAGCATCTGTGGGTGCCCCATCCCTGGAAGTGTTCCAGGCCAGGCTGGATGGGGCTTTGAGCAACCTGGTCTAGTGGAAGGTGTCCCTGCCCACAGCATGGGGGTTGGAATGGGATGATATGTAAAGTCCTTTCCAACCCAAACAATTCAATAATGTTATGTGGCACTTAAGGACATGGTTTGGTGGTGGACTTGGCAGTGTTGGATTAACACTTGGACTCAATTATCTTAAAGGTCCTTTCCAACCTAAATGATTCATTGGTTATATGATCCTACATGTGCAAGCTACTTTTATCAACCAAACTCTTCAATAGGTGAAACCAGGACTGTCTTACACTAAATATTTTCCATAAACTATGTGTCTTGATACTGTCCACACATACTACATTGAATGTGATATCAGGGTAGATGATCTGTAATTAACTGAGTTTTCTTTTGTGTTCTGTTTCAATACTTCCAGACTTGGGATTTCCTCAAGGATACTACAATTTATCAGAAATAATGATAGAAGGCCATTGATCTTTTTAGCTTAATTTTCTGTGACTTCTGGATGCAAGCCATCTAGACTCAGGCTGTATTGCATATTCAGATTTTTAAAAGTTCTATTTAAATCTTTTTAAGAAAAATAGACTATTTTCTGGAATATTTTGTGCATATATTGATTGCAAAGTCATGTGGGCTTTTTTAAGCAGAGCTGATTGTAGTTTAAAAAATGTCCTTTTCATTGGTTTAAGTAAATTGAGTTCACTTATAGTAACATATTTCAAAGCAGGATCACTGAATCCAAATCCATGACATCAGAGAAATGTAATTTGTGGGCAAGTACTGCTTATTACTTCAGCTGGTGGCATGGATTAGCTTTAAAAGAAAGGTGTGGCCTGAGGAAACTAAGAAAAAAGAAGTTCCCATTTTTTAATAGCTTTCCCATGCAAATCAATGCACTTAACTCACACTTACCATTTAACACGATAGCACAGTACCTAAATTCAGCAGTGTAGGTGAGACCATGTAATCTTTTGGTTGCACTGCCATTAGAAGATGTAAAACTTGTGAAACATTGCATTTAAAGTAATTATGAGCCTTGTACTCCTGCGAAATCACAGCTCCAACTTGTAGTTGGGGATCCTTTGAATAAACGCTGGAGAGAAGGGAATCTCAGAAATATTTCAGGAAATTTCAGGAACATTCTCACTTTCCCCAATACATTATTCTGGGTTTACATTTCTCAAAAGAAGAATGTAAACCCAAATTTTAACTGCAACTTCCCTTGTCTTCTTTCCTGCTGACAGTTATTTATTCACTATGTGTGAATAATTGCTAGTGACCAAACTGCTCTGTGGATTTGATCTTTATTTGACTGCAGTACAGGTGTATTTCTTAAAGTGTGTTTCTTGGCTAAATTCACCCATGTGCGGGCATTATTAGAGCTTGCGAAGTGGACACAGAAGCCATTCCCCCTGATGCTCGTTCTTGCTGTGCTTGCTCTCAGGAGGACATGATCGCTTCTGATGGCTGGCTGGTTGATTCCAACTCCGGCTTAAAAATTCCACTAGAATTTTGATTGGGTTTTTTTTCTTTCTTTTTTTTTTTTTTTTTCTGGGAGACACTGACATAAACAGGAAAAAGGAACTCCAGAAACTATGAAATCATTTCTTTTCCACCCAAACAGGCTCTATGTGGGACAGGTTTCCAACGCAAAGAGGGTTCTGTCAGATTTATTGCCTGGGCGCACCATTTGCATTTAATTTTCCCTTCTCATCATCACACATGTATATTGCCATGTCCATACGGAATAAACACCAGAACTGGAGATCCAGACCACTAACATGCCTTCTACCACTGAGGCAACTCCTCCTATTCAAAGGGGACTTAAAACATCTTTAATCCCTGCGTGGACACAGGACACTTAACCAGAAGACTTTCTTGAATGACAAAGAGGAAGCAGATCCAGACTGGAAGATGGACAAGCCAAAATCCCACACAACCCATCTGTTCTGGTTAGTGAGATACTTCCTTGGTTATATAAGTCAATGTTTTACTGTATTGGCACCCTAAGGCTAGTCTGGTTTGTGCCAGAGGTTGGTTTGTCTTCTGCATACTTCAGTGTGATGGACTGGAAATGGAAAGTGCTCCTTGGTGAGCCAGGAGACAGCTTTCAAAATAGAGGCTGAACCACTGTTCAAAAGAAGGGGCAAGTCTCATTCTGTTGATTTCCTAATTGTAGAATTGGGCTAAAATCCTCATTTGGCATGTTCGTATCTTCTTTTTAAGGGAGGGCACATCAGAGACACTCTGTACTAGCTTGGAAGGCTATGTCCCACCTAATTTGACTTTCCACACAGTCACTGAGGGTGAAGTCTGTTTTCTGGAATTCTCCTGCAAGAAGAAATATTTCTTCATTGAAAATGGACCTTCCAGGACCACAGGAACAGCTGGAGTTCATTGATTTTTAACTTACGACAAACATTCCTCATTATGTTTTGCAGTATGAACTCAGCTTTCGTTACTTCCTGAGGAGAGAAAACGTTAAGTCTGCCTTCCTGATAGGGCTGCAACAGTTTATTCATTTCCCAGGAATGCTAATTCAGTGCCTCTCTTCTTTTTCTTCTTATAGTCAGACCACTCAGGCAAAAGTATGGAAGCATCCAAGATTATTTTAAAGCCATTCACACTCTGTATTTCATTATGCTGTCTCATTGAACTGCTCAGCTAAGAGCATCCAAATGACGACATCATGCAAGCACGTCTTCATTATGTCAATCCATGAGCATAACGATGCTCATGTATGTATACATACATTTATAGCACTTACAGCTTGTAGGTTGTACAGCTGATGCATTAATCTGAAGCAGAAGGTTGTTTTGGCCTCCGCTTTTCTCTAAAAACCCAGCACCGCATCGTCATACAGATGTGCGTGAGTGCAGTGTTAGTACAACGTGCAGCTCCGCTTGCTAAACAAGCACTGCTGCCTTGAAACGAACCTGAAATGTATGGCTGGGATTTTAGTTTTCCACCAAGGTGCTTAGACACCATTAGAGTGACGAGGAAAAAAACTTTTTAAAATGAGAATCATACCCAGCGAGCATACAGGCACTTTGACTAGCCATGCTGCCATAGCCTCTGTCAACCTTATTGGGGCTGGTTTCAGTGCTTTGTTATTAAAACCAGAGAAGTACTGTCAGTTGTAGAACTGGACAATCTGAACCCTTATAATCAACAGATTAATGGAAAAGTTAAGCAAAAGCAGTTTGCCTAAGAGCCAAATTATGTCTGCTTTTGAAAGGGATTGATTTCGCATGGGCCAGACTTCCCCCCCACACACACACACACAGCCAGTATGATGCAAGACTTCAGTTTGCCCTGTCTGGGTACAAAACCAGAGCTGTATGAAGAGTTTGACTGAGTTTTCCTCAGGTCTTAGGGATTTGTTTTGTCCTATCCTTTCTCCTCTTTCCCTCCCTGCCTCACCCAACAAAAGGTTTCTAGAGTAATTTCAGTCTTAATTTGACTGAACAAACCAAATGTTTTAAAAGGAATTCTGCCCTGTAAATAACACAACTCTTCCCCCTTGTGGCATTTCTAGCAAAAATCAGAATTTGTGATGTTTACGGTAAATATTTTGTAAAGCTGATAGATACAAACCATCGTGTTTCATTTGTAGCTACAGGCAAGGAGAGGGAGGAGCACAGCAGATGTCTGAAGCAGCACTTGAAGGTGACTTGTGTCACTTTTGACATGAGTTCAGGGTACAGCAGTGCTGCACCTCAAGGTACAGTGGTGACATCAGCTGCCCTGCAGTGCATGGCCTGACAGGACAGTGTCAGGCTCTGCCAAGAGGCTATTCTGTTTTCAGGCATCTTGTACTCTTCCAGTGACAGACACTATTTAACTCCACACTACCCCGGTCATAATGGGAGTCAGCCAAGGTAGCATGTCCTTCAGAGAAGAGTCACTCCTTGGCAGTATATGATAAACAACCTGTTCTTCTTTAGCTTAATCTCCCATAGTTTGTTCAAATAGATGCTCTGGCTCTCACCAAGGACTTCTGGCATTCTATACACTGTCAATGCAGTGAAGACGTGGTTCCTCACAGGAGATCATTCATTCCTCTGATGGAGTAGCAATGGCAGAGGATGCATTTTTCATGTGCCATTGCAGAGAACACAGGAAATTTCAGAGCAACTGCATGTGGATTTCAGGATGTTACACCATGTCATTAATTTTATGAAGTTACAAAAATATAACTTAGGGGAGGGTTTTGCTTGCCACTGCTCTGCCTGTAGTGACTTGGAGCTATCAGTCTGTACAGCAAATAACTCTGCTTCTCCCCTTTTATCCTCAGTTTAATGCCAGATCCCTGCATCAATATGCACTTGAGTTTTTTTAGGTTCATGATGAAAAAGAAACCAGACTTCCTGGAGAGGGGAGGGAATGCTCTTGGGTCATGTCACAGAAATTCCTGTTTGAAGCTCTGGTTTTTACTTCAGCCCCAGCACATCTTTGAGCCCTGTGAGCGGCATTCAGCCTCTCTTGCAGACTTTCTTCTGTCAGTGTGTAGCTGTCAGAGTAACTACCAGGGGTTACAGATGAGTCATAGTGGTAATTTAACAGCAGAAAAACACTCCTCCCATCGAAGTCTTTGCAACACCTTTAACAAAGGCAGAGCTGGGCTTCACTGAATAGCATCTGTACATTTAACTTCTTTCATTCCATACTGCAGGCAAGGCAAGGGGCACGTTTCCACTACAATTTTTCCTCCTTGGAAAATCAGAGCCTAAGTCTGCTTTTGACATGAAAAATGTGTGTTTCAACAGCCTGGTCTGGAGACTCCCTGTAAATTCACGCTGCTGCAACAAACCATCACTTTTATTTTTCATTCCGAGTCTTGAAATAGTAGCAGTTTCCTCTTTAATTTACCTGCTAACTGTATGGAAGAGAATAGACCATTCCCTGGCATAGATCTGCAGAGCAATAGCCGAACTTCATGATGAGCAATTTCAAAATATCATCAGTGTTTGCCACTGCAGAGTATTTTTTCCTCAATTCTCCCACAAAACTCTGGCTACAGTCAATTGTTTTTACACTATTCCATTTGCTCCCACACAGTTTCACAAGTATTTGATTACTGTGTTGGTCAGATCCATCAGTCTGCTGCAGCTGTTTTGTAGCACCACAGGTACACAGTGGCCATAATCCTGAAATGTGCTTTGTAGCCGCTGTGTGTTAGTGGAAGTCTCTCAGGTCACTAACTGAATACAGCTGCAGACACAGAGGCACTGGGATGTGGTCCTAATGTGGCAGCTTGGAAAATCCAGGCTTAAAATGACAGATATGTGTGTTCTGCATAAAATGTTAGAAAATTGGCTCTTTGGTCAGCCTCTCTGGTCAAATCACTTAGGCACCATGAGGAGCTGGATCACTAAGGAAAAAGCCAAGGCTGGGCTGAGGTAGCTCCATCTAGGATGGTAGAACCAGCTGCTCAAACCACGGTCATTTTGCAAATCCCTAATAAAAGCTAACTTCAGCAGGGTTATGCAGCACCAGCTTCCCTGTGCTATCGGCCAGAGCTGGTCACCTCTTCTATATATATATATGTAGTACCTTGGAAAAGCAGCTTGTGGCCAGCAGGCAGCTGATTCCTTCCCACAACAGGGCTGGGAAACAGTCTCCTGCAAGACAGCTGAAAACACATTTACGGAGTATGTGTTAGATTATATCACAGTGAGACGGACACATATCTGCCTCTCCCTGATGAGTGTGTCCAGGCTGTTTTATAATGACGGTGATGTAATTTCTGCTGCCTGCCTGTGATGGCAGGAGTGGAGGCAGGCCAGCTGCAGGGTGTGATACTAGATTGTTGGATTATAAAGAAACAGCTGGCAGTTCCCACTCTGTCAGCTGCAGCTGTACGTAGGCTTCGTGGGACAGTTACACTTTGTAGTTCGGGATGCCATTGACTGAAGATTAGGTTATGTCATCACATATTCCCCAGCCCACACTGATATTTTTTAAAATGCTTGGGTTTATCCCCAGGGAGCATTTACTCTTCTGTAACACAGTGTACTCAAGATGGCACTTTGTACTGGACACTGATTTATAAACTCCGAGACCAGGACAAACTGGGAACCATCTCACTCGATTGCCTGAACAAAACAGGGTATTGCATTTCATCCATTTATTCCTACACTGAGAGTAGGTATTTGGGTATTTGATGGGAGGCCATTTGAGCCAAATGAACACCCAGAGCTAAAAACCTGCTGGTTCTCTTAGAATTTATTCCCATAGTTAATTCCCCATTCCATCCCTGCGCTTAAAAAATGGGTGTCTATTTTCTCGCTTGAAAGCATGAAAGATTTCTCCCCTGGTATTAACTCGTTCACATCATGACTTCTTCCCCGCTGGTACAAAGGGCCGTGTAGATGCTGGTACCTCCTCCTGGTGCAGGCATAAGGATGACAAAATCGAGCCAAGGCATAGGTGATGCACTCACCTGCCTCCCCTCGTGCAGACAAGTGCTGCAGGCATGAACTGCCTGCCTTGCCTGCTCACCCTCACCCGGCACGCACGTGAGGGCCTGCCTGTCTGTACAATTACACTGGCATCTCCACCGCAGGAAGCATGGCCACCCCTCACAGGTAGGTGAGGGCAGCAGTAAACAAGGAGCTGAAGTGCTTTCCTACCAAGAAGCTGCAACCCCTGAAGTCTCCTCTCTGAGGTAAGCCTCAGGTGTAAGGCTTCATGTTAGTTGCTTCTTGAAGTCGAGCCCGTCTTGTGAATACCAGGCCAAACTAAAATGCATATTGATTCCCCAGAGTTGTATCATTAATATCATTGAAGTGCCAGCTATGTTGCCCTATGTTCCTCTGTCCTGCTGTAAACATCGGGTTTCCTCATTTGTCTAATCCTACAGGCAATTTGAATTGGCTTATTATTGTAAGAAAACATCCATTTTGTTTTGTTGCAGTATTGCTCAGTTACTTCAGGAATATATATAACTACTAGTAATGTTTAATAGCACTGTTTAATCTGGAAGAGATTCTGAGACAACCAGCAGCTCCTCCATTACTTGTTTTAAAGTAAACCCAGTGGCTGTCCCAGACCCAGGTCCCAGGTTGTCCCAGGTAGCAGCAGAGGCACCACAGCTTGCAGCCTCTGCTTGTGGCCTCCAGGTGCTGCAGGCCACCATGCTGCAAGCTCGCCTCCCATCTGCCATGGCTGCAGCAACTCTTGCTGGGAAAAGAAGGAACAATTCCACCCCTGTGCTGGGACAAATGTAGGCTGAGTCTGGGACCAGTCTGCATGGTGTATGTTGCCATGAATCACACTGTTTCTATGACTTTTGAGTCCCTGGGACTAAATGGAGCCCCTCATTGCATTTTCCTCTAGAAACTGAGTGCAGAACCTGAACCTGAGGCTGAAGGATATCCTTGGACAATAATTCTGTGTCTGGTCTCAGCATCCACCCTTAACTCAAAAGACGTCTCTTCAGAGTAGGGTAGTCTTGCTGCTAAAACTATAATTCTTGTTTTATGCTGAGGCACGTAGTCAAAGATTATCAAAATACACCATTATTTCAAACAGCACGGTGAGGTCAAACTGGACCAGTATCATTTGTATACACACACATCTATCTATCTATCTATCTATCTATCTATCTATCTGTCTGCCTACCTATAACACGGATCGCTTCCTGGTTTCTTCTCCAGCTGGGTCACCATGAAACATTACAGGCTAGAGAAATTAATTTTGGTTTTCTCACCCAAGCCTCAGTAAATGGTTTATGACCTGTGTGATACAGCCACCCCAGGCAGGATGGCACCTGAGCTTTGATATACAACACAGTCAGTGTTGTAAACAGGTAGACCTATCAGCACAAGCCCTGCAGCTGCAAAGCTCAAAAAGCATGGCCACACCAAGGGATCCTTCTGCTTCATGTCAAAAGCATTGACCACCCAATACTGTCTTTGCTAAGAGATTTGGTTGTCTCCTGTCTTGGTGAGGCCAAGTAAGCTCTCTGTGTACAACACCTTACCCGCCTGCCTTCCCTCCTCCTTCTTCTTGTTACTCTTCTGACGCTTACCTTCTGCCTTCACTGTATAAACTTGCCATTGTTATTAATGCCTTGCTCCTTCTTCCTTCCTGTCTTGACTTTATATGGCAAGAAGAGAGGAGCAGCCCCCTTGGAAAGAAATAAATGTTATTACAATGAGGGGATGAAAACTCCACTGCTCCTGGTTTGTAGGCTCCCCCATTGCCATTGTGTTCCTGGAAGAGCCAGAAAAGGTAGCTAAACTCCTTAAACTACCCATATCACATGAGCTGTAAATCCTGGGAAAGTGTGCCAGGGAGCCCTGAACATCTTGGGCCGATGATCCTGTTACAACATTAAATTTCTTCTCTGAGTTCATCCTGCTTGCAGGTGACAGGTATGTGTGCAGTCCCATGATTTAGTGCAGGCCATATGTGTGTAAGTCTGATGTCAGAGGAAAGCTGTATTTACCAAAAATGGTGTTAGTATCTGGTGTATCTGGTTGCCAGTGTAGGAAAAAGCAGAGGTTTCCTGATGTGAACTGCTGTAAGGTACACGCAGCCTCATGTGTCTGACTGGATCTGGAAAGGGAACTCAGAGCACAGGGCAATACAGATGAAATGTCAAAAAGACATTAACATACTAGGGAATGGAGAAAACAGGAAATTTTATTTTTCTTCTGTTACGACAGCTCAGATGTATACCCTGGCTATGTTGTGTCATTGTACAGACATTACTGTTGAAACATTTTATTTTTAAAAAGACAGAAAAGCTGCCAAGAAGGGCTAGTGTGTCTATACCTTATTGAAGCAGGAGATAATACTTGGTGTAGGAATGATCACAATTATAGTTTCTGCTAAAGCAGCCTGGGTTATAGCTCCATGGACCTTTACTACCTTGCTGAAGTGGCTTCTTCTTCCTTGTCACCTTGGCATCTTGTTTCTATACTGCACTTCCTTCCTTCATTTGCCTAGCATTGTATGCTCAGTCACACAATGAACTAGATCAGAGAACTTACCTGCCTGAAAGTGAACTTGCATTTCCTTGGCCATGCTACTTTTCAGCCAAATCAAAACATCATTTTGGTTCGTGATCTGGATGCACAAGCCCTTGTGCCAGCGTGATGGAAGAGGCTAGGGTTAGGAATGAGCTCCTAGAGGAAGGTAGGGTACTACAGAAACTGCAGCAGCACTGCTATCAAGTGTGGGGAAACTACTATTGTGATGTCTCTAGTTCCTCAGCCACAGTTAGTGGTCACTTCAGGCCAACACATCAAGGACACAAGTCTGTAGCCCAAGCCAACATGTACTGAGAGGTGTTAATGGCCCCCATTCTTTGGCCTTGCTTCTTTCGCTGCGTCGTGATTAGCTCTGAAGTTATTATGCTGTAAACAAGTAATGTATTCAAATCCATGTATGTTCAGAGAGTAGTGTAATCAGGTAGTCTGACAATTTGTGTTTGCTTGCTGAAGCGCTAAGACTAGCAGCAGCCATTTGGACAGGTGGGGTCATACAAAACCATCTTTATGCTTAAAAATGGAAGCAAAGACAGACAAACCTCCTTTACTGCAGGAGCCAGGAGAAAAACTAATGCCATAATTAGATCAGTTATCAAGAAGAGAAGGGTAGAAGTGGGGCAAAACCACATAAAGAAAATTTCTACTCCATGTGATCTGGCTCACTTCAAGGCTTCCCCTTCTTTTACAGGTTACTGGTCCACCCTTGCAGCTGACCTACTCTCACAGCACCAAATATTGCATCAGGAAGTCCTCGAAGTCATGAACATTTGTCACTCTACCAGACTGCAGGACAGCAGCCTCAGGGACTGCCAGCAAGGTTGTCAGCCCAAAAGAAACATCCTTACCTGTAAAATGGGGTGGTGCTTGGCCACCAGGATTTCCCTGAACCTACAGCGTCTGTTAGAGGTAGGCAAACTTTAATGTGCACTTACCCTTACCTACCCAAGGATTTTATTTCAAAGGAATTTTGCCAGTTAAAATTTCCAAACATAAGTAAAATAATTATGTGAGAATATCCATTTTTTAATTTTAAGTTTGTTTTTAGTCCTTCTTCAGCAGTCTCAAAACTGTGATCCAAATTATCATAATGACTCCAAAGAATCCAGATAAGAAATACAATTTATGTGTGAACATCACACTTATTGCTATGATTTTTAGCCTGAAAATTAGTTCTGTGGGATTATGTGATCTGTACATCAGTCATGTCCCTTACAGTTTCTGAATCCTTTGCTCTACGTCAGCCAAGTCTGACCAAGGTCTCCAGGTCTCTAAAGGTGATGAGATTCCTGACAGTTTCATTTAAATCAGGTCAGTGGACTCAAATGAATTTCCCTTCAAGGGAAAGTTAAGCAAAACAACCACTACTCCCTCTTTCTGGCAGTGGTCACCCACTGCACTGGCAGCTTGCCAGCCAGCACACATACTGGGGTGTGCTGCCTCTGCCTTGGGGTGCCCTATGGGAAACACTGGGTTGTTGCAGAGGAGCTAGACGAGCCACCAGGCAGGCACAAATCCATAGGAAAGTACATCTCCTTGTTTTTCTCACTCACAGAAAAAACTTTTCAGTCAGTCCCAGGACTAAGTCTCCTGGGCTTGGAGTGTGGACGGTAATGAATGCTGGTCTTGCTGTGGTCTGCTGTCTTCTCTCACCCTACAGCCTTAGATACACATTAGAATTTAGTAAACTAAGATGGAATTTCAGTGCCGTTTGAAACAGTATTGATTTCACTTCAAACGCAATGTACAGAGTAGAGGCACGGTAGTATATAAGGGACCTGAGAAGTTCCAGGCTGTTATGTGGTGACAGGGCACGGCAGGAAAAGGAATGAGCTCACATGACAGCTAATGCAGAGAAAATTTTGTTGAAACACTTACAGTGTTTTCTACATTTTATTTGTCATATTTGACAAAAAATAATCCTGAAAAAAAGGTCTTTTGAAATAAATGTTCCTAGGCCAATAAACCCTCCCTCCATCTTCCTGTATTGAAGAGCTTATTTGCATCAGTAACTTGTATTGACAAAGGCTTTACAAGTTATAGCAGGACAGATCTTATTATAGCATGGAAAAAGCCTTTATCTCTTCAGAAAAACCTTTGTAAGAAGCAGTGACTCAGCTTCTGGTTCTGAATCAGTCAGGACCCATAGCAGGAGCTGGGCACCACTGCAAGGACCCACCAGTCAGCTGCACTGGAGCCCACCAAGAGATGGGATCAGCCAGCTGCCACTGCATTTTTGGTGTAACACTTTTCCCACCTTCCTCTCAAAGACCTGTATCCCATTCATTTCAGGCAGTACTTTGGTCTCTCTTCTACTTGGTAAGGATGTGTTGTAGCTGTTTGACAAATGCCTGTGATGCACCAGAGAGCAACAGAGGAAGAGACTGAAGTGCTGGGGGAGTGGCACAAGTACATGTGAGTGCTGATGCTACTTAAGGAGGTCTTTGCTGTGTGACCTGGCACATGATAGACAGAGCATGTCTCATGCACTGGATCCTGAAAGAAATTTCTGGGTCTCCTGTCCTCCCTCAGTAACACTTAGAGCACAGCAGCTGCTCTGAGGCTCCCAAACAGTTGCAGACAGGTTGGATACCAGGTTCCCAGGAGGATTTTAACCTAGGGCTTGAGATGAGGTTAATTCCTTATGCGGCATCTCTGTGTCAAGTCTGTAGAAAGATTCATTACTGTTATTTTTGTTTGCAGTTGTTTTGTTTGTTTTGGGTTTTTTTTAAAGATGTGATTATGCTCCCTACCCATGTCTTCCTGTCTGGATGAGGAAACAGCAAATGGAATACTGCACAGCATGCCAGATTAGACGCTGCTAAAATATACATGGCCACAAGCATCTGATCACATTTGATGAATAATATCAATACCTAGTGTTACAAAGCATTCTATAAAGGATGTGTGTCTAGCCATCCATCATTCTGTAGAAGCAGAGGTAAATGGAAAGGTAGGATGCTCCCCTTGCCAGTGTCCATTGTCTTTATCGATGACGAATATTTGCTTCCTCTCAGCAGAGGTGTTCGCCCAACCCCATGGGCAGAGCGTCCCCCACCACCAGCTCATGTAGCTCCTCTGCCTTCCTGTGAAAGTGCACCGAGGTCTGCGCTCAACACTGCGCCATTGTGCACACATGCACGCGTGTGGGCCAGCTACCCTCTGAGCTGGCCAAGCCAGCCTTCCAGTAATGCCTGGCTAACAAGTGCAGAGGGAAAACCAACAGAAATGCTAAACACGTATTCAAATGATGACATGGTACCTCATCACCAGCTTTATAGGAACAGAAAAATAAATTTGTCTGCACTAAATAAATTATTGTGATTTATTCACTTGATTCAGCAGCTAAAAGCTTGTAAAATTGGTTTTCTTGGTATATTACTGGGAAGTACATGTTGTTTAAACACTAGAAAGACAGAAAGGCATTCTGTGAAGATTCAGGTTTTTTGTTGATATTTTAGATACTATTTTATTCCCATGTATATGAAAGGTGATCGAGAGAATGATAAAATCGATGAAGTGTTATTTTCATTTCTTTATGTTATTTCTTGTTGAGGTAGGCTGGTGATATTTTCAGATGTATTCCACAGCAGCATCCTGAAATAAATATGTCTGAATGTACAACCAGATTATGCACAACCAATGCAAGCAGGAGCAGCCCTGCCTCAGGGACACAGATCACATAAATTTACTCTCAGGCTGACTCCAGCCTGCCGTCCCCTGGTTACCTTTGATAGTCCAGGGATTTTGCATCCCTGTTACTTTAGGCCATCTGGCAATATGCACCTATCTAGATCAACTTAAATAAAATAAGGTCTGACTGTGTTGCTAGTGAAAACACAGCAAGAATGATAAGCTAACTCACAGATGTTCATGTTCAAGTGTTATCCATTAGGTGTTATTTTAGGCTGAAATTATTTATTTTAAAAAACCATACAGTTAATTGAGATTTTGTACATTGTTTGCCCAGTGGTCATCTGTTGATGGGGGGAAATGGGTCAGCACAGGAAGGATGAGTGACATAACAGGAAGCTTAAGGGTTTTATTTTGCTTCCAAATCTCCCTGCATTTGCTTTTAGCTTTGAATTAAAACCACAAAAGCAGTACATTTTGATACTGTAATAAGGGTGATGAGTTAGAACATTAGACCTGCACAGGATTATGCTTTCAATGGAGGAAAAGTGTAGAGTCTGGTTAAACTTTAAAGGCTTTAAGAACAGTAGATATTCAAGAATTTTAATGTGAAAACCAAAAAAATATACAAAATCAGCGTTTTACAATATTAAATAAATAATAACATTTAGGTACAAATGAATTTATTCCTAAATTAACTACTTCAGAGACATGATCACAACCGTTAACGGTTCTTCAGTACTGTTAAAATATCTAGATTTAGTACCATGAAATCTCTGATGGCAGAAGAGTCTTTTTATTAATTATCCCTTTTACCATTACAGTATTTTTATATGCTTGGTATTTCTATTTAATGTGGTCTACAACAAGATAAGCTCTAACCTTGGTCTGCTTTCCCTTGTCAAGCCCAGTAGCCCCAGTGAAACCGGCGCCACAGGATTCAGCCAGCTGCTCTGCCCTGACCCAGCTGAGAACCTCATTATCCATCTTTTGGAATATTTCAGCTGTGGAAGTGATACACTTACGTAATGCGTACTTCAGACAAATAAAACCATCCCTGCTTTTAAAATGGAACACTCTGCAGCTCCTGCTACCACTAAATTCTCACAATTTCCTTTTTCTGTGTGAAGTGTGAACTAGAAAAATATCATAAGCAAAAAGTAGTGATGACCAGAAAAGATGGAAGAGAAACGATGAAAAGACAGATGAAAGCAGGGAATAAAGCTACCTGAAAAAAAGGTACCTGAAAATATTCCCATTCTTCTCATTCAGCAACAACCTTCATGTCGCATCACAGCATTTTCCATCTCACCTGGAACTACTTAATATCTCCTCGCATCTGAAGGGGAACTGGACCCACGTATTGAACAAAACCGACATGGATTCTGTGTTTCTGCAGCCAGTGACCACAGGAGCCGGGGCCGAGGGGCTGGCGGGCAGAGTGCCGGCCCGATGGGTGCCCAAGCCAGCATCTGGGCCCACTCCCTGCCTGCCCGGCTGGTCCCAGTGGCTGTGCGCACCCACGCACCGCGCAGGCCCCTCTGGCACGGCCGATACTGGGCCTTCTCCTCAATCAACAGCCAGGTTTCCAAAGATCCATCCCGAATCACGCACTTGGCTCCGCTTTAGCTACAGAGCCACGGCTGCTCTGTAGAGGAAGGCCTTGCCCTTGCTGCAGACGCGGTGGTTGGAGCCTGCTGCCTGTGCTCAGCGTCGCTCCACCGAAATGCAGCAACACGGCTGGGAGAGGCTGGCATCTTGAGCCAGACCTCTGCAGAGTTTCTCATAGATGGATCTCCTGCACAGGCACCAGGCATGAAAGTGCCAACACCTACCGTGATTTCACGTTACAGCTACTGACACCAACTGGAACTGTTCTTCCAAAACCTGCAGTACACTGTGAGGCCAGAAGGAATGTGGCTTGGCAGGCAGAGCGAGCCTGATTCAGCCAACTGCTTTATGTGTCACCGAAATCTATGGGACTGTTTAGGGGCTTAATTGCTTTGCTGAATCCAGGCCAAAGAGATGAAAAGCAAGACAGTTGAGTTGCAAGGCTCATATATATATCTCTTTAGTCTGGAACACTTAGATACTTTATCAATACTATGATTCTCCCTAATAATTCATGGTGGTTTAGAAAAGTTTCAAAGGAAACACATGCCTTATTTTCTGGCCCTGATTTAGCAAACACTTTTGTGTCTGTGTAACATTATTCATGCAGACAGTGCCATTTTCTGAAGAACAGAAAGACACAAGTGAAGTACCACAACAGGCTGTTTTCGCAGGTCAGAGCTGTATTTTAATATCTACAGCATTTAAGCATTCCTACCAAGGTTATACAACTGCTAGAGACATCTGGACCTAATATTCAAATGTTCCCTGTTGCAATCTGTGTACGTGTGAATATTCTTGTGCCAGAATATTTATTTTAATCTGTCTTTAAAAGAAAGAACAATAAGTTCAGGGAGTTATAATTTTTTTCAGTTGTTTTTCTTTCAATAGTAAACACACCTCAGAAAATGAAAATTAACAATTCCAGTACTAATGTTGAAATAATGCTTTTACTCACTGGTTAGTTGCCCTAATTAATGGCCCATTTTCAGGAGAGGCTTTAATTAACAGCTGACATTTAAGCAGCACTACAATGTGCTGTGCAATTATCACCTGGCCTACTTCTGTGTGATTCAAATGCTCTTGGAGAAAAAGGCACGATGCCTTTTTTTCCTGAAAGTTTTATAGAACAGGGTGGGGACAGATACTAGGAGGGAGGAGACACAGCTGGATCTTCAAAGGGATTTAGGTTTGGGTTTTCCAGTACAATTTCCTGACCCAGTGACCGCCCCCTCAAAAGAGGGGCACCCACTCACACATCTCTCAGCTTTGCCCTGGGATGCATAATTCTCACCCACTCCCTCTCCTCAACTGGCAATGCCCTGAGCGCCATGGGGAGAGTCAGGAAGAATAATAATACAGCTGAGCCCATTTGATAGCTCAATGCTGCTAAAATGGAATGGCCTTCCCTCCTATGGTTTCCTCCATCTTCTTTCTCCTGTTTTGTATCCCTGAGGCTCACCTGGTAGCAAGGCAGGTTGATTCAGTTCCTTAGCCCTGGAATCAAAACAACCAGCAGCTGCTGTACTAAAGCAGTTTCCTGCCAGTTCGGTGAGCTCAGCCAGCTCACTGTGCCATCACCCAGCTCACTGTGCGATCACCCTTGGTCCTCGCTCCCAGGAAGGAGGAGGTAGAAGTGTGGGACCACCACCCCTCAGTGGAGATGAGCTGGTATTTTAAGCTGTACTGTAAATTGAGCAGTCTTGTGAAATCAGATCTTATCTTGTGTAGGAAAGTAAACCACCCACAAGCATATTTTTGTACTGTATACATCTCCTGCCAGAAAATTAATGTCTAGCCAAATGTAAAGGTGGGAGCACTTGGCAGGGGCCTGCCAGGCCTTTTGGCTGGACTGAGCCCGTTCTTCCAGTGGCAAGCTGTAACCAAAGGACTTTGCAGAGCAAGAACATGCTTTACCCTACGTGTTCAAACTGCTCTATGTAGCATGCAACAACTCAAGTAGCCACTAACGTTTAAATACATCAGTATTTGCTGGGTCACTGAAAGTATGAGCAAACACCAAGCTGTGGTTATGCCGAACCTCTTTCCTGCTCTCTAGCCTGATGAATATTTCATTATGCTATACCCAGTGAAACAGTTTTTGGTATGGGGGCCAGGGCTCCTTTCCCTCAGCTTCCCCAGAATACAACCACACAGCCTGCTGGTCAGAGCACCTTCCCCAGAGAAATGAGCTGGTCTGCTTGGGCAGAAGAGGGCATTCAGCCCATCTGGGTGACATTTCCCATGCTGTGCTAGAGAGGCGGGTGTTTCTTTGCCTCCTCTTCCAGCCATGTGTTGGTGGAGCCCGGGGTCAGCTGTGTTGGTTCTCACTGGGCCTGCAGGAAGAGACCTCTAAACAACATGGGCAGAGAACATAAAATCAACACATGGTGGTGGGATGGGTATGGAGCTACCTGGGAAGAGCAGAGCCCTTTGCAGACATGTCCAGTGACTGAATATTGTGTAGGAAATAACCCCAGTCTTGCATACTGGCAGCTTCAATTCATGGGCTGACGTACGAGTGCCTGATAAGGTTGCAGTCCTGAGGCATGCACAGTGACTGTCTGTCCCCAGCCAGCCCCTGCCTAACAAAATCAAATTTATCTTGACATGCAGGGCTGTGTTTAGAAAGCTGCGGCAGCTCAGGGGTATTTCAGATATCTGCAGTGGGGACAGGAGAGACAGCTGTGGTGGTAGTCTTGTTAGCTAGCCTGATATAAATTGTCTCTTCCCATGAATCACCGCTGCCAGGCAGCAATGGGATTTGGGAACCTCGAGGGTTAGACTGTGAGGAGAAACTGAATATCATGATTTTGGGTCCAGAAATCTAAATTTTAGAAAGACGTCAGAAATTTAGAAATAGAATGCAGGTATCTGTGTTTTGGGGGGCTTTTTTTATAGACCTAGTCTTTGGAGCATGCATTAGGCCATCCTTTAGCCTGTTACACTTCCACACAGAATTGATGATATTTGCCTCCTAAAAATTGCAGTCAAGTGACCCTTTATGAACTGACTGTGGAGTTATGTGTTGGTTAGTATCGAGTAATTTCTGAGATCTAAGCCCGGATCGGTCATCAGTTTGTTCCATGGCTCTGAAAGGAGTTTGTAAAAATAGCACCAGGGAGCTCTATATCTATCGGAATTCAATATTTCAGTCTGGCAGCCTTGGATCTGAGAGTGAAGCATTGCTCTTTTAGCCAGTACACCGTCACCAGCTTCTGGGTCAATGATAGGGAATGGGAACATACTAAATAATTCAGGTGGTGACCTGACTGTCCTAGGGCAGCAGTGCTTTAGCAGTGCAAGGAGGAAGTGTTACTGAAATCAGTGGGATGATTTTAATGAATAAGAAACTTTCAAGGATAGTGCTTTTTTTTTTTTTTTTTGTTATTATTGTAGTGAAATATGCAGGGACTAGCATTACCATCTTGCTGAAGGTTACTACCCATAAGGGAAATTTAGTGTCTGTTTTTAGAGAGAATCCCATTTGTCTGTTCATTTTCCTGCAGTTCTCATTCTGCAATCTGAGTATATCTTATTCTAATCATCACATCGTATACGATACAACGCAATGAAACCAAAAGTGAGGCAAGCTGCGGTTCATGGAAGTGGTCAGGTTTGTGCTACTCCTGCTAAGTGCTGCTAGGTGGCAATATGTTACCTAGAAAACTACGAGCTTCCAGCCACCACCAATCTCCTCAGCTTCAGACCTAGCTGGGATGTGTCCGGGCATTGCTTGGCTCAAAAAGGCAGGGAGGCCTTGGAGCAGGACCTGGTGGAGAGCTGCTTCACTCACACAGATTTCTAACTCGGTACTGAGGTTTTCCAGAAACAAATGCAGGACTGAATCCTACTGGAAAAAATGTCTCCTCTGTGAACCCGAGAGAAAAAATAAGAGGCAAGCCTGCCTGTTGCAATACTTCTGTTTATACTGGGGGCATTTTGTAAGGGAATGAATCTTTCTGTTGTATAAAGATATTGCCATCTGGACTAGAATATTTCGTATAATCACAGGTTTCTCTTAAGAATACAAAATAGAAGATATCTTTTCAGAGTGCAAAGATATTTTATTTCCAAATGTATGATTAATTGCAATCCTCTACATGTTCAATCAAAATGTTTAATCAGCTCAACCAACATCAGGACATATGTATTGACAGCTGGGTTGAAAACCAGCTTTAATAAAGGTGGAGAAGATGTATTTCCAGATACGTCTTTCAGCCATGCTACAAACACTTAGAACTGAGTCATCTTATGTATGTGCATTAACAATGACATAGTAATAATGACTGGCGCATATTTGCATATTGCTTTGAATACAGAAAGTGATCTGGATTGAAACAAGCATTTATTTCCCTTGGCCTGACTCCTGGCGTGGCAGCGTATGTTCCTTCAAGGAGGAAAACCAAGGGCTGGGGAAGGGCAGAGAGGGCAGGGCTCTGTGTGTTGATGCCATTTTATGCCAGCTGTAAGTTTACAAAAAATTACAGCTTAAGAATTACTCCCTTTTGATGCCGGGGTAGTTTGCAGCTGGCTCAGCACTTTATCTCAGCTGCCAGAGCGTGGGCACAGGTGAGCAGCGCCTGGAGCTGGGGAGGCAGTGGCCGGGAGCACGCCTGCGGGAAAGGGCTTGCGCTTGGGCTGGCAGGTAACGTGGATACATGTGAACATGGGGGCCCGCGTCTGTCCTTGTGGTGGCACGGGTAGGCCATTAATGTCTCTCCTGGCAGCGCAACACCAGGGAGAGCAAGTGGGGCCGGAGCAGCTGCTCTGTTCCAGGCTGGATCCTCCCGGCAGCAGTGCCTACCCCTTCTCAACCTGAGGCGAGACGTTGTTCTGGCATGGCAGATGAATTAGCATCTTTAATTACACTGGCTTGGATAGAAACACAGGGCTTGCTTCGTAGGCTACCGGTGCAGGAAACAAAATTCATAATGAACTGTTCACGTGGTGTTTAGCAACCTTGGATCTAACAAGCACCTTCTGCGGCAAAACTGCTTCAATTTAGACCGAGTTTCTGGTGCCTGGGGTCACCCGTAAGCAGACGTGGCACGGAGCAACGGGCACGGCTGCCCCACCGCGGCGGAGGCCACCCGGCTGTCGGCCCCACGGCTACCTCGAGCTCGCAGCGGCTCAATATGCTCTTTACTCCCCGTAGTCTCACTCCGGGTGCTGCCCCGGCACCCGCTGCCCCGCACGGCCGGCCGGCTGTAGGCCCGGCACCGCGGCCTGCCCCACCCCGGCCCGGCCCGGCGCGGCGCCGGTTCCCGGCGGGGCCGTTTTCCCCGCGGCACCACCCGCCTGCCGTGCCCGATCGGCGACGGGAAGGGGAGCGGCGGAGCCAGGTCAGTGCCCGGCCGCGGGCCTCTGCCGGGCCCTGGGGCGTGCGGTGGCGAAGAGGAGGGGCAGGGTCTGGCCGGGGCTCGGGGCCGAGGAGCGGGCCCGGTGGCGGCAGCTGCCGCGGTGGCAGGTGGGCGGCGCGGTGTGGCCCGGGCCCCGGGGCGGGCGGAGGCGGGGCGGCCTCGCCGCTGCTGGGGCGGCCGGGGGTGTTTCTGCCTGAACGTGTTAGGCGCTATGAGCGCCCATCGCTTGCTCGGCCTCGGCCCGGAGACCTCGGGTCTTACTTTGGGAACAGCCGGTTACCGCCCCCTTCGGCCCTGTTTGGCATAGGGCCCTCCCTTGCCGGTTGATGTAAAATAAATTATTTTTTTAAAAGAATAGGCCATGCCAGAAATGT
Source organism: Falco peregrinus (assembly GCF_023634155.1). NCBI lineage: Eukaryota > Metazoa > Chordata > Aves > Falconiformes > Falconidae > Falco > Falco peregrinus. Next base: position 34,493,414 of record NC_073727.1, on the reverse strand, counting down.
TTGCCTAGGTCAGACCGAGTGCTGTGGTGCACTTGTTGGGATTTTGGCGTTGCAGAAGGTCAGCAGCAAGGAACCTCTGCTGGGGAAGGAGTTTCTCCTGCCCTCTTGTAATCATGGTCTTCCCAAGGTGATACCATGCAGGATGCCTTTGCTTCCTGAAATTTAGTTTGTAGAGACAAGGAGCCAGGTGAGGTGCTGTCCTGGTGCGCTGCTGCTAGTTCCCAGTGCTGTTACATGGGAACACTAGGTGCACCCCTGAGAACCGTGCTACGGCCAGTTCTGACATTGGGTGAGGTTTTGCTGTGTTGTCAGCAAGAGCATTTGCTGGTGGTGGTAAGGAGAGCAATAGTAAGGAACAGAGTACTAAATGGACTTCTGAGCACTGCTCGACTGCAAAACTTTTTACAGTTTTCAAGGCAAATTGATCTGTGGGAAAGTATCAAGCTCTGCAGTTAACAGCTAGAACAAATTCATCCTTGCACTTTTTATGGCTTAGGATTTGGTGACTAAAAAGCAAACAGTGAGTTGGTCGCACTATTTCACAGGAATGGGAGTGACCACATCTATTTGTTTTGAAGGGGTCTAAAATACACCTAGCAGGCAGTGAGCTTTATGTGAACTTAAAAGTGTTTTCTGTCACTGTTACAGAGGGTCTTTTGTGACAAAGGCAAAAAGAACCTCTTCAGATCAAAGCATTAAAAAATAAAGGGCATGCGTCCATTTGGGGAAGATAACGGATTCTTGCTCTCACCCTCTGCTGTGAAACTCAAGATCTTGTACTCGCCATCTGACCAGAATCAGGTGGTTTTAGGTAGTGTCACGTATTTGTGGCAAGTCTTCTTTTGTCAGCTGTTTTGCATCCTTGAATGCCGTTATTTTTCACTGAACTTGGATATGCTTCTATGTGATTTGTTTACTAAGTCTTCAAAATAATTAAAATGTGATTAAAAGAGAATATAATTGGTTAGGAACAGAGAGACAGCTCGCATCTAAACCTTAGCCTGCAGGGACCATTAAAAAATGCAAAACTAAACAAAGGACAAATAATTTGGAAAACACATAGCTTGCTATCTCCGGAGCTGAGCTGCTGAGAAACAAGGGAAAAAAGAGAGATAGAAGCAGAATATAGATGTAAAGTGTAAGCCAGCTTAAAACTGGAACCAAAGACAAGAGGGTTTTTACTTAACACTTCCTTCCCGCCCCCCCCCCCCCCCCGTTTTTATTTCTGTTTCACATGTACATGATTTGAAGCCATTTCTGTTAGTTAATTTGGACATCTTCTCACTTCTTGTTCTCTCAGCTTCTGGACAGGTAACTAGGAGGCCAAAACTTTTTGTTCTTTTCTCAACAGTAACATAGTGGCTAAAGAACGTGTCCTTTATCATACCAGCTACTTCTAAAGCCCATTTTTAGAGGAGACACAAAACTCTTAGGTATCTTTGCACTGAACTGGAGGACTGTTGACCCCACCTACTTTGTCTACCATGCAGGTACCAGAGACAATGTACTAAAAATTTGAACAGTGTTCAGCAAGTTTGAGAGCCATGACATCTTGAGAAAGGCATGAACTTGAGGTGGCTCCTGCTGAACTTGGTAAGTGTTACTGCTGTGTAGAGATGGCATAGAGGAGGTGCATTTTCCTTCTTGGGGAGGTAGAATTTCCCAAGCTTTGTTTAGTTTCTGTATTTTGAAGTTATGTTTTGTTAGTAGGTTTTCTGCTGCCAATCCCTTAGCACCCTTAAGATCTGCTCGCTGCTTTCTTCCAGCTGAAGGAAAGGCAGCTGGAGAGGGGACTGCCCTCATCTTACTTCAGCTGATAATTATTAGAGTGGGAAGAACCTGTCAGGTAAGGTGTTTAAGTTAACCTAACCCACGCATTGCTGAATGAAAGAGATGCGTAAGTGGATGAGGTAGATGGAGGGCTCAGTAATCTTTAGCTGAATGGTGGTGACAAGCAGCTGGCCACAGTGGCCTATTCAGCCAGTGCTGGGAACCCTGCAGGTGAGACCTCCCTCCTAGACCTTTCATGTATTTGAAGGCAGGGTCCAAATGACTTCTCTGCACTGAGACCCATGCTCTTGTCTTGTTTTGCATCCAGGCGCTGACCCCCTTTGATCTTGCTGTTTCTGAATTCCTTCTGTCTGTCAACACTGGAATTTCTTTTCTCCTCTACCGCCCCACCCCCCTCCCCCCCCCCGCCAGTCACCCACCAGCCCTCTGTTTCAGGTTCCAGTCAGTTGGTGTTAATGATTTGCACTCATTTTCAACCTACTTTTTTTTTTTTTTTTTTTTTTAAATAGATGGACTATTTTCATGCTTTGGTTATATTTCTCTTTCACTCTCTGCTTTTTCATGTGTTTTAGTGTTACAGGGTCAGTTGTGCCAATCCTCAGCATTGGGTTACTACTTGCTTTCCATTCATTAGTCAGGTGCTGCAGGAACCCAGTGAAGCATCCAGCAGTCATGGTCACTGCTCTCTAGTACAGATGAATGCCTTCTACAGTGAATGGTAAGACGCCCACACAGAGTTGAACTGTGAATCATATCATCAGCATCTTCAGTTCACATCTTCTACCCTTTGTTCCACCCTGTCTTCATACTTTGATGCTTGTCACTGCAATTGCAGTGGCTGGAGGTCTTCATCAGGTTAAGTTCTCCTATGCTTCTTGACCTGTCAGCTGCCCTTGATGCCTTTGTCAGTGTCGCAGAAGTGTCTGTCTTATTGGTTTTTTGTTATGTCATTTGAATATTTTCTCCTTCTTGAGATTTCATTTGTGGATTTTGTATATTGGATCCCTTTATTTCTGCTTCACTTTATCTCAGGATACCTTCATCCAAAAGCAGAAAATCAGCTGATTTTTTTTTGCAGGTGACTCACAAGTCTGTATCTGCACATCACAACTGTCACTTCCTGCCCTACGTGAAAGGGCACACTTATTTCTCTGATTTATTGGAAACACATCCCTGCATCTTTTCTCCCCATTTCATTTTTCCCTGACTTGTGTCAATAATTCAGGCACCATCTTTGAGTCAGAATTTTCTCAGCTCATGTATTTTAACTTGCTGATTATTTCTGTGTAGCTGCTCTGTAGTGCAGTGTTTCTTATTTGTGCATGCAGCTCTAATGCTTGTTTGGGCTCCCAAGATCTAGTTCTCTGGTTTGTCTTAGTTCTTCTACCCATCCAAGAAGTTGCTACCTATATCCCTTACCCATTGCTCTGGCCAGCTGTGTCTGTGCTCTCTGGCAATAGCAACTGTCAATGCTGTTGATGATTGCTGTTTGATACAGCATGTTTTAAGAGAAAAAAACGGGTTGCAGCAGAATAGTGGTGAACGGCAAGGGCAAATATGCTTGTTCAAGAGCTGGGATTTATTAGTTTCCCAAAGAATCTGCTCAGTTAGGGAATGTTGATGCTGGTGTAATCCCAATTACTGATTTTTTTATTAACACCGTGAGAACTGAATTTTAACTAGGCAGTTACTAGAGGCTTTCGGAAGGCCTCTGATACATGTGCAAACACAATAAGTGTGTGAGTGTCTGCATGTAGATGCATATATTGCTCTTGCATAATGTGTGTCATTCCTTTGATACTGAAGTGTTGACATTTGATAAGTGTTCATATTAACCCGCTGTCTGCTAGCCCCACAGGCAAGGCTGTTATAAAATCACTTGAATGCCAAATGGGATTTGAACTGTTGTTTTATGTAAGAGGTATAGTAACTGTGGAATGAACAGCTATTGATGTCCATACTATTGGCTTATCTCTTAGTTGTCACCAGTGGTAAGTAAAGCTGTAGCACTTAAAACATTTGAAAGATGCTGATTGCCCATAGTGTCCGTTATCCCTATACTGTCAGATTTTTTTTTCACTGTAGAAATTGTGCATAAACTGTCTGTGCTACAGATGTTAATGGGTATAGCAGGTCTGACTTTAAAATTAGAATGAGACTTTATTTCTGTAAGTGTATCTAAATAGACGTAATTATGTTAAGCTGTAAATTTTAGTGTAATAAGTATGTCTTGGCTTGTGATACAACTTTGTGCAGGTTACTGCAACATCTCTCTCTTGCACTGCTTTTACTTACAGTACAAAAAAATCAATCTCAGTCGTGCAAGTCTTCTGTACTGATTGAAATTTTGGATGTTGTTTGTCAGAGATCAGCAGAAATCCCTTTAGTCCGAGAGAGCTGTAGCTTAAATATCATGCTTTTCCTGAGTGGTTAGCTTTCTCAGACTGAGCTGTTAAAATAATCTTGTTTTTATTAAAAAAACTACTGGGTACTGACCAGTGCTGTAAGAGATGGTTTTAAAGATAATAATTCAAAGATAATACCTTGCATGAGTCATTAATCATGAGTCATGATCAGCAGGCAGTGATATCCAATTTGTTTTCTAATCCCACACTTGCTGATGCTCTTTATTACCATAGTGATAATATTAAAGAGCTGTTAATGCATATAACCACGCAGCTGAAAATGGCAGACTTTTTTTTTTTTTTTAGAATAAAATTTCCATATCTTAAATCTGTTTTGCTCTGTACATTTTTTGACATGAAAAATCTCTGTAGTATCGAAGTGATCAAACAAGTATAATTTGGCAGTGAGTTAGGTTAACAGAACAGACTTCCCCCTTCCTCCTTTACTTTCAGGCCAATCACTGTTGCTTCCTAGAGAACTAAATCCAGTCTGTCTTCTTACAAGGACTGGGGGGGGCTTTGTAGCCATTAAAAATTGGGAGCTAACTGTTCAAGCTATGCTTTGCAACAAGAGCCTGCACTATCCGCTTTTAATGTTGGCTCTCTTCTGAGCGAAAACTAGGAGCTGGGTGGGAAGTTTTGTTGCATGAATGTATGTTAGGGAATGACTGCTGAGGTTTAAGAGAAAATGGAAGGCCATTTCTCTTCTGAGAGCCTGAATATAAAAAGAATAATTTAGCTGAGAAATGAGCTTTGGAAACCTGTTTTCACTCTTAAATGAAATTTCACAAAGAAAAGTGATTTTAAAAACTCTGGAAGGTGATGGCTGAACTGTTACAGATGATATTAGAATGTGCATAGATGGGAGAGTGTTGGGGTGCACTTTATGAAGTAATAAAATCCAATTGGAAACAAGATTTAACTTGATTAAATTTTAATTAGTTTTATCGGTTTGTGCTTTAGTGTAGAAAAGTTGATCGTGACAGATTAGAACCTTAAATTTAGTTAGGAGCTCAGAAGACCCTTCAAAGTGTCTCGCCAGATGTTAAAAAATGATCCCTTTACCTATTCCAGTAAATATGTCCTTATAATGCATAATTTGTTACTTCGTTACTACTTACTAGTTTCTTTGTATTGAACTTGTGAGATAGTGCTGTATTGATGGATGCAATGTGGCAGGACAGGTGTGAATCTACTGGCATAGGTGGCTCTTCAAAATTGCCTGGTACGATGCATACTCCTCCACATCCCATAATGTCATTGCTGTGCAGGCGACTTCTCCATTTTGATGGGGATTACACCTGCCCCAAGAGAAGCATTTTCCACTTCAGTGTAGGATGGTACAGCCAGAGACATGATAAGTAAGAGTTCACCTGACAGGATAGTTCACTTCTTTCGTTATAAACTAATTCAGTGTGGTTTTTTTTAATGTGTGTTTGCTTGTTTGTGTGTGTATAATAAAAGTTTTAAAAATTTTGAGTCTGTAAACTGTAAGATGCCCTGAACACAGCATAAAATATGGCTGTTACCAAATTCTATCTTCGTGAATATGTTTCTGTTCTGGGTTCACCTTAGAAAAACTTCCCAGGACTTTCATGCCAATTTTGAAAGAATCTTGTTTTTGCCAAATACGATTAAGAAACAAAGATGGTCTTTTCCCAGTTCTCAAAAAAAAAAAAAAGCATCTACTGTGTCTTCTGAACAGCTGTATCCATTAAAAAGTGGGTTGGAACAAAGCTTGGAGTACTCTAGCAAACTGCAAGATTTAAATACAACAAACCTTTTCCTGTGTCCTGTGGGGGTTCTTTTGATTCCCACTCTGAGTGGCTTCTAAGATAACTTCTTTTTCAGTTCAGCTGTCTCCAGTTCAGGCTGTACCCTGTTTCTTTCAAATCACATGTAAACCACTTTCTCCAGGAGACCCTTTTCCAAAGTAAATAAAATAAGGCAGAACCACAGATTAAGAATAGTATTTGATAATTACTTTCTTGTCATTTCCTGATATATAGCATGCAGTGTAGAGTGGAAATAGCAGAGGAATAAGCCATGGGTATGCTGGTATATAGAAATAGTTTACCAATATTATGTACCTGTATAAAAGGCAAGTGTGATGCTCAATATATAATACTGTTGTACACTTTTCATCCTTTGGAGTACTGCACAGGTCCTGGTGCTTTGTGTCCAAGTGAGATGAATTCAAAGGGCTACTGGAATGACTGACAAAAGCGTATAGCTACCAGGGGCTAGGCAGACTAACTAGTTTTAAGATGGGTTGTGATAAACGTGTGGTAATGTGAGGAAACAGACCTCAATACAGGAATGGTCTTCAGTTTTTAATTTTTGAGTTCCTCAAGTATTTATCTCAGGGAGGTCTTGCTGTAATAGTTGCTTACAGAAAAGCAGGAGATCCAGATCCTGAAAACTGTGGAGTTTCCTCCAACATACGTGTGGGGTTTGGGAGTTTCGGTATTTTATTTTAGGGGGGAGGATGAGGGAGTGTTTGGAAGACTAGTACAGAGTAAGATGGCTCAATGGAACATGCAGGAGTCTTACTGTAGTTCTTGAGCCTTTTTCATGTTCTGCGTGCAAATGCTTTTGGGTAATTTTTACAAGAAAAGATTTTAAAAGATGCTGATTTCTGGCTTAACTACTAAAATAACTTCATAAAACTCCTGATAACTTTGTGTGGGAGTAGGTTCAAACTAAGAATTTTGCAAATCCAGTCTGCAATGATTTCTGTAGACTTTTATGATTGCATCACCTTTATTTTAGTTTCTGCTGTTACGCTTCCCTCTCGGTCAGAGGACTGAGGTAGATTTTAGTGGAAATTTCCTGATTACTATACCCCCACCCCATTTGTTTCCAGAAATGGCCATTTCTCTGTGGAAGAACTTACTTCAGACTACAAGGGAAAGGATACTTCAGCGGAGAAGGGTGTCACTGTATAATGGTGCTCATGGCTATGAGGAAGAATTGATAAAGAAGAAACTCCAGCAGTTTGCTGGTGGATCCATCAACCTTTCCAAAGAAGACAATGGCATTGGAATACTTACTTTGAACAACCCAAAGCTAATGAATGCCTTTACAGGTATTTGTTGATGGGATTGCTGGGGGTTTTTTTCTTCTTTTTTCCTTCAGTTACCCATTTTAGTGTTTTGCTTAAACAAAATTGCCTTACCATTCCTTAGTTAAAAGAAGAAATGTTTGAGTTTTATTCAGATGTGCAGCAAATGCCCAGTATTCTACATAGTAACTTTGCCATAAACATTGTAAGAATGTAAGAAATTCTCCGTGATACAGGGACTGTCTGGTAGAACATACTTCTCCCCCTCTTTTTTTTCCAGTCAGCACAGTTCTGCTACTGTGCTCTTGTATCTCCTTTCATTTTGTCACTATTGCTCTAGAAACATATAGAGTGTTTTTATGGGGGTGGGAAGACTCCATCTTTGTTTTGTAAGTGGTGTAGGAAGGGTGATTTTACTTCTTTGTTCTTTACCTAAAGCCCTTCCTGTAACTTAAGCTTCTGTAATTTGGTCTTTTCCAGTCACCCAGACTGGCTTCCATTTTTTCTTCATTTGCCTTGTGTCTGAAATACCATTGACTGGTTAATTAAAGGTCAGATTAGCTGGGTGTTCTCAGCTGTTGCAGATCAGGGATCAATTTGATATGCTTTCACACTGGACAATGCTTTGCTATCAAAACCAAGTACCCTATTTTATTAATCTTGTATTATGAGAGCTTTTCATCTCCAAGATGGGTATATTTGCTGTCTGTTCTTAACTGTTTAGAATATTTCAGTTTATGCTGTTCTCTTCAGACAGAAGTGGCACGGGTTCAGGGTGTGCATCTGCCTGAGCTGGAGTTGTGCATAAGCCTTTAAGAAAGCCTTTATCTCCTAATATTTTGAAATGGATACATTTGTGTCACCTTCTTAATTTCTTTTTTGCTGTTCTATTTTCCTGCCCAGTTCTCACTGTTCCTTTGCTGTCAGCAAGCATGTTTGCAACACGCTAGCAAAATGTAGAGTTGTTTGTGTGAAGAATCTAAGTCTACTCCTTCCACTAACGATTATTACCTGAAAGGAAGAGAACCTAACAGAACAACAGAATTAGTGGTAATGCACATAGGTGTGTCTGTGGTTACTCTTTTGCTTCTCTTTAAAAACTGACGTATAAAATCATTACCTAACTTGAGAAGTTGTGGCTAAAACATGTTGGCATAGGCATTGTCCATCTGAACGCCTCACTGTCAGCATACCTGCTATTATGCAATCGTAATTACATTGTTTCCTCTTTTTGTACATATTGATTTTTATTTTTGGCTCAAAACAGAGCTGTGCAATGTACAGCTTGTAGACTGTGTGCTTTTAGCTTATTTGTTGTGGAAGTTGAAAGGAGCATGAGAAATGAGATATAATGGCAAAAGGAGGACGGACAGATAAGCCCAGTCTGCTATGGAGATCAGATGTAATACAAATCAAATTGCTTGAACAAAACTTTTATAAAAACTTGCAATTATGTTCTCTGTTTTCTAGGTGCTTGACAGAAGAGGCTCGGAACTCATTTGTTGAAGTACTGAGCTGTTGCAGCTGCTATTTAGGCCACTGGTAGCTGTGCTTTGACTATATGAAGCACTATATAATGTTAATGTCATGAAATCATACCACTATCTCAAGTTGAGCACCCAAAAGTAGCAAATATTTTTTCTCTGGCTCAGTTAGTGGTCTGTAAAATAATCTCTCCTCTCCTTATAGGACTACTGTGAAAATAACTTACTGGTGTATGTGGATTAGATACTGTAGTAGCAAAGAGGAGCTACAAAAACCTGTGAGGAAATTAGTAGTTCTGTCTTTTTTGCAGACCCTGATTAGCATATAGCAAATGAGCCGTGGGATCAGGCAGTTCTGTTTTATGGTAGTGTGTAGAGCCCTGTAGAGAGCAGTACTCCATTTTGCTAGGTAATAGCCACAAAAACTTGTTCTGGAAAATCTTACTATGGCAGTTCAAGAGATTACTGCTTCTTTCTACTGTGCACCTCTGCTAGAGACTTTTGTTGTTAGAGGAGGGAGAGCAGAAGTGGTTGTGCTGGCTGGTGCGGTAGATGATATGGCATATTAATTTACACTGCTCTTCATTTCACTTTAACATCACTGTCTGTAAACCGCAGTTGCTGAGGAACTAGCAAGCCTTTGATCCTTTTCCTTTTGTCGTGTATCAAAAAGTATCCTTCAGGAGCAGTATTAAAAGGCATGGGATATGCAACCCTTATATTGCCCCAGCAGGACCTGGTTGACTTCATCAGCCAGAGCTTGTAGATACACCCCCTTGCCCCAAATAAATTCTATTGATTCTGTGTCTCAGAGCTTCTGGATAGTGGCAGATGTGAATTTATATATTCATGTACACTGCCTTTAGAAAGCTGCAAAACATCATTAAACTGTTAAGAGAGATCCTATTTGCCAGGCATTTACTTTACACAGCAGCTTTTTCTCTCAAAGGAATTATGTTTATTCTGAGCTTGAGCAACTTGTGGAACTAAAAGCAGAAAAAAATTGTTGGCAAATTGCTAATAGGCAATGTGGAGATTGTTATGCCTTTTTTCTCTTCTTAACTGGAATCTGATAGCCACCTGTTTAAAATGGTCTCTTTGGAAACAAATGCTAATAATGTCCATTTAAGCCTGGTGGAACCAATTTCAGCAGCCCAACCTCTCACTGAACTGAAGTTGAACTTAATTTGAAAGAAGGAAGCCAGCCTGCAGAAATTAGATAATAATGGTGATAATTTTATTTTCTAGAATTGACTTTGAAGCATTTATTCTCAGATTATAATTAAGATTAAAGCAAATTAGTATTCCAAGTAGATTTAGTTCTGTGAAGAGCACAAACTTACTGGCATCAAATACTGAAGGACCAAGACCGATGGAGTGAGGATTTGCTTTAGTATTGTGTGCTTATAATTATATCAAACATCATGGACAATCTTGGTTGGTAAAATAATAGTTCAGTGTTGTTATTAATGGAAGGGATTCTCTCTAGGAGGATGGGACAGGATCTGGCTAGTGTCTCTTGTCCCCTGATATTGCATGTAACTGGCTCATATGGTTGTTGTTTTTTTTTGTAAACTCAAATTGTCTAGATTTTTGGCTCATAATATACTCTGTGGAAAGACTCTTCAATACCTCACTGCTTTGACTGTTAAAAGTACCACAAACAGTGGTTGTGCTCTTGACTCTGGCATAGATTGGATGCCAGCTGAAATACCTTTCTTGTAAGAAAACTTGACAAACATGCAAAAAGTGAAATCCACAGGGTTGATGTACATCTGTTTAAACAGCATCATTTGCAGAGAAGTCGTTGTTGAGTGTGCAGTCAGGCTGGGAAAGCATTTCAAGTGAAGACCACAAAAATCTTACCTAGTCCTCGTTCTGCTCAATATTTTCATTCATGGCTTGGATGATGAAATAGAAGGTGAACTGCTGAAATTTTCAGATGACCTAAAATTGGAGAGCTGTCAAGAAGATCATTATTTGGAGCAGAGGAGTGGGATTCAAAGTGATCTTGATTAACAAAGAGCTCAAGATCAACAAGGTGTTGTTATTCCTTATTCTATTAGTGATGTGTGATGCCCAGAAAGTATGACCAAATTATAAATACAGAAGGAAAAGGAACCAGTAAAAGTGCTAGGATTTGTTAGAGGATCATAGTCTGGACCTGACAGTGGGAAAAATCAACCCAATGTCATTCTTAGATATATAATATGAAATGTCCATTTGATTATTGGCCTCCTCAGGAACATTGTCAAAATGTGCTATTTCACTGGCTGAGACCAAGCTGAAGGATGAAGTGCTTGAGTGAGCATTCACTTTTGGCCTGGTGCTGGGAAGCTTATGTCATAAGAAACTTCAAGGAAAAAAAGCAGGAAGGGTAAAAAAAAATCACCCATGTGAGCACGGCTGCTAACAGGCAGTTTCTCTACAGGATGCATTCTGTGCATGCAGGCATAGGGTCAAAAGAACAACACTCTTGGCAGAAGAGAAAAGAGCCCATGAGGGTTTTGGGGGATATTTTTGAATGTAACATAAATATTCTTCACAGAGAATATCCTTCAGAATTTTGGGAAGTGCGTCCTTCAGGAAAAAATGTATTGTCAGTGCTTGTGTGCAGCATCTAAAGTGATGCTTTTCCTTGTGTTTTTAAGCTCATCACTTGTTAATGATAACTTTGTTTTGGTGGTGAAAAATGTAATGTAAAACATGATGGTGGTGATAATTTCCTGTTAAAAATTTTGCTTCTCCCCTCTTGTGACAGGGACTATGATGCTAGAACTCCAGGAGAGGGTAACTGAACTGGAAAACTGGAAGGATGGGAAAGGCCTTATCATCTATGGTGCAGGAAACACCTTCTGCTCAGGATCTGATTTGAATGCCGTCAAAGCAATATCTAACTCCCAGGCAAGTAGTGATACAAATCAAGGCGTTGGAGAATAACGGGCTTACTGATAGTCTGAGTTTTGAGCTTTTCAGACAGAGGTGTTGCACTATGCTTCTGCTACAATTTTACGTGCAAGTCACAGAATGGAGCTTTTAATGGTTGAAAAAATGCTGGCAGCCCCTTTAAACCGTGGCTCAGGTGTTACTGTAATTGATTCGTAACTCTGAATTCTACATTACATATTCTTTCAGCCTTTTCTTTTAAAAACGTCATTTCAGTTTCTCAGCAGTATATGGTGAATTTATACATCAAATAAGCTGTGCTTCAGTAGTTTGACCTTTAGAAACAGATACAAGTAATAATTTCTCATATATTCTAAAGTCAGAAACAAATTTAAGTAGCATGACTGCTATTCCAGAAAGGTTTCGGTTTTGTCAAAGCTGTGTTTGGAGCTACATAAAATGGAAGGACAGGTGCAGTTTTTGTGCTGTGGTCCAGTCAGGTGCGTATTGTGTAACTATGGGCAAGAAGTCAGGGTTTGATGGCAATTTCTCACTCATGCCACACTTCTTGACAACTTTCACATGTGCTGCAATTCTATTTATGGATTAACATGTGTTCCTTGGCCATGTGTGAAATAGGGCTTTGTTAACTGCAGAGGAAGAGGGTCTTCCTATGCTGCTCCTGCATCCTGGGTTGCAGTTGTGGTAACTGGCATCCTTTTTTGTTGTCAGTTCAAGTTTCAGGATTTAACCACACAAATTAAACATTTCATTGAGCTTTCCAGTAAGAATGCCAACTCAAAAACTGGTGAATCTGTTACTAGTGGTAATTTCTTTCTGTTGATGAAACTGAATTTCATTAAAAACATAATCTTAAGTATTTCTGGGCTGATAAACAAATACGATGGTCCAGTTTTCAAAAGGTATGAGAGGCTTTGTTTCCTATGTGGAACACCATGAGAGGTATGCTTTCCTTAACGTGGAGACAGCATGCTTTATGGATATAAGTTTTTGGGGGGAGTTTTCATTTGGACGCTTTATAAGCACTGGTTACTTAAAAAATATAGATGTATCTGATTTTGGGGGCGTGGGTATTTGATTGTTGTTATTTTTAAATCTGAAATTTTAAGCGTATTTTAGCATGGTAGGAACAGAAGAGGAGCTGAAACCAAGCATGGGCCAGTTCTTATCTGCAGTCTAAGCTTTCCTTCAGAGTTCTGCATTCAATAATTCTCAGTGATTCTGCTTCCATACTTTGTTTGACATTTAGTATTCTGTACGTTTATGCAAATTACTTGGAGCCACTGCAGTGGCAGAGAGGGCTCTTGTAAACATTAGGGTCCATAACAGATATACTGAGCAGAATTAAATTTGTAGGTATTAATTATAATTTTGCCAAAAATTCTCTGCAAAGAATCTAGATCTTATGCTAGTACTGAAATGTAAGTCTAAAAGTCACCAGAAATGCTCCAAGAATAGTTAAATATGGTTGCTTTCTATTTCCTTGGGAGACTTCAAACTATTTATCCTGAACTGAGAGTTTCTTTACAATAGCCACTCCTAAACCATCTGTTTGGTGGGATTTAATAGTCTTTATTAAATAAAACTTTAATAGAATAAGGAATAACATTTGTTGTTCTTTAGTCTTGCAGAACTCTGTGCTCTAACACACTGCAGATGAGAGAGTTTTGTTTGGTTTCAGGTTAAAAGAGCGTTAGGTTAAGTTTTCTGTCCACAGGCATGCCTAAGGCAAAAAAAAGTGAATAGCCTCATGCCTGAACTGATGTGGTTTTCCTTTATTTTTTGCAAGGCTGCTTTAGCCCATAGCTTTTAGTAATTACAGTAAACACTTTTATCTTATTCAACCAGTTGGTTGAGGGAAGATTGTTTTTTTCATAATCTAGCATACACTTTGGCTTTCCCTGTGGTGTAGGAAAAGCAGAATAATGGCCAAGGTGCTGAAGGTTTTTCATGCCCTCTAGTGGCTCCTCTTCCTCCTCCTCCTCTTCCTCTCTCATGTTCAGTTGTTCCTAACGCTGAAACAAACCCAGGTCCCTTGCCTGTTCTCCTTTGGCAAGTGCTAACATTACATGACCAAATCACAGAAGGCAAATAGTGAAACTAGAAAAAAAAAAAAGAAGTGTTTTTCTTTCTGTCGTTGTAAGCCTGGTTCCCAAAAGCAATAACCCCAGTCTGGAGCGAGACTTGAGAAGCTGACTAGCTGAGAAGCAGGAGAGGCTGTTGAAAGGGCAGCTGAGAGGAAGGAGACACACAGAACAATTTCACTTTCTTTGGTTCCTTTCTAGAAGCCCTAGGACAGAGGTTTCAGAAGCCCTAGGACAGACTGCAGCAGTAAGCTGCAGAGGGAGGACTTCTGAGCAGTTGGAGGTGGTCTGGAAATACTGTTCTGTCTGTAGTGAATGTGGAGTCTAAGCTCTTGCAGCCAAAAGAGCCAGTGGTGCAGTTTTCCACTTTATGAAGGTGACTTTCTTCTTCCCTGCACCCCTAGCCTCATGGCAAACTATTAATCCTTTCCTTCCATACGTAATGCATACTGTATTTTACCTTACTTTCTGTTTGTTAGACTTCTTCTTACTCCAAGGACAGTATTAGAGCTGAAAATGTGATTATTCCACTAGACTCCGGTGAACACCTCTTTTATTCAGATAAAATACTCTGACTAGTAGCCTTATTTTGCTTGTTGGGAAGGTTTGAATGGTATGTTGGCCAAGACACACGTAATTGTGATTTTATTTTTTTTTTCAGAATGTTTTCTGTGCAGCCATTTTTTCCATGTGAAACACAGTAATCTCTCTACCACCTGAGAATATATAGAATATATACACCTTTTTTTTTTTTTTTTTTTTTTTGGTCTGCTTAGTCATAACTGTATTTGTCAAGCTGGTCTGTTCTGGCATTAATCTTTAATTACCATTTTGGATTTTGTTGTGAATTGAGAGACAGTCTGTTTGAATGCAAGGACTCTGCTGTGATGAAGTGAAAAATTACTTTCTCTGAAGAGCTTTTTTGCAGCTTCATCCTGATGATCATAGTGTGGGAATTGTGCAAGTCCAGGTCTGAGAACTGATACCTTGTATGTTTGTGTGGGTTTTGAACTTAGCTGCTAAGACAGCTATCATGGAGGATCTGAATGTTCTTTAATTTGGGATGGAAATATTGCTGTTGGTCTAAACAGATGTCGGAAGGGGCTACAGTGATTACTAAAAGCCTCATTGTAAATCAAGATGTACTGAAATTTTCAAGCAGGCCTTTAATGTAATGAAACTGAGTTCACTGGTTCCTGTGTAGTGATTGTCATGGCAGTTTATATCTGCCTGGGCAGAGCAGGTCTTAGGAATGCATGAGTAAATAGACAATAAATTAGCTGAAGTTGACCTACCATTATTTCAAGGTCCTATTCCAAGCTTCTAATTAAGGCAGATTCTTTATCTTGCCAACCCCTGCAAAACTGTGCTTTAGAAATCAGTAAATGCTAATAAAGAGGTATTTGTTCTTTTTCTTCCTACCATTTGTTTGGGAGGGTTTTTTTGTTTGTTCGGTTTGGTTTGGTTTTTGGTGTGGTTTTGTTTTGGGGTTTTTTTTTGAACTTGCTCAAATTGTTACCTATTGGGTTTTTATTTCTGTGGTGTCCAAACATTTAATTTGTTTTTTGATCAGGATTAAACATCACATGTAGTTCAGTGTATGCAGTTCAGTATGCATATGAACATGGTCGTGCTGGGTCATTTAGACCAAGAACTCGACAAATAACTGGGCAATACTAGATGTCTGAGAAAGAGAATGATTTTGCTTTAAAATATTCTCTTAGTCCTCATGTCGATTTTTCTCATGTCATGAGTTTATCTAGTTGTTCTTGAATTTGTGTAGGGGTTGCAATGCCCTGCTGCAAAGCATTCCAGAGCTTAACGACATGTAGGAAGAAATACTTGTTTTGAACCTAGCAGCAACAGATGTTATTTGGAGCCCCTTAGTTCTTGTACTGGAAGAGAAGGGAACAATTGTACCCTATTCACTATTGTTTGCAAGCTGATGTAAAACATGGAGGAGAGAAATAAAAATATTCTTTCTGTTTTTTATGGAGGGGAGGAGGTTTTGGTCGTTTGTTGTTGTTGCTCTTGCTGTGGTTTTTGGCTGAAATGCTTTTGGCCCAAACAATAAAATATGCAGTTGATAAATTGTATCTTGTCTAAGACTTTATGGATTTGGAACAGCAAAAGTTCCAGCAGCACTCTATGGTCCTGCACAGACTCTTAAAACTCAGCTTTATGGGTGTTTTAACTGGGAGTGAGAAGAGGAGATTAGGAGGAATCTATGTAAATTCACATCATAGAAATTCAATATGGCGATTACTTTTAACAGTGGCTTAATTATAACTGAAATGAATATAAATTGATTGAGTTCTGTGTTTTGGTTTGTTTGTTGTTTTTTATTTTAATCTGATTTATACTAGGTTTTCTGTTTGTGCATAGTGGGGTTGGGCTGGAAGTCAGGCAAGATTAACCAAAGAGAAAAACCCCAGCTAGAGTAAATACAATGAATACTTCTGTGTACTCCATCTGTGTGTTTAATTGCTTCTCATTAGGATCAATTAACATTTTTTAATTTCCTATTCTTTGTAGGATGGGATGAATATGTGCATGTTTATGCAAAACACCCTAACCAGACTTATGAGGTAATATATTTTATTTATCCTTCTTTATGAAGTAATTATAAGTATTGGAATATGTTTTGGCTAACTCTTTAACAAGATGTTTAAAGTTAAATGCATAGTTTTAAGTATGTAATTTTAAATCCCAGACCTTGTGTTTGCACATGTTAATTAGGTATTTATGGATTTAAGTTAGGTAGGCCTTGACATTTTGCAACTATTAGACTTTCCAGAAACTAGAACAGAAAAAAAATGTAAAGGCTTATATGTGGAGGTCCAGGAGGTACCTATACAGTTAAGGAAATCTAGGCCTTTGAAATGTCTGAAGCTGGCTTCTGTTACTCAGTGGAAATCGGTAGCTCTTAAAAAACAAGCAGGGCCAGCTTTTGCAGCCTACGCAGGTAACATTGATTTAATATATTTATTTAATCTTCCCACTTCATAAGAGGAATGTATTCAGTTTTACCATCTGGTACTTCTGAAAAACATTTTTTCTGTTCCTTTAGATTTAGCTTCCCTTAAGAAATCGCATTTCTATTAAATCCATGTGTGGTAGAGTCTGTCTTTGTTTTTTTTCCTGCTCATAGCTCTTTGAAGATAAATAGCCTTTGTTTTCATATAATCTATATGAGAAAGTATTATGAATTAATATTATTCTGTAAAACTGCTCATGAGATTGGAGACCGAATAGTAGTAATACTGTAAGGAATCCTTAGGATGGGTATCCATTTGTAGGAGTTGGTTTCCATATGATCAAAATTGATGGGGCAAAGCAAAGACAAGGAGGATGTATGAAAATTAAGCCATCACCTCAGCTGTCTTGACTTAAGAGTACGTTGAAGCTATGGTTCAGGGGGAGCACTGAACTTCTGTCAGGGAACGTCTACTGCAGATGGGATCAGCCTCCCTCAGAGGGAAGGTGACTGTGATTCTGAAGGAGATGCCTCAAATGGATCAGAGCGTGGGTGTGTGGGTCTTGTACCCTTATCTTTTAGATCCCCATGGACCACAGGAAAAATAAGGTTACCTTCTTCCAGCGGGTTCAGTTGTGCTATGTGTTGTGTGTAGTGTGCTGCAGCTGGTAAGTGAAGTTGGGCCATAAGCAATTGTTGGTGCTTCTGTTGAAGTTAAACCAAGCATGTGGTCCTGATTGGGAAGCTGACTTCTGAATGCGGTTTCAAAACTGCTCAATGAGTTAAATGTCTCTTTGTAGTAAAAGACAAAACAGCTGTTATCAGCCTGCAGATTCTGGGACAAACCAATTGTCTTAATTTCTTAGGGAACTTGGTTTATCCTGCGTCAGTCACTATTCATGAGTATTTATTTCACAGTGGCTGTGGTGAAAGAGATTCTCCCTACATACTCTTCCTTCCCTCTGTCCTTTGAATTACCTTGAACATGATTAAATACCTTGAGCATGATTAAATACAACACCATCAAAGGTAATGGATTGTTGCTATCCTCAAAGGATGTTTTTGTCCTGAAAAAGAAAAGAAGTTCTGTTGATGACTGACATGGTAGCAAAGCTGCTGAAGGTGTCTTGCTAAATCTCATTATTTTTAGATAACCCAGCCCTTCAGTTCTTTGTGTCCCTTTCCACTGCTTTCTGTAGTGTACTGGCTTAAGGTAGAGTCTTGTGTTGCTGTCCTGTCACTCCTTGCAGATAGTCTTTTTTAAGGTATAATCTATAGCAGGTATTTTTCATAACACAGTACATGACCTTCTTTACTTTGATTCTGTTTGACATATCTGTCTTGCTGTTTCATTTTGGCATTCCATTTCAATTATGGAATAATCATTTTGGCATAAGTAAAATTGGTTTTGTGCTGGTTACCCACAAAGATGTGGTTATTTGAATGAATTGGAACAGTATATTTTTCTGAACTTTTACTGTAGAGGTGGTTTACTTGAATTCTTTTGTCATTTCTAAAAGACTAAAAGCATGAATTTTGCTTACAAAACTCACTTGTGTAGGTTGCCTTTGATCAGTGTTGCACTAGTACAAGGAAAAGCTATTGGAGGAGGAGCAGAGCTTACCACAGCATGTGATTTCAGGTAAGATCAATGATTTGAGTAGCTGTCATGCTGGGTTGGTGATTTAATGACTTTACCTATGAAATGTGGGAAGCTAGAGGAACCACTTCTACCAGGAGTCATGTCCCTGAATTCCAAGGCATTTAGAAGTGAGTTTTGTCAGCAGACTTCACAGGAAAATAAGTTTGGGTTTCCTGAAAGTACAGAGGAAAGATTATTTACTGCCAGTTATACAGTTTGAATCACTGTATAAAACAAGAGCAGTAAGGAGCTTTAGCAACCTTGTTATATACTAGGTGGGTCCAACTTCTCACCCCTAAGTGAGAAGTAGGAGGACTGCAAACTTGTGTATTCCCTTATGTCTATTTATGTGGCCATCGTAAGTAAAAACAAATAAATAAAACTCTCTATTAGTCTCGTATTTCATGTTCTGGGTTTATTATTTGTGATATAACTTCATGCTGTACAGTTTTTGAAACAAAAGTTTGAGATGCAGAGGAAAGCAAATGGGGTTCTTCCCTGTTTTTTTCCATGCAGGTGCAGGGATTTGCCAGCATGAAACAACTAGCAAAAACCAGAGGGCTTTAATTAAGGAGGCTGAATGCAGAACAGGAACTGGAAGAAACTAAAATAATAAAATATCACTTTATTTAAACAGTTGCTAATGTGCCAACAGCTTACAGATGTTAACAGGATAAGCACTGTGCGCAGCCTCTCTGGAAATGTGGAGTTTTCAGTGAAGTTTTTCTCTAAGAGAAGAAAATGGGCTCTTTAAGAGGGCCTTAACATCTGAAGTGAGAAGGGAATTGTCCAGAGCAGGCTGGAAGTACTTGCTTTGAAAAGTAATACTAAGCAAAGTAAACTAGGCTATTACAGTGCTGTTCCAGGTATCAGGAACAGGGTTTGGATAGAGGAGAGGGTATCTGCATTGTCTGAGCCACTCAGAAGCAGTCCTCCTTTGCTTCAAAACTAGATGTGGCCAGATCTTTCTTCGTATCTACACAGCACCTGGTGAGCTGAAACCTCAGCCCTGACTATGGCCTCCGAATACAGGCTGTACTATTAAGTGCCTAGTAAACATGCGGAGAGGTGCCCTGTTTGACAGCTGCAGTGCTGACAGGGGAATGCACCTGGGAGACATAGCAGACCTTTCTGTATCTGCAGGTCCGTTGACAGAAAGTGAATCTTGTTATCCCTAAACAGGAGTGTAGGGAATGTGAACAAAATGAAACGGAAATCTTTCGGCTTCCTAAAATATGTAGTCTCTACTTTTACTTCAGCTATGCTGTTTGACATACTGTGTAATTATAGTCATTGTCAAGTAGCTCTTATTTGCATGAATTGAGCAGCTGCAATTCCTCTGATGTACTGCCATAATTTTCATAATAACTACAGCTGTTGATCCATCTTCCATTACTTTCGAACACACCCATCCAGTGCAACTAAATAATTGCAATTCAGGAGCAGCAAATGGGACTTAATTAATAACAACAACAAGATACAGAAACATACTCTGTGCTGCTATTGCTCTTGAATTTGATGATTTTAATACTGGGGGACAAAATCTGGGCTTTTTTGAAGTCTGCGAGTCGATATTAGTGGAACAGGTATTCTGTCCGGAGTCATTAGATGCTAAAAAAGGAATGTGAGAACAGAAATCAAAGAGGTTTGTTTTCTTCCTTGAATAAACTGTTTGTTTATTGAAAAATTTTATTTTATTTTATTTTTTAAGAACAAAATGAGTGAGTTGTGGCTGCTTTCAATTCTAGATTTTCAAATCCACTTCTGTTTTTCACAGTTACTGTGTAAACTACCAAACTGCTTGGTATTGCCACAAAAGATTCTCTTATTTTTCTCTCTGCCTGTTTGTACTGCATTAACTATATTGATATTCTTGAAGTGATTCACTTAAACCAAAATGGCTTATGTACTTTTTTTGAAATGTGCTCTGGCAGCATGATGCATCTTTACTAAAGCAGAGGTGTGGAGAAATCCGATTTTAAAATAGCACAGGTGATTTAAGACAATACTGATGTATTTATTCTTCCAATAGCAGTTCTTGTGGCTAATTGTCCCTTACTTTGTTTTAAGCCAGTTTATTTAAAATTGGATTAGGGAGGGCTTGCATGAACTCTTGCACATTTATTGGTGACGTAAGGGCAGTGGTGAAAAGTGAAAGCATCTTAGGTCACTCGACCTTGGATCTGGAGGAGGAGGTCTTAAAACATCTTCAATCTTAGCTGCTTTATGGATTGTTGGATTGTTGCAGTATTAGTCTCTATAGGAGCAACATCCTTATAATGATCATAAACATCTGAGTGGAAACAGAATAAATCATTGTCCAGACAAGTGCAAGGTGATTAAAATCCTTTCAGACTTTTTCTGACATGAAAATTGGGAAGATAAGGCTTCTGACACTGTAATTATTTATCTCAGTTATTTCTGTAAAACTGAGTAATGTAAAACCATGTGGGTATGAAACTTGTTTGGACAACTGCACTTTTTAGTACAGTTTCAGGAAAACTAGATTTTTTTTTCAGTGTGCTGCAGATGAATATTCTCTCTGTGCCTGTGAAGATGGCTCGTGGGTTCTGCTGCCAAATGTTAGTGCATGTTGTGGTTTTGCATGACACTGCAGCCATTTCAATGAAGTGCACAAATGAGTGTGATGTTGGATTCAGTGATGCAATTTTACAAATAATTGAGGTACCTGTTCTCAGTTTCCTGTATGCAGAATCTTGAAGTGTATCTTGTACTTGCACAATGCATAAAGTTAAGTAGAATTGAGTTGGCAGGGTTGGTTAAGGATTTTGGATAAGAATTGTAGTGGGTTGTTGGGCAGTAAGCTAACAGTTAGATATGGGGCAGAGATGGTTTGGTAATTAATCTGTTTGTGCAATTAGTAGATCACAGTAACCTCTGAGTGCAGTATCTGCAGTGTGCCACCAGCCAATAGCCAGAATAACTAACTTTGAATTCTGAGCTGTCTTTTCTTCTATTTCATGTTGATACCTTTGAGAAATCTCACTGGAGCAGCGTCTATGTAGGTCCTTTAGACACATCTACAACTTTGCTGCTGCAGTCAAAACAGGTGTGTGTTGCTGCGATGTGAATCCGGTTTAAAAGGTGGTGTTTCCAGGCAAAGGATGAGACTGCAAAGATGGAAAGCTACCTGTTTCTCTTACCACTGACCTCAAAATGGGCTTATAGGTAAAGGCAGCAGCTCCTTTTCTTTTTCAGAAAATGAATTAACTATAATTTCTTCAGCTGTAGTTGATGTCGCAGAGTTAAAATGCAAAGGGCCAGTTTCATTACTCTTGTTGCTGCTGAGCAGTATCCTACCTCATAAAAAGCACCATTGATTTAGAGGTACTTGCTTTCTGAGGAGACTTCTACCCTGTATCTGTAGGAATGGCAGAATCAAGCTTTTAACAAGGGAAAAAGCTTGTACTGCTAATACTGCATTCATCAGATTGGCCTTGCTGCATTTTATTTGGATGTTTTCTATATTTTTGTGAAATATGTAGGCATGCTTAATGTTCCATTTTAAGGTGTTAGGCATGTTCTATAAAATGCCTAATAAGAGATACAATGAAATACACTGCTATTCAAGAGCTTATTGTGTGTGTTCTTGTAATGACTTGTCTTTATTTACTTTTTTACAAGTATGTGTCTAGTGCATTAAATGTAATTTATATAAAATGAAATGAGCAGAAGATAATATAACCACTACATAGGTGTAGGCCCACTGTGACCAACTTTTTGGTTGCTCCTTTCAAAAAGAAAGGGGGGGGGGGGGGGGGGGGGCGAAGCTGTAAAGATATTAGTATTCTACAGTAAGCTTTCCAAGAATAGGTTTCAGAACATAGAGCACAACATGCTAGCTTCTTTAGAAATATTTCACTGTACGCAAGGATTTGGGCTTTTAGTTTTATCAGGAGGAGCTTTTTGGTACATGAGCTGCTGCTGTTTGAAGTAAGGGTGCCTCAGTACATAGTAGCTCCTTTCACTGGGCAAAGCATGATATGAATGTAACAGGATGGGATTCACATATTTGTGAGTTCGTGTAATGTCCAGGCTGACAAAGCACTTTTCATTAGATGCAACTCCGTAACGTTGCTACACATCATCAGGAGAAGTATCAGCAGCCAAATCTGAGAGTGGGTTCTCACAGCTTCAGGTGCTTGCTATATGCCACAGATCACTTTTTTTTAAAGTATATAAAATTTTCCTCTCTAAAATATGTATGTGTGTGTGTGTCTGTATGTATATACTTGTATATAAAACCTTCAAATCAGCTGGCAATTTTAGAATTTCATTGCAGTCATGCATCACTTCACATTTTTAGAGCCTGGGAGGTTTGTTAGTACAATTTTCTGACAGCTTTTCAGGGAGATGGATTATGGTTTTTAAAGTTTCCCATTGCCTGCCTTTGAGAAGGCTGTTCTCATTTTTGACCTAGCACACTTGACATCTGGTTAAGTAATTGCAGCACTACTAGAAATGGACTTGAGAGCTTGTATTTTGGGGCTTGTATTTATGGACTAGTATTGTTTCCTTTCTGAATTACCAGTTTTCATTTGGGTTTGAATTTCATGTGTTTACAGCCTTCCAAGCAGAGGATTTTTTATATGGTTCAAATTTATTACTGTTTGATTTTACTGGAAATATAAATAACAGCAGCAAAGCATGAATTTAAGTTGATGTTTTCCTTCTGAGGTTGTCTTTTTGTAGGAATTTACTTAATTCCAAATTTTTTTTTTTCTTTGAGAGGCCAAACCATCTTATCTTGGATGAATGAGATTTTTGTTATCAGCATTTGTCTACATTTCGGACAACTTCTACCATGTAGTCTTACATCCTTTCTGTTGAACAATCCTGTCTGCAGCTGATTCTGTACCACGCAGTAACAATAAACAGAGATAGCCCAGATAATGGAAAACTTAGATAAGACAGATTTTAGGGAACGCAAAGCTGGACCCACATCGATTCTTGCAGAGACAGTGGGCTGTTGATACACTGTAGGGAAACATTCAAGGTTCCAGGAGAATTTGTTTATGAAGAGTACAAATGTACTGAAAATATCCCTTATGCTTGCATCTGTAAAGTGACTAATCCCCAGTTTAGGTAACCTGCCTGCAGGTATTTGAGTTTGACATTCCATTGCTGATCTTTGCTACCAAAATAATATTTTTTAAAATGTATGTCTGTATAGTCAGCTAGCTCCACAAGCTGGTGTGTGTATTCCAGTCTGCTGATTCTGAGGTGGGATTATGTTGTGCTGTGGCTTCATGAGAAGGACAGACTGGCTGGCTGTCCTGCGTACAGCTCACCTTTATGTGGGAGAAGGGTGTCTCTGCTGCCCATTCCCATCTCACTGCTTACCCCTGGTTTGCCAAGCACCAGTGAAGGTGCCTGTATGAGTTAATTATCTCACTAAAAAGCAACAGCAAGCCCAGATACTTCTCTTTCGTACAGCGGGTTAGAGTGTTTTGTAAAGGGATATAGTATTGGCTAGAGCTAGAGTAAAGGAGGAAGATGATAACAGGAGGGGATGGGAATACAGTCTTCTCGTTTTGGCTCTAGGGAGCTGTTTGATAGCATCAGTTTCCCCTGAAGCCACAGCTTTCAACTGCCTGACTTTGCATTGGCTCAGCTTCTGGAGAACGTCTTCCAGAGTCCCTGTTAACCATCTCCTTTTTCAGTCCTGTCACGTGCTATTGAAGACTACGAAAAGAACTTTTCCTCTCTTTATCACTCCAGGTAGCAATGTAGTTAACATTGTAGATACCTGAAGGGTAGGTAATCTTCCATGTCAGTTACTGTTCACTGAAGTGACTGAATGTTGCCCAAAGAACTTAATTCTCCTGCATTTTTGCAAGTGTGAGCAGACATTGCTCTGTGGATCTCAACCTACTTTCATTGTAAGCATTGCCTTCACAATTGCAACTTCCAGTCTTCTCCTTCACCCACTGTATCATTTTTGCCGTCTAATCCAAAGCAACTCAATGTCTTAGTGAGTATTTGGAGCCCTGCAGGCTGGATCTTTGTGTTCCTTTTCCTTCCAGACTTGGCCATAATTGTGTGAAACAAGACTGCAGACTTCGAACCTGTAAACCTTGGTGGCTTCAACTTCCTACTTCCTCCTGGATTCTGTAGTTAGTAAGAAATGAATTGCTACTGCTGTAACTCTGCAGTCACAGTAAGAATAAATCAAATTATGAATTCTTGCATTAAATTCCTACTGTGCTTAAACTGTTGTATGTGTAAGAACTTCCACTGTATCTATGGTCTGTTACTAGGTGTTATTCTCCAGTTCTGTTTTGTGCGCTGATGCATTCATATTCATAAACAAAAAGCAAATGTATAGACTGAGGAAAAAACAATAACTTCAAATAGTGTGGAATTGTGTGTGTGTGTGAAAGAGAAAGATTGTAAATAAAAAGATACCAGGGAAAATTATATTTTTGGTGATAACTGGTCACACTCTTAGGCATATTTATGGAGAATCTGTTACAGTTTGATGAAAATGTTCCTATTTCTTGTCCAGCTTGTTTGAACATACTATCAGTTAGTGATTTGAAGCTGGCTTTAGTTCCCTGTCAACATAATGTGCTGTATTAAAAAGTAAAGCGGTGAAGAAGCTAACTTACGATTTAAATGTTGAATTTCAATGTTAAATTCTCTATCCTATTTATGTCTTTTTTTGAGATATTTCATTGTGCTCCCCCCTCCCCCCCAAAACCAACAACAACCCCCCCCCCAAAACACCAAATCAACAAAAAGCTCTGAGTTCTGAAATCTTGTATCGTATCTGGAAAACTTAAACCTTAGGTCACAGCCACTGTGATAATTTACAAAAAAAACCCCACAACCCTCAGCATGTTTTGTTTGAAACTATTAACCTGGTATCCTGACAAAATGGCAACATTTCATTATAATTTAATCACCAGTGATTTCAAATAAGTGTATGATCTCACTTTGCTTTAGTCAGAAGTTGTTATGTAGGATGTGCAAATGCAGCATCAGTAGCACTGCGTGCGGAGACAGCTGAATTTCAAAGTGTGTCTTGTTACCCTAGGTCTTGTGAAGGGTTGTTAGGTAGTGTGATGTTATGACGTATTTAAAATCCTTTAATGCTGTGGGTTGCAGAAATATGATATATCAAATCCATCATAAAGTATTAGAGCAACTCGAACCTTGCATCTCTTAGGGTTGATGTTGGGAAAGGCAGTTCCTTTCCAGTTGGCTGAGTTCAGATGATTGAGGCAATCTTTGCCTTTTTGACATTTTAGATGCCAAGCTCTGAGACAGTGTTGGGAAGCTTCCCTTCCCTTTTCGGTATCAGCAGCAGAGATGAGCAGAGAACATGACTGAAATGTTGCTGCTTTAAGAGACTCTTGAATTTGGTCCAGAATTTTGTTGTTTTCTTTGGTCTTGATAAGCATATGTGATGGAAATAAAGATATGGGAAATTGAAGTTATAAACATGGGTGTATATGCGGCATGCAAGTGTGCACATAATTTAAAAAACACATTATTTTCCATTTGAAAGAAGCTCCAGTGTACTTTTTGATTTCCAGATAAATACTGGCATTCAGATTTGACTGAAGATTTCAATTATCAAACAGCTTTACCTCCAAGGTAAAAAACCTCTACCTTTTTTCATTGAATAATCTGGTGAAATATCACTGATCTTTTCTAATGGAAATTTTTGCTTTAGTCTAACAGTGATATCTGTTGTTGAAACTGTTTGCTTGAATGAAATCCAAATAGCTGTAGTTCCTTTTTTGGAAGGAAGGACTCATGTAACATTTTAGATTTCCAGCATGAGTAATTTTTATGTGAGCATTATTTTGGCGTTCACTCACTCGTGTATGGAGAATCTGGCAGTCTGTAAAGAATAGCTAAAACCTGCTTTATGGGTAAGACCCAAGTGCTATGTCAAGAGGAGAACTACTCTGAAAATAAGTGTATGGTAATGGAGGTTGCAGTGTGCGCGGGACCCATTGGTGCTAGGGTAATACAAAATAAAGTCATGGCTGGGAGTCAGAAGAGGACGAGGGTGTAAGAAAGACATCGGTCATTGGCAGGGGAAGAGAAATGGAGTGGTACCCTGTGGGTTGCTGTCGTACAAGTGCGGGGAGAAAGGAGGATCCAAGCACTATATTTTGAACAATGGGGCTTTAGTCCCGCTTTATGGCTCTGGTGATTCATGCCGTTTTCAGAGTTTATACTACACACTTCAGGGGAATTACAGCTCCCTGGTGTAGCTGTCTGCTTTATTCTCTTGGTTCTGTACTCTTAAATTGTGATATGAGCCCTGTGTGCATTCATTAGCCTTTGTAAAGCCATACTGTTCCTTCCTTGTGTGTGCACAGTGGGTGTTGTCAGATGGATCCAAGGCAGCATCCATAGACTGGGGACTGTTGCAAACTGTGTAATTGTAAAAAGTCCATGTCTCTCCCACTTGGGAAAGGCCTTTAATTTACTTTTTCTGCTGTTCTCTGGGTCTTCTCAGCTCACTGGAATGCTTAGGCACGGGAATGGGGACAAGGGAACGTGTGTGGCTCACATAGCTTTTATGTTGCTTGGCAGCTTGCAAAGGGGCTGTGCGGTGTGTGCATGCCTTATGTGCCAGCAGTGGGGGTCTGCATGAGCCCCCCGGCCAATCCTGTCCCCATCTCTGCAGTCCCCCTGTGCTGTGCTGCCCACCCCCATGCACCCCCAGCCCACTGTGGGGCAGATAGTACCCCTGGCTGCGGGAACTCCTGTGAGCATCACATGTGGACCTCGGGATGCATCATCCTGGGAACGGACAGATTTGCTTTGCGGTTTGGCCAAATAATTTTCTTTCCTGTCAGTCTGTTGAAAAATAACCAGGAAAATAAAACCAGGCTCATCTTACTTCCATTTAATACTGCTTGTGGAGTTTTAAGCAGTCATGCGTTTTTGGGCCCCTGTTTCTTTCCCTGTGTTCTGTTGTCTAATTCAATTTTTCATTCCTGCTACAGAAAAAGTCTTTTTGTAATTTCCAATATTCAGCTTTGTTTATCCCTTTTAGAAGAAATGTAGCTTTTTATAGCATGCTTTTCTCTCTTCAGCTTCTGTGAAGCCACCAGTGGGAAAGTGTCGAGCCTGAGGTAAAAAATTAGATTTAAAACCCTTAATCCAGGTCTGCTGGGTGCACCTCCATCTGTAGCTGACTTCTGGGAGATTCTGGTCCAGAATGAGATTGGAAGAGCCATCTGCATGGATGGCAGTCAGTATGACAGCGAGCATCACCTGCAGGAGCCTTTTGGGGGGCCTTACCTACCTTGTCTTGTCTGAGACTGCCCTGCTCCCCTTGCAGGGTACTAGCAACAGCTTCTTTCCCTGTGTTTCTTTCCTTCCATAATCCCTCTCTCAAACTAACAGTCTTTCTGGCCCTCTTTTAGCTCCTATCCTTTGATCAGGGAAGTGCTTAAGAAATAAACCTTTTTTCACTTCTCTGGTTATTCTTACACAGTCATGCCTGGACCAGTTTTAGTCTGGGCCTGGCCAGATCACAGAGGGTGTGCTCTGCTGCTTTACCGTGCTCCTGCTTGCTGCTGACAGGCCTTTTCTTAATTTTTCTCAGTGCAGACTTTGGTGAGGTGCTGGTTTTTGGGGCATGCAGATTTCTGTACCTATTATAATTCAATTCCTGTTATCCAAAGGATCTTCTAGTAACAGTATTGTTTCTGTTCTTCTTCCCTGGAGTGGCTTCTTTTGAAACTGATAATCTTGCAGCTTGTTTGAACTGACACTGTCGCTTTTGGAGGCTCATCTTCCACTGAATGTCCTGGTGTTTGGGCAACACACGGTGAAGTTATCCACACTTGAAGCTCCTGTTTATTTTTGGAGACCATATTTCTCCTTAAATGGCTCATGTCTGTTCAGCGGTTTCTGCTCCAATGTCCCTGCATTCCATCTCTGCCTCCAACTCTTCTCTTTTTACTACATCTTCCCTTTTTGATTCAGGGCTCCACATCTCAGAATTTTAGCATCAGCCAAATGTTTTGTGTCTTTAGATGAAAATAAGAGTTTGTCGTTCTTTCTTCTGCATTTCATTTGACTCTGGGTGATATGAGAAAGCATGATGGAGTTGTGTTATAAGTGATTATTTTAAGGTTTCCTTTGAAGAGATCATCTCTCACTGTTTAGGTCCATCTGTTCCCCTCTGGAAGGGGCCCTGGAGCTTCCCAGCCAACCCAGAAGAACATTTAACTCCAGCTAAAGAAAATACATCTGTACTTAGGAGTCTATTTCTTGGATCTGCTTTTGACCCTGATCTTTAGGGTTCCACAAAATGCGTTGGTAAATCGGGCTGGAGGGCAGCGAACACAGGTGGTAAAGGCAAGACGTGCAAGGGAGACTTGAGATATTTGTCCATGCTATTTTATGTAGAGTTTGATTCTTAGCTTTTTGGGGGAATGGGGGGGGGGGGGGATGGATTCACTAAGAGTATTATAAAATAATTAAGTAACTGTGAATAAAAATCCATATGATCTGTAAGGCAGTTTGAAAAGAGCTGTGAGAAAAGTGAGCTCTTGGTGGGATTTTTTAAGGCTGGCATCAAGCCTACTCCTTTGACACAGAGTTATAGAGTGTGCCTAGAACACTCTGTACTTGGGAGGCTTGGTAGGATGATTTTATTATTATTTTTAGTTCTTGAGTATAATTTTGATTAATTTAAACCTCAAGTAAAGAAGGTATGTTGTTTTGGTTTGTTTGGTATTTTTTTAATCGCTGAAAAGATTTGAAAGGAGTGAATTTCTGATGGGCTTATTAAGATAGTAACTGGACTTTCTTTGCATTACGTTCCTGTCACAAAGGTTACAAATTAAAGATCATGAACAGGAAAGAACATTAATGTGCAGAGTCTTCTCTTACCCTATTGGAATTTGGGATTGCAGAGCAGCTTTGTGCAATGCATCTAGGATATTTTAAGACAAGGGACGTAGTTTCCCCAGGAAACTTAAACCATTTTGTCTTCATTTTTATATTCTTTAGTGGTTACCATTTAAGCATCTGTCAAGTGAATATATTTGACTAAAAGGTTTTCAGGAAGAGAAAAGATTTGGGGGTTTGTTTTTATGATGCCAGTCTGCACAGACTATCACCAAAAGTATGTAGGACAAATCCTTAGTGTTACTGGTTTTACATTATTTTCTATTTGGAAGTCTCATTTCATGGTGCCACAGCTCTGAAGCAGCAATTGCTGTGATGTCTAAAGGTCTTACTCTTTCTCTGCATAGAGCAGAAACATGAGCAGCTCTCCATGAGAGAGAAGATACGGGAGAGGATCAGGGGGAATCAACACTAGCAAGATGTGCTGGGAAAGCGCAGAACAGTTGTGGCTGGCCAATATTCGCTGCATTGCTACAGTTCAAAAATCTGCTAAATATAATTAGCAAGGAGTTATTAATTAAATGTTTAATTCGGGTTTTTTGATCCTTTAAGGCCTATACAATTAATCTGAGATTGAAAGATAAGTGAAATGATGACTAACTCTTCTCTGGATGAAGCTACTTGTTAATATTTTCAGAGAATTGGGGGAGGGGGAGAGAGTTCAGCAACAGAGGATATAGTAACATAGCTGAACTTCAGAAAAATCTTTAGCTGTTTTGTCTAGATAATCCCTTTATGGATTACAGAGTTAATTATTTGATGGTATAGCAATAAAAAGAGACTGATGAGACACTGCACTGGATAGCCAGAGATGGATTAATTAATCCCAACTTGCTTTTTGGAGGATGCTGTCTTATTTTTGAGGGTCTAATTCCAACAGTGTCTGTCACGAAAATTGAAGTAAGGACTGGGAACTGCTCATCAGCAGCTTTGTTGACTAGCTAAATTGTTTTTGTGTAGTACCGCATATTTCTTCTGCAGAACGTTCTTCCCACAGTACCTTGCTGCTTCAAAATTCATTTTTATTGCAAAAATGACTGGTTAATGCAGTTGTTTCAAGATGAATTTCTGTAATAACCATGGAAGGCTTGTGTACTGGAATATTGAACAAGGCTAGAACTGGGGTTTTTTTTAATTAAAATAAAACTCTGTACACTTTGCAGTTAAAGACTAATGAAAGTATTCCTAGCCTTTCCAATAAGATTTATGGTCCTAAGAATATTTTGAGAGACTAAATACTTGCACAAGACAAGTTGTCACTATTAGAACACAATTTTGTCATGTAATTAAATATCAGTATTTAGGTTTCCAGGTTAGGTCTCTGCAGGGATGAACTGCAGCCTTTATTTTAGTCGGTACTCTTAATTTCAGGCTTTCTGTGGCTTTGTGACAGTGTCAGGGCAGTGGTTCATATTCAGGTCTTGTTTTCAAGGCTATACTCAGGAGTTACTTTTGTTGTTAAAAGATTTTTGAAAAGGTAAGGATGAGTTTTGCAGCAAATGGCCAAGGAGCATTCATATAAAGGGCCTCACAAATTTGTATCTTAACGCTAAGGAAGTTCTGCAGTTTCTCAAACACACATTAACATCTGTCTGTGCATAGTGGAGAGGATACGTTTTAGATATATTAAATGGGAAGGTACATGATATCTGGTATATCTTTCTGGCTCTTAAGATTCAGAATGCAGCTATCAGAGCTGGATTGAGCATTAAGTACATTTCAAAACTTGCAGGGCCACCTGCCATGCTAAAGAAAATGGGGAGAAGGCAGTGAGCCTGGAGACTTCCAAACAGCAGCGAGTGCCGCAAGAACCTTTGAAGACAGCACGCATGTGCAGCAGTGCTTGACTACTTGTGCAATGGTCCTTGCCCAAGCCGCAGGCTAACAGCGCCTGGAGTCCCAGTTAATGCTCTTATGGCCCAGCTTGTAGGGCTCCCACTTGCCTGAGGCATGATCCCTCAGCACCCCTGCCCGAGCCGAGGAACTGAAGGTCCTAGAATTAATTGGCTGGCTGCATTTGCAGCACAGGTGCTGGAAGCATCAGAGGACACCACCAGGACTTGGGTTCTTGGGCAGGGTAGGCGCTCCCAGCATGTGCTGCAGCCACTGATCATAGGTTTGCTTAGGCTTTTTGTGGCTGTAGGAAGAGCTTTATCCTGCTGTTGGCTGAAGATGCTTTCAGAGGTTTGCATCTCCTCAGGCACAGATGGACTTTGATTTTCATGTGCCATGATGGACAATACAGGGGATCCCAGCTACTCAGATCCTATAATTGTACTGAACTCTAGATGCCTATGGCAATACTTTTGCCTCCAGTGAAAGATTCAAGGTGACTTCTCACTTCTGTGGAAATGCTTTCACATCCAGCTACCCACTTCTGCCTCATCTGAACAGTTAACAATTACCGTGTTTCAGCCATACACTGTCACGCTTGTTTTTTGTGGTTTGGTTTTTTTTTCTCCAAAGCCAGAGATGTAGTATGCTGTCTAGAAAATATTACTTCATTTTTGTGGTACACTGAACCAACCTGAAATAATAGACTTCTGTTTAATCACAAATCAGGGCTTTTGTTGTGCAGATAAAGGAATGGGTAGCTCTTACTCTGATGCAATAAATTCAATAATCACAACTCTCCCTTGCTTGATTTTAACTTTTTGTAACACTTTAGTTGACTGAAAACATCCCATCTACTACATGTGCTCAGCAGCACTTTGTGTATAAGAGCAGCACATTTGGTTTTTCAATTGGGTTTTGCATGCATCTGCAAGAGGAGAAGGGAGATCAGATTCTAGCTATTACCTGTGTAACTCTCTCTCAGCTGCCCGAGTCACAGTCACTTGCTGCAAGAGCCCACCACCAACACTGGGATCTCCTGTGCCCCTTTGGATGCTGGGGAAGTGTAAGGAAGATGGAGTGAGACAATGAGGTGCAACGTGCAGGTAAAGTGATGGGACAGGGATTATATTTGGAGTGTTGAGAAGGTAAAGTAGGAAGACAGGGAAGAAGTGGACAACAGACTGGCTTTCTTGCTCACTTAAGATCCAGCATGCATTTGGGAGCTGCTGCCACTGTGGATTGTCCTGGCAGAACTTACCAAGCAAAGTTTTAAAATCCTAAACTAGTTACACCTGAGCTTTTGCTACTTGCAAGCAAGATCATCAAATTTTCATGCCCAGCTGACAGTTTCATGTGTGTGATAAAAACACGTATCCACAGGCAGTGTCATACCTGACCTCTAACAAATTCTTGAACTTGCACTCCCCAGCAGTGATTGTTTTAAAAAGCTGGTTTGGCCACATGTCAGCATAGCATGGCTGTTTCTTAATTTAACAAGTTAATTAACCTGATGCCATATTGACGGGTATATTAGAAAAACATATGTTTGGGAAAGTATATGATGGGATTGTACGTCAACTTTGTTCTTCTTTTCTTTGCTGGTTAAAACAAAGGTTTGGCCCTTGACAACCTTTTTTCTGTTACCATTTTACTGGTGGTTTTCTTTTTTCTTTAACGTCTCTTCTTTCCTGTGCCTAAAATAATTGCATGTTTGGTCTGGATGGTTGGTTGAAAGCCTTTAATATCGATACTGTATTCTTGCTGTCTTCACTAAGTAATGACATGGCAGTCGGCCAAAATACACATGAGGCTGACCATGGCCATTGCTTCTCATGTGTCTGAATGTCTTGCATCTATGTTTTGCAAGAATGTCTAGTTCTATTTGAAGATTTCTTATTATTTCTATAACTTTTCTTTACAGCGTGGTAAAATTATGGATGTCTTTTAATTGTATCCCAAGGCCTTTGGCTCTTGTTTTTGGAGAATTTTCTATTTTGCTTTGATTCAATCCCCTCATATTTACCAAAATTTATAGAAGAAGGTAGCAGATTTGGTGTGGGAACTTATATGACCCAAAGGCAGAAGGTTTGCTTATTATTTATGTTGATTGGTGGCTTGAGAACAGGAGGCCAAAGTATTTGTTGGGGAGGTAAGTCATCTGCAGTTCTGGCTGCCCTTTCTCAGTATAACTATAGCTGAGAACCAGGTTCTGCACCACTGTGTGATGCCGGCTGCCTCCCTCCGTGGTGTGCCAGTCTCACGCCAGCCAAAAGAAGATTGGAAGTCAGGAGCTGTGTCCTTATGTGACACTGGGAGTCAAACAGGGATGGGAATAAACTCCAGGTTGCTGACAGCATGTTTAATGTTTTAGGCATCCTTTTTTTCCATCATGGGTTTCAGAAGCATAGTGGTAGGAGCTTTTAAAATGCATAAAATAGAGGATGGTATTTGTTCCTCCCTAGTAAACTTCATCAGTGCCTTTGCCTTGTCAGAATGCTGAATATAATTGAAACCCCAAAGTCCAGGAAATGATGAGGTAAGGGCCAGCACAGTTCTTAATTCTGCCCAGGGAACTGATTATACCTGTTGAAACAGTTCAGTAACATGAGTACTATAAAACCAGGTATGAAAAACTGAGAAATTACATTTTTGTTTGCATTTTCCGCTTTCACTGTATCTGCTCCAGCTTCAAGTAGCTGTGAGATATGCTAGCAAAGGAAAGCGTAACTGTTAGCTCACAGCAAGTGTTGCCTTTGAGGAAGCAAGCATACATGTTTAACGGGTGGGATTTGTTAGGTTGCATTGTTCATGGCAAACAAGGTTTTCTTCTCATGTGCGTTGCTGCTGGTGATGTGATGCGATGTGACAGTTGGTAGTTTGTGGGCGCAGTGAGATGTCACAGAGCGAAGGAATCCTCTGATCAAAGGTGGAGGGTTTGTAACATGTAGTGCATCTGAGAACATTTTAAAATGTACAGCAAGAACATTTGCTGTAGCTCTTGTTTGCTTTGGATGACTAACACAAAATTGGATGTGGCCCATGGTGGCTGTGATTTCTTACTAGGGGTGGTGTTGTGGTTGTAACATGGAAATAAAGTGTTCTTAAGGTTTCAGCTACACTTTGGTGCTTATATTACCTACCTTAACCTCTTATTTCCAATTTAAGTTGTGAGGATTTTGCTGCCCTTCAAACTTCTAAATTTTTTCTGCTTGTTAAGTCTTCAGTTACTTTGTACATTAATTACATTTAATACATATTTTTTCAGTATTGCCATGCAACAGATTTTTTTTTTTAAGGGCAGGGATGGCATGTGTCTAGGAGCCTAGGAGTATGACCTTCCTCTGGAATACAGGAGACCCAGATTTTAATTCTCTTGACCTGGAAGACAAAAACAGGCATACTGAGTCAAATCGGGGTTCATTTTGTATTCATCTACTATTCTGTCTCAGGCAGGGCCAGTACAAGGTGAATAAGGTATAAACAGCTCAGGAATAGAATAGTAGTTCGGTCTTTTCAGCTTTTTGATGTGTGCCTCTTTATGTTTAGTAATGCTTTATGTACTTTTCTTACATAAATTCATCTAATGGGAGATCGGATCTGTTATGTCTCAGAAGGTAGACTCAATTAATTTCATAAAATGAAAAGGGAAACGTTTATGCAAGGCTGCAGCTGATGTTCAGAGGCTGATCCCAGACTAGCTTGGCAGCAGTGTATGCCTCTTCAGATCTGAGCTCAGGTCTCCACTGCTTCCTTGGGCATGGGGACTGGAAGTGAGTGGTATACCTAAGACAGTGATGGATGGTTTCTGTGTGTGGTGTGACTTCAGGAGAGGATTCATAGTTGAGAAGCCTGAAAAAACACAGATACCTTTCTTAAGCCTGAAGGCAGTCCAAGACTACTTTTATACCTTCTACTGATCACCACTTACCTCGGTATTTTCTGTGGAGCTTTTTCAAAGGAGCATTGTAGGGAGGGGTGAATCGTGATGAGATCCTATTCTAGAAGTTACAGTCTCATGGCCTCTCTGGGTTTAGCTGTCAGTCATTTGTTCTCCTTTCATCATGTTTGGTTCCATTTTTCTCAGAGGGAGGTGAAGACATTCTAGGGTAACAGAGCCTTTCCTACATACTGCGCGTTTTCAACTTTTTTCATGTTGGTGCTGAGGGATGGGCTGTGTTTCTAACGTAAAATTGGACTTCCCATGCAAACTTCAGACTGTGTTGACCCAGCTTCCCCGATAAGTCCATGGACTGCCCTCAGGATGTTCCCTGAAATGCCCGTCCTTAAGGCCTGAACCCAGGTGCCTGGGACAGTCTCAGATTCAATGTATAAACACAACATTGTCTTACCAACCTCTGGCGTCTGCCTTAGGAGACTGCCTACAGACTGTCTAGCATCGGATACCTGGCTGTGTATGACCGCTCCTTTGTTAATGCTTCACAGTGCTCAGCACAGTTAGAATTAAACCCTTAATAATGTTTTCATTACTGCTTTCCCAGTGGGACACTGAGTATTAGCAAATTGCAAAGTGAGCTGAGCCAGTAAAGGAGTTCTGGAATACTTGCAGAGCCCTTTTGGAGAGGAGAGACCTGAGCTCCCTGGGATTTGCTGGGTTTGGGAAGCACTTGCTAATAATGTTAGCTAAAAGCCTTTCCTCCCCTGCAGTACTCTGCTCTCCTCCTTTTGTCACACAACCTTCCTCCACTATCTCTACAAAAAGGCTTTCATGCAATCTGGCATGTCAGCTGTTGCCTTTGTGCATTGTGTTGGGTCTGGGATACAGCCTAATCTCTTCAGCCCTGGTGATTTGTAGTACGGCATGAATGCTGATGGTGCTCTGGTTAAGTAAAAAGCAACCAAGCAAACTTACAATTAACAATAACTAAGCAGATTTGAGAAGTGAGTTCCTAGAAGTAGTTGCATTTTTAAAGGTTTTCCTTTTCTTTCCCCTTTTAAAGTTGTTCACCTTGGTATTTTCATTATGGAAACCTGCATTATTAGGAAACACACTTGTGTGTAGATCTCAGTATTACAAGATATATCTTCAGAAAGCCAATTAGTGCTTGAAGTAGAAGCTGATCTACTTCACAAGTGTAATTTACATCCCTTGCCTTATAAACAGCAGCATGAAACCACACCACAGAACATCACCTTCAGAAAGAGAAAGTATTGCTCTATTTCTGTACATCTTTTCTATATGTTTCTATTTGTAGGGGCTTTTTCTACTATCCTAATGTGTGTCTGTGTGAACACTATGTGAAGACAGTACAATCTGCTGCAGCAGAGCTCCTCTGGGGAGATAGCTTAATCAGCCCTAGGGTGTGTTCTTAAATAAGGGAGGTGACAGGCTGTAGAGAAGAAGCAAAGATGTGAAATGTTTGAAAAGAGAAA
This sequence comes from Falco peregrinus, assembly GCF_023634155.1. NCBI lineage: Eukaryota > Metazoa > Chordata > Aves > Falconiformes > Falconidae > Falco > Falco peregrinus. Next base: position 34,456,922 of record NC_073727.1, on the reverse strand, counting down.
CGTGATTTTACCTTCTGGAGGGGGGCAATTCTATTACACACTGTAAGCATGAATAGAAAGCAATTCTATTGTACATTGTGAGCCATAAGTCGAGCATTCCTCCTGACTTGCATTGCTATAGTGAGCAGTTAGAAATCAAACTCTCAAGGACCTTCTAAAGCACGGAACAAAAAACAACAAAAAAATCCGATTGTGCTAATCAAGCACCAGGGTGCTGACAGAACCTTCCTGGTGCAGATCGGTACTAAGATCATGATCCACCCCTTTGAGAACTAAGTTTTGTGCGTTAGTTTGCTTGGTGTTTACCAAAACCCTTTTTGGTTTAGACAGGAATTAACAAGGCAGTGTTGACACTGTGAATAAGTGTAATGTACCCTCCGCTTGCAATTCTCTTTTCAAATGCTGTTTAGAACTGACTGCAGGTATCAGTGTGGGCACTAAGCATCTTCACTTGTGGCAGCCTATGTATCTGATTTTGAGAAGTGCCAAAAAGCTGCAGCTAAGGTGCTGGGTGACGTAAAAATTGAGGCACTCCAGCTCTGGCTGTAGTCGAAGTTCTGTCAAGTTGTATCAGCCTTTGGAAGCAGAGGGGAAGAGAAAATAGAAAATCGGGTGCCGGTGAGCAGAAAGCGGAAGCCGTGCATGGGTTGAGCTCTGCGTGTTTGTTCTTCATTGACAGGTTGATGACACCTGGGAGTGAAATTCGATTCGTCCACAAGCACATGGGTCTGGTGCCCGGCTGGGGAGGAGCTGCCCGGCTGGTGCGGATCGTGGGCAGCGGGGCTGCCCTCCGGCTGCTGAGCGGGGCTGCCCGGGTGGATCCCGAGGGAGCTTTGCGCCTTGGGCTCTCGGAGGAGACGCTGTCATCTTCAGACGGAACCGCAGCGTTAGAAGAAGCCCAAGCCTGGCTGAGTCAGTACACAGAGGGTCCAGCCAGCGTGATTCGGGCTGTGAAAAAGGTGGTGTCAGCGGGAAGAGAGCTACCAGTGGAAGCTGCCCTAAGGACAGAGAAGGACATTTTTGGAACTGTATGGGGTGGGCCTGCTAATTTGCAGGCATTGCTTAAAAGACCAAAACATAAATGATGGTCAGATGCGTAAGAAATGTTCTTGATGTTTTTGCAGACAAAGCTTTCACTAAGCAGGCATTAAACGGAATCATCTAAGGACCTGCTCATTTAAATGGGCATTAACATTCTTGCTCATGTCAGGCAGACATATTTGGTGTGTAACCACAGAGAAATCCCTGGCACATTCTTTACTTCCTAATTACCCACTGAATGGAGATTAGTGAAATTACTATGTAAAGGTAAATACTGTGCTGAGAATAGAACAATAATTCTTTTGGAATGAGGCTGAAGATTATTTTCTTCGGCGTTAATTTTGTTTTTCTAACTGGTAAGGAAATGAATTGCTTGAAATATATGAGATTTATTTGCGAAACAGGTGCATCTAAAGCTGCAAAATCCGAGTTCCCCCACATAAGACCAGTGTCTTTAAGCAGCTTGGAAGGGATGATAAATGGTGAGATGACTGGTTTTATTTCTTCATCTTGTCAGTTCTTTGTGTAATTGCTGAGTGTATCCAATGATACTTCAATTTTAATGGTGATTTTTACAGGACAATTTCTACTTTACTGAGAAGCTTGCAGCCCTCGTTCACTGACACTGATTAAGGTCCTCAAATGTATTTAGGTATCTTCTCACTGCTCAAGGAACCAACAACCTACATATGCATCCACACATTCCCATAGCCTGGACCTATGCTGCTGAGCATGTGCAAAGCTGCTGACCTGATTCTTTACATAGAGTCTTGGATTACGTGAAATCTTGGAAGGCTGTGATGTATCGTGCCCCAAAATGGGATGTCCTTGACCAACTGGGTGCTCTGAGTGCTTCAGCATTCTGGAAGGATTTGTGTGTGGATCTGTCTTACTTCAGAGTATTTTTACTGGTAGGGCATATTTGGGCAAACCAGAAGATTTGGAACTCGGTCTGCACTTCATGCTGGTGACTGTGCAAGTAATTAGACAACTCGGTGGGAAGGGCTTTCCCTTTAGAAATGAGGAACTGACACTGCATCCCTGCTTCGGCAGATTATTCTTAAAATGAAATATCTGTGAGAGCAAGAACATGCAGACATATCCATGACTGGGAGTTTCCTATACTGGTAGTTAGGATGCACTTGTCTCTACATGCAGCAAGGGGCTGAGATCTGAGCCCAGGACCGAATAACTCTAGGGGAGCATATTAAGGAGGAAGCTTTGGGCTATGTGCCACTGACATGCATTCTCACTCTGACCAAGCGTAAGATATGTGGAACAAAATCCCTTAGGAAAAGGAGGCAGTTCTTGGATGGAAATACATGTTATGGTTTCTACAGTGTGGCAAGATTCCAGAGTTTTAGACAGTGAGGTAACTGTACACACCTGTGAGGATCTTGGGACAGATCAATGATGGGAATTAGACCTGAATTGCCTGTTAAAATTCTGCAGCTTTCAAGCAGATGCTGTGCTCTGCTGGAGATGTTTTACTATATGGCTTTCGCAGCAGGGAGCATGTATAGCCTGAAGCAACCAATAGAAATGCTGAAGAAAGAGGTGTGTTCTGAGCTGGCACCTCAGGCAGGAATAGGGGGTTACTCTGCCCTGTTGGTCCTGCGTGTTTGCCTACACAGCTGAAGCTGCTGCTGGAGGAAGATTTCAAATCTCTGTTCCCCAAAAATATAACTCAAGTTTTTACTTCCAGGTTAGAGAAGAGTCAGGAACAGGAACACGAGGAGAGAGTAGCGCTCCGGTTTGTGCCTCTTTCCTCCTGCCCAGCCCCTTTTTTTCCAGTAGCTCAGTTAGTCCCCTGTGCAGCTGAATTCTGTCCCATGCTCTAAAGGACTTCAAAACCCACTACTTCTGAAGTACAGATGTTTTAATATAGCCAGGCAGAATTTGACCATTTCCTAATGAAGTTGTTCTGCTTTTCATGAAGTTCCCCAAGACTTATGAGGGATTCCAGACTGCCAGCATCACTGAACCTACAAAGCACACTCCAGTCCACATTCATCAAACTTTTTGAAACAACAGCACATCATGTTGTTGTGAGTCAAAAAAGTTGTGCTTTAAAGGGCAACTGGTTATGTCTTTGCTAGTAACGAGAATAAACTTGCCATTACTAACACTGTGGTTATGTTTTTAAAATGGGTGTGAAAATTGCTTAGAACCTGAGCAAGACCCATAAATGATTTTATTTATTTATTTTTATTTTTCAGGTGACAGGCTGTAAGACTCAGTGTATTCTGTGCGCTGGGTGGTATATATTTAAAAGGGAGGAGCTTGTAGCAGGGAAGCAGAATCTGTTTTACTTGCATGTTTTGAACTAGACCTGTGCTGCCAGTAAGTGAAACTCTGCATGTACACATATTGGGGACCTCTTTCCATTTTCACTTGTAGACAATGAGCTTGCTTCTCCTTTCAGCAAGTGCATTCCCCAGGCATCCTCATCAGTTTGTATCAAAGGCCAACATTTGCTTCTAAGAATAGGACAAATTAACTCCCACTGAGTAAGGCACTTTTGGAAAAGTTTCAGAAAAGGTTACAGAAACTAATTTTGTTGGAATCACAAATATACCACACATAGCTACAGGAGATTCTGAAGATAATTATAGGTGTTTGTTTTGATCAAGGATTTTGTGAGCAGCCTAACACCATATTCTCTGGTTTCTTTTCTGTTCAAAAAGTACAGCCCTTTGTATGAAAACAAGCCTAACTAAATTACCATTAGCGCTAGGACAAGAGATCCAGACTGAGTGAGATGAAATGGAATCCCATTTTACCAATTTAAAACCTGAATGCTTTATTTCATAGAATACTTGCTTATCATCTTAAAGCAACAAACACCTGTAACCAGCAGCTGATAAGCATTTATATTTTCTTTGCAATTGTTAAAAACTGTAAGCTTTATCTCAGCTTTTGTGCCCTTTCAGAAATGACCTAAAAACAAGCAAGCACTAAATGCACAAAATAAATTAGAAACCTCAAAACTGATATACTCCCAGTCTCCTAATTAAACGGCGTGCTAGCTTTTGTATTTCCTAGGGGCTCATTTGCCAGCTCCCCCCTCAGTGAGCTAGATTTCCTATGACATTGTGCAATGCCTGGCTTACTCCCTTTCCTGTGACCCAGGACAGCATGAGTGCTCGATGGGGGCATGGATTCTGCACCCAGTATCTGAAGGCTGGATACTGGTGATCACTGGTGATTAGCCATATAGATATTTTATTGTATTTGCTGCTGACAGAAGTACACTTACCCAACGGGCAATCTAGGTAAGCTGGATGTTCTTGCTCAATGCTTGGTTCATCATGGTTTTTTGGGGTTTTTTTACCATGACATAGGATTCCTGTATCTGTGGTTATCTGTTCCGGAAATGAAGATGTGCTGTATATTTTATAGCATTTTAATTTCCTTTTTTCTTTCCATTCTGCTCCACGGTGCATTTCTCTTAGCTATGCTGTACAAGTTGAAAATTACTTAATGCATGGCGTTACAGAAAACCACATAATGCCATGTGGCTGTGGCTTAGCTAAAATTGACGGAGAAGATGTCTCCTACTGAAGGTAATGGTTTAAATATGAGAATTGCCCATTACTACTTTTTGCTAGCTTGATTTGGGGAGTGCATTTGCCGCTCTGCTGATTGGCTATTAAGCTCTCACCAGCCTTACTTTTAACTAATTTTAGTACTTTAATAATTTTAGTACTTCACAGCTGCAGTCAGCCAGCAGGAGCCAAAAGCAGCACCACGGGTGTTTAGCTAAAGAGGTCTGCCTACTTTGGTCAAGAACCTCCAAGAATAATCACTGAAAAGTAGTTGTAGACTATTTGGGCAGAAAATAACGAAATGATGTATCTAACAAGTCAAATTCTTGTATTTTGCTTCTTGCTTTCTTCAACAGCAGATACCCTCACATGAAGTAAAATGTGTGCACACAGCAGAAGTGTTCTTACTGAAAGCTTTTGCAGCACAAAGTCAGACTTTGATGAGAGTCACTGTGTGTGCTAACTCGAAACAGAGAAATAAGACAGCTGGCAAATAACAAAAAAAAACCCCATTCCATCCTGTTTCCTTTAAGTCCATGCTCCTTATGGAACTGGAAGATGACAGTAAAAATCTGTGAGCAAGAGCATCCATTCCTAGCTGAGAAAGAAGGAAATCTTCTTTATTCCATCCTAATCTCCTCTGCATTTTTCTGTGTTGACTGATCTCATCTGTGGGCAGAGGAAACAAACTGGAGGGCTGGCACAGCTTTGCCCAAGAGTAGAGCTATCAGCCATCATTACAGTTTAAATCTTACCATTTTTATAAATCGGCCCTTTTAATTCCCTTCAAATGATTGTTTGCTACAGCAACTTTTGTCTGAAGATGTGTACTACCTATGTATCAGCTACTGTCCCTTTCTATTCAGGGATACATATACTAAGAATTGGAGTATAAGCTTTGTTTTAAAGATTGAGTCCATAAATCAACTAATGCTGTTTTTCAAATTGAGAAATTATACAACAACTGCTATACACAGAAAAGACAAGCTGTGCTTTTCAAGATCTGGCTTCTAACCTTCTTTAATACACATCAGTCAGTTTATGGAAGATTGCTAATACAAGCACAAAACTACCTTTTCTAGGCTGCGACTAGTTTTCCTGTGAAGAACAGAGGAACAGCAATGCAGTCCTTAACATCAGCGTTCTTTGTTATAGGGTCAAGTTTGATAACTTCCTTACACTCTTTTATTTCAGCATTTCTGCTGTTAAAATAAGGCTGTGTGTGGTACTTCTGCCTGCTGTAACACTGAAGTGCGTTGATCAGCTCTTCAGATGAGAAGTGACCGTTAAAGCTTGTGTGAGTGTGACGCCTGAAACTCATGATTTTTCAGTAGAAAGACATATTTCTACAGTGTTGATTTTGAGAGACAGCCAGTCAGGGATGCAAGAACATCAAGATACCACCCAGAGCCAGTCCTCCCTTTTGGCAAACACGGGAAGCTGCTTCATGATAGTTTTCTTTAAAGTTCCTCCAGTGAAGGTCAATTAAACTGGAGACTTATCTGAGATGATTACTGATAAAATGTAGTTTTATTAAATTATAAATTCCGTAACAAAAACGAGACAGATCAAGAAAGACCTCAAAAACAAAACTACAAGGACTAGATGGCAAAGCCAGTGAAAATGCCATGAAGAGTGTATATAGGTAAGGATTTGCAACAAAAGTTAACAGCATTTTTACATTTCCATTGAAGGAAGGTAAATGATTGCTCTTGTCTAGTAAAAACACATTTTAATTCCAAACTCACATCTATTTCCTCACATTAAATGAAGCATCCTGCTCACACCCAACATCTTGCCTGCTCCCACATTGCTTTAGTGTTCTTTTCATACATCAATCCATGCAGAAAGTAGTAAGACACTTAATGCAACGGTCAGATAATGAAGACAATTCAAGTTGTACAGTAGATATACATTGGCCAAAAAGGGATTGAGTATCTCCAAGGGGAAAATGCTACAAAATAAACACAAGACGTTTCCAAGAAAACTGGGCATTGCTAAGCAGCTTTCAAACCACTAACAGGACAACCCAGTTTCCTACAGTTAGAGTCTTCCAGCTGAGACATGTTAAGAGACTCAAGTTAAACAGGCCAAATCTGTTTCTCCCCTTCACCCCACCCTCCCACCAAACACACTGCTAGGTTTAAGTGCAATGCCAATGTGGACAGAAAATTTACAGATACAGGACTGAGTTTTTAATCACATGGCTCTAGATTTACACTTCAGTGACTGTGCACTGTCCATCTGGCCTTCTAGATCTTACACTTGTGCTTACCACCCCACCACCTCCCACTGGTCTATCTGCTCCTGACTGGCTTGCATTTGCGTTCAAGTGTCTCTGCTGGACAGAGGTTGGGCGTTGCTGAATGTGGGCAGACACATCCTCGCTATCGCTGCTGGCATCTGATTCGGTCTCCTCAACAGAGGTGTCGGGGGCTGGCACCCTACCAGAAGATGATGATTCATGGTCTTCTTCTCCCTCTCCCCTATGACTCCTTTCAGCCATACTGTCTCCATTTATTTGCAAGTGGGCAAAAGAGTTCTCTAGAGAATTACTTGCATCAGGCGATGGCGTTGAAGGACTCACCAGCTGACCATCTAGTGACGGCAGGGGCCTAGCAGAAATGGATGCTAGAGGCTGCAGAGCTGCAGCCCCCAGAGTCGGTGTGCTGTCTGCACCATCAGCAGAGCTCTCTCTTGCCAGGTTGACAGTGTTAGCATCACAATCCAACCTCAGCCCAGCCACTCCCTTCTTTGGTATATCTATTATGTCCCGTTTTATTTTTCTGCGGCGTCCATGCTCGTTTCTCCTATACTGAACCATATTTTCAAGATCTGCTACGTATAAAAACCCAGCAATTAGCATTTCAGTGCTCTTTTTACCCTTGGAAAAGGCATCTTCCAGCTCTCTGCTGGTACGTTCATCATACTGCCACCAACCATTTCTACCTTCATAGTACCAAGCATATTCTCCATTGCCTCTGCTTGCCGCTTTGAGTTCTTCTGGTGACAATAAGGTTGGCTTGTCAAGAAAATCCTCTGGAATCTCCTGCCGGCAGAGTGCACATCGTTTCCCAAGCCAAGAAGCTCCCTTCACGCAGAGATAGCAGAAAACATGTTTACAAGGCAGACTTACTGGATGGACACATGTTTGCAGGCAGATAGCACATTCGGGGACTGTCAGGGAAGGTGCTGCATTAGCACACGACTCATTTGTCTTCCGATTTGTGGGAAGCATGTTGATCGAATGATCTATTTCACCACAGCCAGCCATCCTGCAAAGGATCAAAGACAGATTTAAATCAGCTTATTGTGTAATCTAAACTGGCACCTTGCATCACTTTTGACCTCCACATCCACAGAATGAGACTCTTACCTTAAGGTAAGTTATCATTTATGAAGCTCAACTTAAAGAAACTGACAGGTTAACATTCCGTTTCCTGAGCTGACAGACTAAATAGGGTACTGGGAGAATTTATTTTGCTAATGACCAATCTTCATCTGTTTAATTTTCAGCCCATTATCATGCCAAGTCAGAAAGCAAATTTTGGAATTTCCTCTATTCTTTGTCTAAAGTAGTGTTGATTAATGAACCTCCAGCCAGCCAGTTACTTCAGAGCCTCCTCAGGAAATTTAAAGAACCTATAGTTCTTTCCTCAAGAGGTGATACAGCTGCAAACACTGAACTTAAAACACTCTCTCTTCACACTACTGGTGGTAACTCGTTTGATTAAGGGACTGCCTAAACAGTACCTCAGTCTAGGCTTCCACAGAAGAAATATGCCTGGCAGCAGCACCTGGGTGAAGTATTTTTCCACTGTTTCTTAGTCCCCATACACCATGGTATACCATCCCTCCAACTGGGCTCAGAACAACCACAGGAATGCAGAAAGAACCAGATTTGAGAATTGAGGCAAAAGCATCAAGTGAACTGCCTGATGTAGCCGTGTGCATCTCAAAAGGAATCGCTGCAGCACAGCATAAGGAGCAGTGTATCACAGAAGACACACAACTGATTTGCTTAGTTTGTGAAGTCATTGCCTTTACCTTTTCTGGCCATATCTTATTTCTGTCATTAAAGATGGTTTTGTAACCAACTGTAAGAGAACAGGGAATGTAAAACTGTGTCACTTTGGTGTTGTGTAGGATTTCAGTAGCTGAAAATTCTAGTCTAAATTTGCAAATGCCTTCTCAACTACATTTTTGCCATGGGAATCTTTTCACAGTCTGTTTCATGGTAGTTTTCTTTTCATGTTTTTATTTATTAGAAATCAAAACCAAACACCAGATACCAAATGAGGGTGAAGAATGGGATTTGGGGTATGGGGCTTAAAGAGGTGCCTTTTTTCATTTAAATCCCCAAGGAACTTGGAGGCTTCGGCAAAATACCCTTTCAGTGAAAGTAGTTTTTGTTGTACAAGCACCTAGGAACAGTTTGTGCAGAACTGTAACACGTGCATGTGGGCCAAAAGGGACCGTTAGAGGTCATGTAGTCCAGTCTCCTCCACATGACAGTGCCACCAATACTATCAGCTGTGGCTCTGTCTAGCTGAGGTTTGTTTTGAAGCGTGCAAGGATGGAGATACCACAGCCTCCTTGGATGGCCTGTTCTAGTGTTGCACACATTTCTAGCAGAATGTGTTACCTTAAGAGAAAACGCCAAGGGTTACTGTAAAAACCTCCACTGCTTTAAACATCTTATGAATACATTGCTGGGATTGACAAAAAAAAATATTTATGCTTCAGTATCTGTATTTATCTTTAGAATAATGTATTAAGTGCTGTTTACTTAAAAATTTATTTCTGTATGCTGTCTGTTCCCTTCTATCACTACAATTTCCTCCTGAAAGACCAATGCCTCTAATCCTTTTTTATCAAATCATTCTTGTAAAAGCTCTACTGCTCAAATATTTTTTCCTGAAGTAGCACATTAATTGTATCCACCTATGTTTCAGTTTCATATCTGAATTTCTTTCTCTGAGATTAAAGACAAATCTGCATACTAGCTCTTAAATCAGCATGCCAGATACAGACAGAGCATTACCTACCACTTGGTAAAAGTCTTTTCACTGTACAAACATCTATCTACAAGATCCATGCTAATAATGCTGGAATACGTTTCTTTCCTCGCATCTTTGAGGCTGTATTTTGCAACAGAATTTTACACCAAAACTAGGGGTTTATAATAAGAAACTTGCTAGAAAAAGAGGAGAAGAAAAGCTACTGAGATTTCAGAATACCTATGAATACAACCCAACCAGTATCTCACGACAGAAGAATTAGAAGAGAAATCCATGTATTGATTAATTTGCACTAACCACAGCTGAGGTAAAGGATCTGAATTTTCAAGTGCTCCTATAATGAGATACTACTGTGCAAAAAGGCACAGCAGCGGAGATGTTTACTTCCATGCTACAATTTTACAAAAAGCTGCTTCTCCCTGAATATACTTTTTTAAGGTTATCCTTTTCAGTGAAAAATAAAGGATTAAAACAACCTGTAGATAAGTAACTTCTATACAGTTAGTTGCGTATTGTAATTAAGATTTTGGAGGGGATTAAAATGCAACGCTGGGGTTAAGAACGCAATGCATTTTGACAAACCAAATTCTGATACCATAAACTAACTTATTCATAAGCTAAAAGCAGAGTGAACCTCCTCACCTGTTCACTGAAAGCACAAAAACGTTAACATTTGAACTATGCTCAATAGGTCACCCATTAATTTGGGGGTTCTTTGATTCCTTACTACAGTGAGACAATAAATGAAAAGAAAGGAGTAAATGCCTTATCTTGAAATTCCTATGTGATTTTTAATGACTCGGATGAAAATGTTATGTGTAAAATGAATACAGCTGGAGGAGTAAACCCTTATCTCTAAGCTAGTGCTACACAGCAACATAAAACTCTTAAAAGATAAGCACAACTGCAGTTGCATGTGCTCAGAATGCAGGACAATTATGCACTTGAAGATTCATATCAACTAAGGCAATGCTGTCTCACTTTTTGTTTCTAAAGGAAGATCCTAATTAATCCCTTTCTGTTTACCTTTTTAAGTATCGAATGTAGGTCATAGAGTTTGTTTATAAGCTGGTATGAGGATGTGTATGTAGACTTTTATTGAAGAGGTAATCCTTCAGAAAGGAGGAAGAACATCTAGGCCTATGTTCACTGTAACTTCATGGTATTAAGAACTAAAAACCAATCACAGAATATTTTTCCTCCAATTAGGAGTAATATTTTAGAACAAGGTTTAATCAAAATAAGCTGCATATTAGAACTGATATCAAAGAGTAAAGCTCTGGTTTCTTGGAGGGTTGGTTTCCCTTAAGTCAATTCTGGTAACAGGGAAAATTACATTATTGATTAGTGAGGCTAACAATTTATCAAACTCAAGGACAAGTTCTAAAAATAAATTTATTTGAAGTATTTAGATCTTCAATTCAGGTATAAATAAGGGAAAAATAAGCATCTGAATACTGCATTTTAACATAAATAAAGCCTAAAGCCAACTGAAAAGGTGCTAGTCCACAACCCTGCCAGATCCACGCTCTCTATTATCCTTTTGTGGATTTTCTTAATCTTTTAATATTAAAACATCTATTTAATTTGTAAGCTTAGGGTGCGCAGCCTAGAGCGCCTTCATCAACACATAAAATATGGAAGAGGTAAAGTATAAATCTATATGAAAAGACCCCAGGCATTCTATGACTCTACTGGAACAAAAAGTAATTCCCCACAAAACCATCTCAATCTCAAAGTGGAGTAATTTTTCAAACTCCAGGTCAAATTCTAACTGCAACTAAGCAGTCTTGTCAAGGGGTTGACAAGTATAAGCCCAGTAACAAAAAAGCAGCTTACTTTTTCTGAGTAATTTCTACTGAAGCATGCCACAAGACTAAAATGTCCTCTCTTCAGATGTCTCCAGCTAGGACGGCAGGTCCTCTTCCCCAAGGCTGGCTCATTCCTTACTTGTCCTGCCCAATGGTACACTACAGTGTTTCAGCTTCTCTGCAAGCTAATTGAAAGCAAATAATATCACCATTACAATTGCATACAGAGGTATGAGGAAGCAAAACACAATGCCATGGTCCCGTTACAGAAAACAAATTATTATTTCATTTACCTGATTGCAGGCTATCTTCAACAAAAATAGCATCAGAATTATTTTTTTCCAATTATCAATTTTGGCCCACAGTTTTGATGTCAATTATTTTGATGTCTTACTTAAGCAAATTATCTTTTTCTGAAGTATTGTAAAAGGCAATTTTCTTTAAGTGAATAGCTTATTTCCATAAAATGACCACGTACACAAAAAGAGAAACAAGACCAAACTTAAAAGCATATTACGTTTATGCAAATCTAATCTCTAATAAATTACTCCTTATATTCGGAGAGTTTAAAAAGTCACAATGGCTTCCTAAAGCTGTTCATAAAATCATCAATATCATATAATTCCAAAGGACTATCTAGGCTTGTCATCTTGTCTCTTAACAGGGACTAGTATCAAATGCTTGAAGAGAAAACGGCATGCAAACAGGTGATTTCCCCTAGGTCCTTCATATTTCAAGCAGCCTGTAGCTCCGAGCCTTGCATCCTTGTCCTCTTTTTTTAGAGATTACGTGCATTCATTTAATGAACGAACCTCAGAAGCGTTCAGCACTTTTATTTATAAATCTACGTATGTATGTCCTCATACTGACTTATAACCAAACTCTATGACCTAGACTTGATATTTTACAAGGTAAACAAAAAAAGGAATAATTAGGATCTTCCTTTATTTCTTTATAAAGTGCTGAAAGGCTCTGAGGTTCATTCATGGAATGAATGCATGCGATCTTTGAAAAAGTGGACAAGGATGCAACCCAGCTTCCACACCTCTGAGGTAATATACCCCTCTTCAGGCCAACAGGTAACATCAGTCACAATACATTTTGCATATGTCATCAAGCAGAATCTAAGCTGTTTCACAAATACATCGCAATCACTAGAAACCAATTAAGTGTCTAACAAATACTTAAATAACTCTACCGTAGTGAAGTATGAATCTGCAATCTCAATGAGAAGGGGAACATCAAGATTTCACTGTCCCATTTTCACACCCTAAACATGAAGGTCTTGGCCTAAAAGGGCCACCCTTAGTTACAGGAAGTATTTGGGAATCCTCTGTAAAAAGACTTGATAAGCTACGGAGTTTATATCTTCCTTCTGGGCCGTAGGTTTCAAGATTCTTAAGCATTTTTAACTACAATTTCCAGCTGCTGCAAAACATTACATACAGGAATGATCTGAAGCCGACCCAAGAATGTAAGGTCTTGGATTTCAATTTGCTCAAGGAAAGAATCATTTCTGTATAAATACAGTGCAGAGCAGACGTGTAAGAGTAAAGTCAAGGAGCGGTATGTCCCTGAAAGAGCATGGAGCATTTCGTATCATAGTATTCTGTGCTATAGTCCTTCATCGAACGATTGAATATTTTTCATTACTAACATCAGAGTGAAATGTTCAGATGACTTCAGTATAAGACACATCACTCAAATGTGTTATTTTCTTTATAGCTGAGCTCCATGTAACGTTCCACGCAGCTATTTTTAGAAAGAGTTCCTAAGGAAAAATGCAAAAATTAACAAGCCTATCCACACCTTTTCTCCCCTCATCGTTCTAGCAGCTTCCCCTTTCTTCACACATCAATCTGAAACCAAGAGCTGCAATCACCATTAAAATTTTGGCTCTTCTAATCTACTCAGAAAAGATACTACGTTTGCTATGATCAAAGAGAAGGTTGCAACAAACTGGATGCTGTGGGTGTGGTGGTCAGTCCTTCATTTTAGGAGCTGGCTTTTCTGTTACTTCTGTAGGTATCACTTGAAGCCTTTTATCTACTACCTCTTGCAGTCTACTACCTCTCCCAATACACTATTAGAGGTAGCACATCATAAAATCAAAAGTTAGGTGGTGATGGGAGAAAAAAGTTGGGTCACTTCTGGCAGATTTCTTAGGAAATAAAAATGCATGCACATGTCCAAGGTATGTAATTATACCTAGAAGAATCCAATTAGGGCGTAATTATAGGATTATGGTAAAGCAACTTTCTAATTGCTGCACTGCTCTTAAGAAGAGCTAGTTCACAAACTGACTTCAGGTAACTTCTACATTTCATGACATTGTTATTTATTTAATAAGCTAGTTCTGAAAATTTTAGTAAATGGGCTAAAAGACACTTGTGGTTACACACACCCCCTTTCCTGGCCAATGACGCCTCCTTTAAAGCCAAGTGGGCAAGAGCTGTGTCCTATAGTTGGCAATTAATTGTCTATGCTAGAAAAGCATGTAGTATGAGGAGTTACGCTACCTACAACAACTTGCAAGTATCCCTTCATTGTGTACACTCACAATCCATGTATCCTATCATCACACACTGATTTTAAATCTTTCATTCAAGATGCAACAGATGAAAGACAATCCCACTGATTGGAAGAAAGCGTTGAAACTGGGCAACATCCCCTCCCAAATGGAGGCTCTGCCAGTATTTAACTGTTCTTTTTGTCCTTTTGAAAATCTCTCAGAATGCTTGCTGGGAGAAGTCACATCCGCTTCTTCCACGCAACCTGAAACTTTTGAAGTTGTGGACTTCCTACCAGACCTATCTCCCACAATGATTTCAGGTTCTTCTTAAGAAGAATGTCAAGCTTTCACTAGACCAAGATGGAATGAAACCATTTCTTGTCAGTTCCATCAAATGTGCCCACTGGATCCCAAGTAAACTATCTGACCCAACACAGCTTTTCCCACTTTCCTATTTCCTTACAAAAACAGCAACAGTAACAAAAATAATCCCAACAACGTAAATATGTAAGAAGCCAGCTCCTAAATGTTGATGAAGTGCTACCTACAGTCTTAAGAAATCTTCCAAGTAAAAGCTTAGCTTTTTAAAAACAAAAAAGAACAAACCACTGCTATATTCAGCTAACACCAGCTTCTAACCAAACCAGCCCAGTGTCTATTATTTGAGTCTTATCGCAAATGACAGATGTTCTCACAAATTCTGCAACTCTGTACAGACTACTCTAAAATAGCTATCACAAATTCATCATCATCACCCCACCCCCCATAGAAAACTCAGAAGCTACAGTATTACTTCAAAAAGAGTAAATGCTCTTCTGCAATTAAATACTTGGATTTTTCCATCAAGCTCCCTAACTCGTAACTCAATTACTGGGGGGGCAGGAGGGGAAAAAGGACCCCAGAATTCTGCCCTTCCCTACAAGTCACTATGAGCCAAACACTGTGGGAAGAAGGAAGGTGGCTGTTTGTTTTTTTTTAAACAGGAGGGGGGAATAAATCACTCTCCCATCTGAAGATCTGCTACTGTCAATACACTATCAGCTCAAGGTACTGAGCCTATCAGTTATTTTTTACCCTGTCCCTGGGCACTGGAGAGCACTACAGATAAATAACCTCATTGTTTCCTGTTCTCATCTACTTTTCTGTATG
The DNA here is from genome assembly GCF_023634155.1 of Falco peregrinus. NCBI lineage: Eukaryota > Metazoa > Chordata > Aves > Falconiformes > Falconidae > Falco > Falco peregrinus. The sequence goes on along the minus strand of NC_073727.1, from coordinate 34,441,840 downwards.
CTTCTTAAACTCAGAATATCTTCAGGAAATACTGATTATGATGAGGCCTGTCATACCTTATCCTTTGCTATTACACATCAATAAAAAACCCCCAACCCTTATATGCACAATATGAACTGAATCACAGGGGAATAGTCAAGTGCAGAACAGAACAGTCAACCATTTCAGTACTGAACTGCTACATATTTATTCAAAATGAGGTGGTTTTCCTATGCTACAATTGAAGCACTGAATTTGCATTTCAAGCATATAGCCTATTTCAATTTATTTAACAGCGCAAAATACTAGTTTCTCACTGAAATATAATGCTATTGTGTGGAAAATTAATTAGAAACCAGTTCATCTTAAAGTGATCAATGCTTTAGAAACAAAGGAAGTACAGGAACATTTCTTCAGATATATATAGACTTGATTAATATGTGGTGCGGGGGTGGGCATCAACTTCAACAAAACGATTCTCCCCCACTAATTCCAGGAATCTACTATTCAACAGCCTTTAAAAATACTGCAGTTCCAGCTCTCTAAATAAATGGCAATTCAATTACATCTACTTGATGCAATATTTTTTGAAGGAAACAAGAACAACAGAACTTTTTCTTTCACTCATACATATTCTGTATTATAGCAATTTAAACAACTGGTATGTTGATTCACTTGGAAAGAAACTACAGTGGTAACCACACAAGACTATCAAGTAAGTTATTGCAAACATTCAATATTTAAGATTTACTCAGAATGACCAAATCAATGTTCAGATTTCACTGTGTCTTCAACACTACTACAAACTGTAATTTTTGGTAATGCATTTTTAGAGATGCTTTAGGAACTATTTTTAAGTACCCTGCTGTCCAGAGACAGCAGATACCAAAGCAGGAGGGCTGTATTTTTAGTGTTACAAATCTGATGAAAGCAGAACATCTCAGAACTCCACTCCCTACTTCTCCTTGTACTTCTTCAATGTACACTTGCACACTTCACCAGCATTATCAAAATCTACAGTATTTCAATTCATATCACAGAAAAGTCATGCTAAGATTTAAATCCCCACGCTTTTATTTGGCTTTCACTATTTTACCACATTGATTCTCCCATCTGTATAAGAAAACGCGTATTTACTAAGTATTTTGTAATAATTTCTCAGTGGTGGCAACATGTATTGCACCACAAGCTGGACCTATTTTCATGTCCCATTTTAACATTCTGAAGGGATGCAACCCCAACACTTGAGCCGAGGCCATCAACCACAAAGAAAACAAAAGCCCTTCCATTGAAAAACACCAGTTACTTGGTTTTCCAGGCTTTGCGCTGGGCTCCGGCGCCTGTTCGTGCGACTCCCACCCCAGCCTCACGCAGCTCCTCACAGCGAGCGGGGCACGCCAGCCGCGGCAATGACATTTTGAAAGGCGAGTGACAACGGCCAGCGCACCATCATTTAAAGCGCTGCACATCGGTCTAAGAATTAAAGCGCTGAGCTCGGTCGGTCAGGGGATTCTGCCACGCGTGACGCCGCCGCAGCTAATGCTCCTGACCTATTTTAGTAACGAACAAAACGAAACCGGGGCCCCGGGGCCCCGGCCCGCAGCACGCACCGGCCGAGCGCGGGGAGCCGCCGAACCGCCCCCGGGGCCGAACCGCCGGCCGCAGGCGGGCCCCGGCCCGGCGCAGGGGACCCGCGAGGCTCTACGGGCGGACCAGCAGGCTGGCCGCGGGGCCGGGGCCTGCTGGGTGCCCTGCCGCGCCGCGGGGCGGGGGCGGGGGCAGGCCCGCCGGCGGGGCACCGGGGGCGGCCAGCAGCGCCCTGCGCCGCCGCGGCCCCAGCGCCCGTCACGTGACCCCGCGGGCGGGGCGGGTGCTCCCCCCACCCCCCGCCAAAACAATACCGGGCCCGATTGCCCGCCGGGACGGCCGTCCCTCAGCGCCGCCGGGGAGCCGCGCCAGGCCCGCGCCGCTCCGCCCCGCTCGCCGGCCTTTTGTTCAGGGCGCCCGCCCGCGCGGCGAGGCCTCGGCACCCGCCCCGGCTCGCCCGCCCGCTCCCCGCCGCGGGCAGCGCCGCCCCGGGCGGCCGCGGCGGAGGGGCGCTGCTGGAGCCGCCGTCGGTGGCAGCGGAGCCGCCGCCTCTCCCCATCCCCGCGGCGGCGCCAGGGCCGGGGCCGCGGCCTCCCGCCCGGTCGGTCGGTCAGGCACTTACCCGCCGGGCCGGCCGGCTCGCGCCGCTCAACTCGCCGCCGTCACCTGCCGCCTCCTCCGGCCCCGCCGCCGGGACAGCGGGACGCGCCGACGTCACGCGCGGGACTTGGGGGGGGGGGGGGGGCGGGCAACGCGCCACTGTGACGCGCCGGCCGGGGAGGGGCAGCGGGAGAGGGTGGGGCGACCTCACCGGCGCGGGGAGGGCCGCGCCCGCGCGTGTGTGACGCCACGGCGTGACGTCGCCTCGCCCGGTGCCGGCGGGGCGCGCCATGGCGGCGGTGTCTGCAGCGCCTGCGCCGCCCGGCTGCCGCTGGGCTAACGGCGGGCGGGGGGGCGCCGGGGGGCCTCGGCGGGCCTCGGCGCACGGCTGAGCGCGGCGGGAGGTGGGGGCGTCCGGCCCGGCCTTCCCGGGGCCCCTGCTCTGATAAAAGCCGCCGTGTGGCGCGTTGGCCCCGGCCGGACGCCCGGTGCCCGCCGAGGCCGCCCTGTCACCGCCCTCCCCGGCCGGACGGGGCGGAGAAAACGGCGAGAGGTCGAGATAAGGGCGGGGAGGGCTCCCCTCCCTCACCGGTTACCGGCAGGAGCAAAACAGGCTAGACCTGGAGAAATTACCTCGTTACCAATCCAGTCAGAGCAGGATAATGCGAAATAAGAAGTAAATCGTGACGCGGTAGGGGTATCCCCTCTGCTACCAAAAGCTTGCCAGCAAGCCCTGAAACACCCCTCCAGGCAGCAGAGGTCTGGAAGTGGTGGAGCCTCCCTATGCGTGTTTCTGGACCTTTCTGCCCAGACCGTAGACGGGCACGCTTCCTTGGGGTTTGTCGTTCAAGTGGCACGGCATCAGTGACCTGGGCTGGTGACAGCACTGGGGAAAAATGAGCTAGCGCAGCTCTATCATGCTTGATTATCTTGAAGGCTGATTGCAGTTGCACCTGTCCCCACTGCTGAGGCCAGGGAGTAGATCCAGCAGGAGGTGAGAAGGGTTGCTGGCCTTTCCAAGAGCACATTCTGCAGCTCATTTGCCTGGAAATTTCTATGGCTTGGCAGCCAGGCAGAGTCACAGAACGGTCAGGGTTGGAAGGCACCTCTGGAGATCATCTAGTCCAACCCGCTGACAAAGCAGGTTCACCTACAGCAGGTTACACAGAATCGTGTCCAGGCAGGTTCTGAATATCTCCAGAGCAGGAGACTCCACAACCTCTCCGAGCAGCCTGTTCCAGGGCTCTGTCACCCTCAGAGTAAAGGAGCTTTTATTTCTGTTTAGATGGAACTTCCTCTGTTGCTGTTTATGCCCGTTGCCCCTTGTCCTGTCGCTGGGCTCCACTGGAAAGAGCCTGGACCCGTCCTCTTGACGTTTGCCCTTAAGATATTTGTATACACTGATAAGCCACTGCTCCAACTACAGGCCAATGATTTGTGCTGTGTGTTGCCCAGCTGTGTTTGGGTGCCTGGTGGAGGTCTGGCCGCTTGGTGGTCTCCCACAGGTGGAGATGGACCTGGGCATGACCCAAGCGTAACTGCAGGGAGCTGGACAGTCCAGAAGCTGAGTTAGTCCTGTTGAGATGGGGTGCACGGGGGAGGCTTATGTTGCCCGCTGTTGTCAAACAATTGAAAAGTCTGCTGTATTAATTCTTGAGTAAACCAGAGTGGGAAACAATAACCCACACATCATTTAAGATGGAATGATATTTAGATGAGGGAAGAAAGACCAGTTACTTGTTACACAGGAATGGAAAACTAAGCATTTCAACATGACTAGAGGTGTAAACTGTCTAGCCAAGGGCTTGATGGATCTAGAAGTACTGTTGGCTGCTCTTTTTGGTATTTTAACACTTAATCATCAGCATCACAACACAGAAATCACAAGCATCAGAGAATATAAAAGATCAAAAATCTACAGAACACTAAATTCTAAATGCAATCAGGAATAATAAAACAAATACATTTGGTAAAACTGCTAAGTTTTTCTACAAGTCTGGAAGAACCTACCCATAATTAGCACTGGTTTTAACAAACGTGACATGATTGCATCCAAGGAAAAACATTTACATGACCACGTATACTGCTATCTGAAAAGGTCTGTGAGGCTGGGTCAAAGAGTGGGGATTAGAGAAAAGGAAAGCTCCCTTACTGGCAGTATGTGTAAGCAACAATAGGCTTAATCCTTTACTGAACCAGACCTTGATCCTGTGGAAACTATTGAGGCCAAATTCCTGTCAGGTTTGGTTAGAATCTGACCTAAAACAGGAATGCAGGCCTGGACTCTTAAGGGATCCAAAGAGTTCAAGCGAAGTTACTCTCAATGCATGCAGCTTCATAAGAGAAGCAGCATCTTGGAAAACTGTACTTAGCAAAAAAGAAATCCATGCCTGTGTTTGGATAGGTTTGTGACTGTTGACTGCAGCTGCAGGTCAACTGAGAAAATGAACTAGTGAATGCAAGATTTTATTTTATGCTCCATGAGTTATGGAGCAAGTGTGGCAGTTAAAGGGAATATCAGATAGTGCCAAAGCTAGTAACCAAAAAATTAAATGCATTGCACCTTACTGGACTAAAGAAATAAGAAGCACAAAGATATCTAGTTGAATAGATTGGAATAAGGGGATCAGAAATTGTCTGCTTAAGTTCTAGTAAGATTATACCTTCTAAAATGTTGCCTACACTATCATCAATCCTTATTAACAGCTCTTATTTCAGTCAGAATGGGTATTATTTGCATATCTTTTTTTGTGTTTCTGTTTTTGGCATGAACACAACCCATCTTGTTCAACGATGACTTCCTTTATGCATATTAGTTTATACCTGTCTGTTAAAGTTGACACCACCTCATTTGTATCTTTTCTACCTCTGCTTGCTTCACAGTTCTGTTGTGTTCTATTGTTTCTCCTTGCTTATTTTTACTGTTGTCTACAATGTCAACAGTCTGGAATATGTCTGATGCTTGCTACTAAATTATTAATTAATACAGTGGATCCAAAAGTAAAGATTAACCAGACTAATCCTTAAAAGAAACCACTTCCCCTGTTAAGTGTTCCAGTCCCACCATTAATATTTTGCTGATGCTTTGACAATGGAGAACTATTAATCCATATTTCCGTATTTCTATTTATGAGGCATTTTTCCTGCTTCTTCAAACGTATGTGATACTATATAAATCTTTGAAGATATGACAATGTCTTATATTCATCAGGAGCTCAATCTTTGCTGCACTTGGCATGCTTAAGGAGAAAGGGGAGAAAAACAGTCTCCTTCTGCTGTGGTTTTGAGTCAGTTTATATCAAAGCCATTTGGGGAGTTAGTGTGGAGACCCTCAGAACTGCTGCCAAGTTACACTAGCAGTAAAGGAGTGGAGGATGTGTGGCATCATGCTGTTTCCACACTCCTGCACCTTCAACAAACTCTATACTGAGCAGAGAAGGTGTAAAGTTGGAATGAGCCAAGCATATCTTTGGCTCTTCCATGCTAGCAGTCAGAGAGGGGCTGGGGATCAAGTTCCAAATAAATATACTAAACACAAATCCTGATTTTGTTTCAGTGGCATGTCTTTTCCGTGAACCCCTGTTGCTTATCACTTACTGCATTCCTTTCCTGTAAGCTGTCATAGAGCTTAAGATCCCCATGTTACACTACCGTTAATGTAACCATTAAAGCGTTACATTTTTTACTGCCATTAAAGACTAACATACACAAATTTTCTAGAATTATTTCTGTTTTAAAATGATACTTATGGTTTTTACAGTCCATGACACAACCTTGTTCCTTGTGCTACAAGTGTTTTAAGCATGCTAACAGTGCAGAGCGGCCTGAGCCACGTGGGCTAGCCAGGGACGACTGGCAGCTTACAGCCAGCATCAGGCTGCCTCCCTCATTCTCTGGCCCTGGCACGTGGTAGTCATGGCTCTCTACAGCCAGGCAGAGTGTAAGAGCAGTGCCCAAGACTGTAGCAGTGAGACAAAATGACATTTGCTTCAACGCCCTTGAAATGCAATTGCAGTTGTTCCAGTGACGTACAAAAGGTAAGTTGATCAATGCGAGTCCAAAGCCTCATCTTGGGTTTGCAAGAGGTTTTCCATTTTGACTTGCTGGAAACTGATGAGGTTCATGACTATCTCAGCAATCTACGCTTGTAGTCCTGCTGCACTGTAGCTAAATCGATTTCCAGTCACTATTTGTAGATTCAGAGCAAAGTGTTAGTTAAGGCCTGAATTGGCATATGAAAATGCAACTACTGTATTATTATAGTATCTGTGTTTTGCTTACATAATCTAGATACATAGCAATCTCTGCCAAAAATGCTGTTATTTAACAGTTTGGAAGGATTGTGCTAGTTAGTCATGAGAACAATCACATTTTGCTTTAAAAACAAAGTTAAATGATGCTGAGGGGGAGAAGTGGGAGAAGTGGAGCTGAGGGCAAGTTCTCTTTCTCAGTTCTCTCAATCTGTTCCTTTCACTGGATCTGTACCCATTCTGTCTGTGAACTCCCAGGGAGAGATCCTGATTGTTTTGCTTTCATTTAGTGGCAGTAAAAAATTCCATGCAGCATACAAAACAAATTTATTTTATTGCCCCAGTTGGCAGGCAAGGTAAAGTTTTCTTCTGCCAATAAGTAAACATTGACTTTTTCCATTATCCCAGCTGTCAGAATCATATCACAGTGTATGTTGCTGTTGAATTGAAGTCATCCATATGGTAATGCAGACAAGCAGAAAAAAACTGCCACAAAACAGTCACTGCCTTACAACACAGTATGTTTAAATCTTTTAGTTTCCCAGGCAGAGAATTTCCAGGATTAAAGCCTTCCTTTCCCCAGAGTGAATCTTGTGCCTTAGTCTCACAACCACTAGAATCTCTTTCTCTTTTACTTCCTCCCCATCAACAGGGAACATTAACCTTATATTTTTTTAAAAAAAAAAAAAGTATTTGGGGTCTTCAAAATCATGAGATTTACAAAAAATTACAAGGTTTTGGGTTTCTTTTACATTTAGCCTTGAGTTTTACATCTGTAAGGCTTATAGTAACTTATAGCTACATATATAATGTAGGTCTATAGCTATAAGGCAGACTTTATTTTAGCTTTATTGAAGCTGAAATTTTTGTATAACCATACATCTTCAGAAATTAAATCTTGAAAACTAGCTGGAGTCACAAGATTCTTGATAGATGGAAAAACTGTTAATCACAGAGAGGAGGTAGCGCACTCATGACTGCATTTTGTTTTAGTGGAAAGCAAGCAAAATATCAAAAATACGTTATTGCCATCTTTGTCTTTAAAGAATAATGAATTAGAAATTGCAATTTCCTTTCGTATCACTAGATGGTATATGGTAACTGTACGGAAGCTGAGCTGTTCAAAAAAATTTTGATAGAGTATAGGTACTGCTGTCTTTCCTGATCCAGCTATTGCACTGACCAGACTCCTGACTTGCAGAGGAAATGCATGTTCCTGTTCCTGACAACTAAAACTGCTTGTTGTTGTACCAAAACCCTGGTCCTATTGCAGTCAGTGGCAAAACTTGCAGAGTGTTTCTGTGCTCATGTTTTCTGGGAAACCACACACTAGTTAGGCCTCTAACTCTGGGTTGTATTTATAAAAGAGACACCCTGAAACGCTTGGGAACACCCACACTTTCTCCCCAGATTTGGCTGGGTAGTGCTGTCAGATGGCATGTCCTTTCTACCCCAACAGCAGAGAGAAAGAGTGAGATGAAGCAGGTCTCAGGAGGGAAGGGAGTGAGGAACAGAGCTGTGCCATGTGCTGCGTACTTCCCCAGCATTGCACCAAGGCGGCGAACGAGAAGAGTCTCAGACACACAGCACCATCCTCCATTACATTCTCCATGGCAGAAGGGGACCCCCCCCAAAAGCAGGTCCCACTTTCCAGCTTCGGGGACCAGATCTATTTTTGTAGTACTTAAGACCAGCAAGAAGAAATGTTTTGTGAAGTATAGAGCTCCGGTACTGAAAAGTGAGAGTGAGTAGCAATGCCACCCAAAAGAAGCATTCATCTTGGCTGCAACAGGTAGCTGTGTTGTGTGGCAGCATCTCTTTCTTTCTTGAGTGAGGAATAACAACGCAATGTAAAGAAAACAACTGGGTTAAATGTTCCCATTTGAAGTCTAGTTTCTTTCTCTGTACGCTCACATCTCCCAGTGAGATGTCTATCATGGCTGATACTACAAAGAATACAGGATTAGGTCAGACTTGTAATGCACTTTTCAACTACACAGTTAAAGTAGTACTGCCATGGATAAATGCTTCTTAATATTATTTGAAATTTTTAATGCCAATAATTTAGACTAAATAAGTGTCTGTGAGAGCGGGTTTCTTTCTATGGCTTTACCAGACTTTTGAAAAGAAGATGGAGTCATTATCATGGCAAAATCTTAGAAGGAAATTAATGTCAATCAATGCTTAAATAATTATTATAATTCCAATTTTAATGTCTGTCTTCTCCAAGAGCCATGCAGGGTGGAACAGTTAACACAAGGGTGATGTTGCAGACGGAAGCAACACAGTATCACTTGCTTTTGCAACTATTTTATAAAGTGTTCTCAGACAGTGTGACAGCATGGCACAGAAAAGTGCATTTCTTAGTGACATGAACTCTGAGCTGACAGGAGTTCATTGAGGATTTGAGGCATGAATTAATCAGTAATGCCACACTGCCTGTTATATCTTAGAGTTTAATTAACAAAATCAGTGAAGGGAAATAGCATCCATAAGCATTGATAAAGGGATATTCAACGTAGCTTGCAACATAAACGTTTGAATGTTAAAAAGAACAAAGTCAAAAGTTATTAATTCTCACTGCCCACATAGCCCCCAAACCAGTACTTACACACAGCCTTCCATTTTGCAAGTAGTTTCACTAGTTTCAGCAGGATAGACTGCCCACCTTGCAATCTGCTTGGATTGGCCCAGGCACATATGAAGGGTTTTATGCCTTCTCCTACAGAAAGGGACAATGAGGGGTTTGAAAACATGAGAGTGCAATTAACCCTTGTGTAGATCTTCTCCAAGGGGAAGAGAGGGACAAAACTACATCCTGGTTGAGTTTGCTGACATACTGGTTGCACCATTTGTCAGGAAGAGGTGCTCCAGAAGATAAATGACGTCATCTTGAGGGAGAACAGTTGCATTTTCCGCAGCCTAGAGTGCAATACCCTTTCCTTCTGTATGCTTAATGCCTTAACTTCAGCCATTTCCTGCTCATCCTGTTAGCTTTAGTAGTCCTAATTGTTCTGATTCTGTGCATTTCACAGGAGGACAAAAATTAGCTGCAGCAACACTATATTCCCTCTCTGGGCCCAAAGGAAGAGAGCAGGCAAATGGAAGTAGAAGGCAGGGAAGAGGAGTTCACAGAAGGATTTGAAACCTCAAATTCAGAAAGTTGAACATCAAATCTCTTCTCTGGCATAAGCTTTACCAAAGCAGTAGTGAACTTCTCTACCTGTGAGATGGATTATAATACTTGCCTGTTTCACAGGGGCCTTGTGAGGACTCATTAGTTAGAATCCTCTGAAGATGGAAAGTACAAAGTGGTAGTATTCTGCTGATACCATAATCATCTCCAGGTTCTTATGTGTCATCAGGGGACCCTCTGAGGAAAGCAGTTGTTTCCAAACTCCAGTTACAATTTATTGTGTATTATGTATGCTTGAGTTTATATTCTGCTTGGATTTTCTTTACTGCGTTTTTTTTTTTTCTCTTTAGTTTGATTGATAGGATATCAAGATGAAAGTAATTTATTCAGTTTGTGGTGATGTACCCTGGGGATGGCTACACCTGAGCCTTAGCCTTTGTGTGCACCAGTTCATAATTACTGGTCTTGCTGGAATTTAAGTGAGATAAAAAGTGCTGTTCTGGGGCTTCTTGTTGTGTGAATTATTTCTCTTGGTACATCTGTAATGTTAGGTTGGAGTTTGTTGTGGCTCAGGTCTGTTTTAATAATTCTGAAAAGCTTCTGATGTATTAATGCATCATTAATTTGCAAGAATGTGTATTCTTTTAAAGGGCTAAGATAAATAAATCAGGCTTTTTGTTGTTTTATTCAAAGTTCTCGCATAAGCTGCATTTTTAAATGTGTTCTGATTATGTAGAGGTTTGAAAGCTGGAGGATAAAGCAATGGAATAAAGTGTTCTTGCTTCTTGACTTCCAACAGTGCTGATAAAAGCTATGAGAGATTCCTATTAGAAACAGATGAGGAGTCTCAGTTCACCACCCTCCCTAGTTTTAAGATGTTAGTTTGGGCTCAGTTCTGGCCCTTGTTCTTGCTGGATAGCATTTTACTGTAGAATTAGTTTCACTGATTTCAGTTAATTCATTCAGATGTACTATGATCACTTCTTCCACTGTTGTCCTCTCCCCAAGGGAGCTGTGATAGGCTTCTTTAAATTCAGGTAAAGGAAATGGCTACACAATTTCCATTAACTTTGAAATGAGGTCTGAAAAAACCTCATTTTGCATGTCACCATTTGAGACTGCTGACTTCAGCTGAGTATTGGGTAATGTGACAGGGACACACTCAGCCAGCATAGCTCAGTGCCATTCCGTGGAGTTTAGTAGACTTTCAGCTACACACATCAGGAATGAATAGTGTGTAAACTCTGAACTACAGAGCATCTGAACAGCAAGATGACTAGGCTGCATCAATACCCAGTATAAATTCTTGGATTTATACAAAGACTGAATTTATGGCATCTATTTACCTGGGGCTCAAAGCTGCCCCCATTATTCACTTTGAGCAGGATGCTGCAACTATGTTATTCCACTGCTCATGGATTAAATTGCTGTTGTAAGAACATCTAACTCCTTGAGTTCCAGTGAAGTGATGCTGGGTTACACTGATCACAAATTCATTCATATGATTTCATTCAAAACTCCAACTAAATTATATAGTGTAACAAAGTTGAATGAGACTGTAATGTCTTAAAGAGTGAGCAATAAGAGGTGATCATATATGGATGAATGAACTAACTTCTGATTTATATTACAGACTCTGCAAGGCTATAGTTCTCAAAGATTAAGCAGTACATTTTATAGGAGGCATAGCGTACTTGGTTTGAGAGATGAATGGACCTGCACTTTCATTTACATTTCCATAGCATGGAAGGTATCAATGGTTTTTTAAGGAATGAGTGTAGTTGTATACATCCTCACGTATACAGTTGTGGATGCTTCATGCTTTGTGTCTGTGGCAGATTTCTGTGATGCTCAGGCCCAGCAAAGTAGATATGCTGTGTATGTTCAGGTAAATTAGCACTGGTGGTTTTGGTTCAGCTTGATGTCATGTTGAGTAATTGTGTTGATGGAGCAGTTATTTGCATTATCTCACTTGTTATACCTCCATTAATCCCACTTCAGTTTCTACTTTGCTGTAAAATCAGGAGGAATAAATTACAGAACTCTGCTGGAGGAGTGGAAAGCTTTGCCAGCTCTGCAGAGGAGTATTGGGAATTCACTGTATCTGGACAGATGTGGTGGACAGTTTGTGATTGCTAGGTAAGTGCAGAAGCCGGATATTTTTGCTGAAAAGTTTAGCAGTAGTATGATTACTCATTCTATAGTTTTACTTGATATCATCAGACTTCATTCTTCAGTGAGGTGCATGGCATCTATCATCATTCCTCTTTAATTAGCTGAAGAGCTGCTGAATCTTTTTTAGAAGCCCAGATTCTGTGGAGTTGTTTTTTTCATTAAGATTATCTCCAGCAATGGGGTAGAAAGCTCTTGTAGCTAAAATAAGGGTGTGAGAGAGCCTGCAGCTTTACACTATAAGGAACTTTCTTTAACCGGTCACCCAGCTAAAATGCAGTAGCAGTCAAGATCTCCCAGGAAAACATGAAAGCTCATATTGGAGAGGTACCTGGGATGGTTAGTAGACTGAGAAAGGTAGGGAAGGGGCAGCTCAAATCTTAAAACTCATTTAAAATTGTTAACTTGGTTTAGACTAGACACAGTTTAAGAGCTGATGCTCTTAGTTGAGTGCCCACAACTATCTTTGTATAAACTTTTAAACCAGAGGAAATAGGTCATAGCTAGGTCACGCTGCACGAGATTCAATACAAGTCTTAAACACACCTCAGCCTCTGTGTGTAGGTGTCTATACATATGCTACCCATTGAAATCTATGAAGGTAGGATTCAGGGACACACATACAAGTGTCTCCTTGTTGTAATCAGAGCCCAACTCAGCCTCACACAAGGCACCAATTGTTGCAGCACAAACAAACTAGTAGGCTGCAACAAGGCTTTTACCATCAGTCAGATTCTACTGTCCATGCTGTTCCTCCTTCCTCCAGAAGCCACACCACACTGCTCCTCCTCCATCCAACTCCCTCTCCCTCAATCCTCAGGGCTATTTAACCACTTAGCAGGAGCGAGCTACACCTGCACATCATCCATGTGAATCAACCTACTGCCTCTGAGGCAAGGCCACAGCTGCATGTTATCAATGCTGATCAACCCACTGCCTTCATTCCTCTACATCTTGTGCCTCTTCAGATGCTGTAGGGCAGGGGTCCCCAAACTATGGCCCACGGGCCAGATATGGCCCCCCAGTGTCCTCAGTCCGGCCCCCGGTATTTACAGAAACCCCCTGCTCCCTCCCGCTGGGGGCTGGGGGGGGAAACCAAGCAGCCGCAGATGGCTGCCTGCCACTGCATCCATGCGCCAGCCCCTGTTTAAAAAGTTTGAGGACCCCTGCTGTAGGGTTTCTGAGACACCCACCTGGGGCTGGTATGTCTGACACAGCACTTTTGGGACACCCATGTCCTTCTGCAGTGGTAGCTGGGCTCCAGGCAGGCTGTCCCAGGGCATCTCAGATGGCACTCCACGCAGTGCTCAGGCAGCTGCGCCGAGCTCTTGGGCAGTACAGTCAGAAGAGTCTCTGGATCAAATCAGTTTACCCTAAAGTAGGCACCAAAGGTGGGAAACAGTTGCTGTGACTTCTAGTACCATTTCAGAGGTGTCCTGGTTTCAGCTGGGATAATTTTCTTCTTAGTAGTTACAAGAAGCCTTACAAGAAGCAGTGCTAGTGGAACAGTGACCCGACCTGAGCTGGCTTTGATGCCCGATAACCCCACTTAAAACACAACCTCTCTTCTTCTGAGTGACTACTGTAAGAGATCACGTTCATGGACTAAATGAACTCAATGGCCATTCTGTGGACATTTTATAGACATTTTTACAGTGGTGGTGCATAGACTAGGGGAATGATGTCTGTGTATTATGTCAAAGGGTGTGAAGGGTGATGGTGGTTAATGAGGTTGTATCGGAGAGTGTGGCATGATGTAAATGGTATGGAATAAGGGGTGGATACTGTCCTGGTTTAGGCTGGGATAGAGTTCATTTTCTTCTTAGTAGCTAGTACAGTGCTGTGCTTTGGCTGTGATGTAAGAACAATGTTGATAGGACACTGATGTTTTTAGCTGTTGCTGGGTAACGTTTATACTAAATCAAGGACTTTTCAGTTCCTTGGGCCCTGCCAGCTAGAGGGCTGGAGGGGCACGGGAAACTGGGAGGGGACACAGCCAGGACAGGTGACCCAAGCTAGCCAAAGAGGTATTCCATACCATGTGACATCATGCTGAGTATATAAGCTGGGGGAAGAAGAAGGAAGGGGGGGGACATCTGGCATTATGGTGTTTGTCTTCCTGAGTAATCATTAAACGTGATGGAGCCTGGCTGCCCTGGGGATGGCTGAACACCTACCTGCCCATGGGAAGTGGTCAATGAATCCTTTGCTTTGCTTTCTTTGCATGCGAGGCTTTTGCTTTACCTATTAAATTGTTCTTATCTCAACCCTTGAGTTTTACATTCCGATCCTCCTTCCCACCCCTCTGGGTGGGGGGGGAGTGAGCAAGCGACTGTGTGGTGCTTGGTTGCCAACCAGGGTTCAACCACAACAAGAGGGTAGGTGAGAACCATGTATCATTGCAGGTATGACACAGGCCTTACAGGAGGCCTATGCCCTTTTTGAAGTACTGTTTGGAAGTCAGAAGGGATATGATAGGGAATGTAAAATGGCCATGGGCACTTGCCTTTGGACAGCTGAATCACCTTCCAGGCTCTACTGGCTGTATTCATCAATTCTCCATCGACAGAAACACTTTAGACACCTAAGCTGTGCAGACATCTCCATGGAGGCAGTGAAAATTAGGCATGTTCATCTCAGGCTGAACCTCACCCTTTACCTCAGAGCTGAAACACACAGGTCTGGTGCAGAGGCTGACTCAACCAACAGGCTGTGTCCCAGTAAGTCACCAGCTCCTGTGCCTGCGACTGTCCTTTCTTGCGGGGAATTACGCTTGGTATGCCCAAGCATGCATCTGCTAGTAGAAGCCAAAGGTCTTGAGGGCAGCTGTGAGCAAAAGGAGGCTGTTGCTAACAGGGCTGATTGATAGCTGCACTGGTCAAGGCTGCCAAGGCTTTTTTGCCCTGATGGCAGGTGCTGAAGAATTGCATCACATGAGCTTACACTTGTGATCTTTTTCATGTATGATGAGCTATACAGAAAAATTCCTGTGTTATGATGGCAGCAAAGAGACTGTACAACATAAAAAAGAGACACCAAAGTTTCTACCATTCCACTGTCTGTCTGTGGGTAGTAAGGTGGAATAACACCATAATAGAATAATTACCATAATATTCTTTAACAATGGAAGTCTTGCTGACAGTTGCACACATTTAAATTAGGAGGTGCCGTTTCTCATGATGCAGTGAAAGACAGTATTGTTGACTGCCAGTACCCATAACTTTATAGGTAATTGCAGCTATGTATGAGCCATACTTTTGTTTGATTAAATTGGTTTACCCAATAATTGAGGCTTATTGTAATATAATTGTAATTGTAATATACTGTGTTATTTCTGAGCAATGGAGAAGTAAAGGCTAAAGTGTATCCAGTGGAACAAACTACCTCCTGCATGCAAATAAATTGCCCAGTTGCTGTTATAAACAAGAAGCATTGTGTTCTGCCAGACTTGCAACAAAGAAATCATTATCTGTCTGGCCTGTGCATTGAAGAACAATAGTCTGTATTTCCAAAATTAAAACCATAATTAACCTATTATTATGAGTCCACCACACAAGAATGAAGAAAATGATAGTGTTAGGCCCCTCTGAGTCTCAGATCCCCAATTAGCAACCCCTGAATCAGTGGTTCAGATTTTTCCCACATAAAGATTGCTTCACCTGACTCTCTGTTGGTTATGGAGGCAACACCCCATGGGCCAGCTGAGTCACTATAACACTTCTCTCATCACCCACCTGCCATGCAGGACATTGCCAGGAAAGACAAAATCTCATTGGGATGTACTTCGAATACCCTGGGAGGTGACAGGCTCTGTTAGTTACTGGAAACCAGAAAACTATACAGAAGCCCTCTGACTGGTAAACAGTGGTCACAGATATTTTTTTAGCTAATAAAAATAGGCCGAAATCAATTCTCATGCACTTCTTCAGGGTTGCATTTCACTTTCCTTTGGGTGCAGCTGGGAGTCTTGGTCTTGGTCATTATGTCTAAACAGAGTAATGCGAAATAGAGTAAAAAAAGACAAAGATGATCTTTCAAGGTTTCTACCACAAAGCAGGCCCTCTAAATTACAATTAAGAATATACAAGTGTCTGTGTATGTATGTGTTTGTCCACATCCTTATTATCATCAGATGTTAAGGCCAAGATCTTAAAAAAATCTTACATTTCGTATGTGTTATTAATGTGCCATTGAATTTAAAAGGAGACATTATTCAGATCATCTGGGCGTGATGACAAATACAAAGATTAAGAAGTCCCTTGGTAGATCTTCAGTATGGCCTAAGCTTCTACAGAAAGTAAATGAGCGAGGACACTGTAGCTAAGGAATTTGCTACGTTAACTGAGATGGCTGATGGTGCAAAAACTACTTCAAATTTTGAAATGCAAAACTTCAATGAGCCGGAAAATACAGAGAACAACGTTAACATGGCGCACTCACATCCTATCTTCAGGTTTGAGGCTAAAACTGATTGAGCAGAGTCTGGAATCCCCTGCATGGGTAGGGTCAAAACAAGTGCAAGACGACTAGTTTTCTTTTCTTTTTGTAGTAGAAACTTTGAGAGGAAAATATGATCCAGAGCAAGTGGTGAAGAAGTTCCAGGTGCAATAGGTTCTACTGGCATATTATCATTAAATTTTCTGTCCCATCTGTTATTCATGTAGCTTCATTCTTCCTTGATACTTCCTCTTTTTTTGCCTTTGAAATGGCTCCTTTAACCACTACCTTCCTCAAAACTGCTCCTTCCTCATGCCCAGATCAGTTCTCCAGCTGCATCGCTTTCTGCCCTGCACACCCATGTTTTGCCAGTGAGCATGTATAATGCTGCTCAGGCGCTGAGGCCACCCACATGTCCAAGAGGTCCTGAAACAGGTGTTTTTTAAGTAGATGTACCTTTACCTGAATATTCCTGCTCATGTCATCCTAATTGCTTTAGCATGGCATGGCCTAAACTGGGACAGCTGCATGATAGGAATGCTGCTGTGCTCCAGTGTCTGCTGCAGATGGGGACATCCAGCTGTGAACCCAGCTCTCTGCTAGTCCAGTGAAATGTTGCTGTCCTGGATCTTGGTATTTGGAGAAGTCTGTCCCTGTCCCTTTGCGTGTGTTTCTTTGACTTCCAGATCACAACATACACATGAACTGGCACACCTGCTTAGGTGGATGTAGGCATTGATACACACAGCTGGGGACTCAGTCCCAAAATTCACTGTTTAATCTTGACTCCATTAGGTTGCTTTTTGCTCTGTTTTCTGAAGATCCCCATATGGACCTTGTTTTCAGGGTACCCTTGGGGCCGAGCAGGAGAGTACGATCTTGATATTGGGAAGTGCTGTGTGTGACAGGGAAGGAAGGAATTGGATTTCTAATCTAGCTCCAAGGCTCTGAAGAAATCCAGGATAGTCCTTCATTTTCATTAACTTTAGATATAAATGTAGATAGGCATATCTCAAGATGGCAGAATCAACTGTTCTCAAAATCTCATCTGTCCACCTTAAGAGGGACGACTGGGGTGGCCCTGCATTACCATACCCCATTGGCTCCTCCGCCAAGCAGCACCGGGGGGATGGCACGCAGAGGTGGGTGCCCAGGAGAGCTGGTGGAGCGGTGATGTGAGTGTGCTCCCTGCCTTGTCTCTTCCCTCACACTCACGCTGGCTGGAGTGACCTGCAGTACTCGGCTGCCTTCTGTGCACAAGCCCACGCTGGAGAAACCTTCCCTGAGCTAGACAGGGCTGCAGCATGTGTGGCACAAGGTGTGTACAGTTCAGCTGCTTTGGTCATTAGCAGGATCCTCTAGAGACCGCTCGCCTGTTGCTGAACATGGGGGCAGGCACGTGTATAATGTTAGCGGGGGCTCTGCCCTTCCAAGCAGCATCCTTCAGATGCAATGTCAAGCAGCAATCCTGGCTGCTAACAGGTACCACTGACCTGGTGGTACATTTTCTGTATGGACATAGTACTGTCCTACCAAGGATTTAAGAAATCCTAAGTTTCTTGTCTGTTCCCTTCCTCCCCCTAAAATCCTGAAGATAAACTAAAAATGTTAAGTTTAGGAAGTAAAACAAGTCATTTGAGCAGCAAACAAGGAAGCCAGTTTTCCTTTGAATTTGTGTCATTGGACCCCCCAGCCCTTCCCTTTTCCCCCCAGTGACCCTGACCCTGCTGCACTCCCCACAGCTCCCTCGCAGACAGATCTAGAAGCCTGTACCTGCTGACAGGCAGCCCAGAAAATGTTTATCAAATGCCTACCTTGTACATGATTAATTTTGTTGGATTTTTGTTTGTTTTTTGTTTTTCCAAAACAGGGTGAAACTGGCCAGCAAGCTGAAAAGTTGCTGGGACAGCTAGCTGCCAGATGGCCACCATGACAGCACAAGTTTTCTTCCTCTAAGAAAGGAGATGATAAATTTTTTGTCAGAGACTCTAGTGCCTGAGACACTGGAAAACAAGGAGGGTAAATTTTGTTTCAAAAATAATAGGAAAGGTGTTACTCTTTTTAGTCTAAATGTATGAAAACAGTAGCTAAGAAGCACTGTGAATCCTGAGAAACAGTGAAATTATGAACTGGCTACAGATGGGATGGAAGAGATATTTTAGTTTTACCTACCTAGATTTCTCAGTCAGCCATGTGCTGCCTTTTCTTTTTTTTCTCTCTTTTTTTTTTTTTCTTTCTGTGCTACCTGCCATCAATGAGTGTTATTGTGTATTATATCCGGAAAGGAGGATATTTATATCTATAAATAATTCCTTAGTTCTGTTTCCTTCAGCTGATTCCCATTTGTGGCCATATCCCTCTCATCTTTGGCAGTGTTGCTGTATGTCTGTTACCTGCTTCATAGACACCATTAGGTATGGGAACGTTCTTCTGGAGCTTTGACCATTCTCAGTGCTTTTGCCTGAACTGTTTCTGGTTAGACCACCTCTTTCTTGAACTGTGGTACCTTAATGGGACACTACTTGAGCTGAGACTTCTAGCAGCACTGAGTAGAACAGGATTGCTTCATATACATTACAGGCTATATTCCTGCATGTGTCCCCCAGTATGTTTGTTTTCTTTGTGATATCATGGCACTGTCTGCATTCAGCTGTGAATTATCACTGCTGTCCAAGGGGTCATTTCTTATTACTCTGTGAATTTTTATATTCGTGCCTTCGTGTAGCGCTCTGCGTTCTCCCCTTGGAATTTCATCTTGCTGCTTCACAGAAGCCCGTGGGAACCATCTCAGCCTTTGGCTGCAGCCTTCTGAGAGACTTGTTCTTGTGCTTAGCTAAGCAAAGAGACTGCGTGAGCTTCAGACTGGCTTCAGCAGAGCTCACGCCAGGGAATGTGTGTTTGTGCCAACAGTTTCATATGGAATTATAAGTCACTGTTATTGCTTACACAAAAAATTATATGCAAAGATACCTTGACTACAGATCTGTGTCACTGTATTTAAAAAATCAAGCTAAAAGCTGTTTAAGAAAATACACAGTGGTGTTAATGCATCATCTCAATAATCCTCTAAGTTCTTTGCACTGCCTGTTGCCTTACAGCAAGCCAAGAATGTCCACTTTTGAAATTAATATTGAAATTCCTTGTGATACTGTCAACTATTTTTCAAAACACGGCAGTTACTGCTCTCCCCCAGGGGGAGATAGATAGCTGAAGGATGATGAGGATACCTCTGCAGCTCCCACTTATAGTAATAAATAATACAATGCATGGTGCTGCTAGCATGATTTTTTTATAAAGTAACATTTCAGTAAAAGCTGGTTACAAAACACACTAAGTATGATTTATAGGCCTGAAATTATAACTATCCAGCATTCCTGAGCAATGACTTATTTATTCTTGTAGACAGAAGACAAAGCTTTCTATATTGAAAAATACTTGATGCCTCTTTAATTACAGCTTAGGTACAATGTCAACATTGTGCTTTTTAACCACCCACTGACAGTCACTAAAGTGCAGTGGACCTGCATTTCCTAATTTATGAAATTGCTCCTAGGATTCTGCAGGATCCATGAGAAAATTGCAAAGAATTCTTACTTATCCCTGAGCAAGTGTGTCTCGGCTGAATAAAACTTCTTTCTAAAAGCTTCATTCTTAAAGATCTCATGTTGAGATGGCCCCCTAATGGTGTACCAGAATCTCAGCTTAAGATACCCAGCTGACTTTCAAATACTCACTTTTAATTATCATTCTTTTCTTTCCCCTGGGATTAATGTTGAAAATGTAAGTCTCAGGGTGCATGTGCTTAAGAAATTGTCTTAAGAAAAAGGACATTTCTCACTTATCTAAAAAGGCAAACCAAACTGCAACAAGACATTGATCTCTCAAGCAAGATTTCCACTACCATGAAAATACTTGGTTCTCTTTTCCTCTTCCCTCTAAGCAGCAAGCACAATATGCTTAGACTTCAGTAATGTGTTAGACACAGCAAATATAAGGTCATGGGAAACAGTATGTAAAAAGAAACCACAGATGAGAAATGCTAATTGCATCATTTGACGTGCTACTGGAGCTTAAGTAATGCCAGTAAGGTAAAAGGACTCATAAAGAGTAGAATATGTACTTGTACTTAAGATGATCTGGAGAGCTATCACTAAAAGATGCTCCAAAGAGAGGATTTGTTAGGATTGAAAAACGGAGGGTGACTCAGCCTTCACTATTAATTAACAATAATGTAAACAATTAACATTTAGGAAGACTGTTCATTTATTACAAATCCCATTAAGAAATGAGCTGAGCATCTGTGGTGAGAAGAATGATACAGAAATAACACAATATATTGCAAACGTAGAAATGGGCCAAACCTGTAGCCCAAGAGGTCAGGCTGTGCTCTCAGGATTCGTTTCAGGGATGACTACAAGAGACTAAGCTGTGTGAATGCTCCCTCCCAGGCTTTCAAGGTGTTTAAAACTATCATGGTGGCTCATCTAATTACTTCTCTCTTTTAGAGGGTTTTGATCCAAAATCCAGCCTCCTCCAGCCTTCTATCCCTGACCCCAATGCACATACACATGCACATAGGATGTCCAAATCACATGATCTTGTTCTCAGCAGAACTGTGTTAGTTATCCTACATGTGGCCCACTTACTGAACAGAAGGCAGGGGCTGGTGGGTAGAAATGTGTTTCAGAAAGAATTAACTAGAATCTGGAAAAAATAGAAGCTTATTATATCTGGGAGTAGTCAAAAGACACTGCAATGGAAGGGAGACACTGGAAGAGCAGTAATATCTCAGATACTGTAAGCAGATAGGTTGACAGCAAGACATAAGTATCTGACATGGAGGCACCATCACCAAAAGTGACAGAATTGTGCATGTGAGCCGCTGTTCAAGAACTCTCCTTGTTTAAAAACAGTGTGAGTGACAGCTCCTTGCCCAGCTATTCAGTCTCTGGCTTACAGAACCAGATGCTTTTCTATCAACTCATTAAGGATTAACAGTGGGGAGAAAGGGGTGGTAAAAGGATAACCTTGGGTTTGTTTATTATTTTGGACATTACTTTTCCAATAACTAGTGCACTGGTATCTGTCAGTGTCATGTGGAAATAATTTTCCCATTTTTAGTCCCCTCCTGCTGTCTGAAACTGTAAATCCTGTTTCCAGAGAGCAGAATTATTAGTGTAGCTATATGACAGATTTTGTTGTCATTTACTTGCTGAAGGATTTTATTATGAACAAAGCATCACTGTGAAAAACAACTTCCTTTATCATTTTGAATTACGCTTTTGCTGTAAGATGTTTTTCAAAGTTTCTACCATGTTCAACTTTGACAGGGGAAGAAAACAGTATGGGGGTTTTTTTCTAAAAAAAGAAACATACCCTTGAGCACATTGTGTTGATTTGCCTAAGAAATTTTATCCACATTTTCCTTTTTCATAGCAGCTTATTTTATGGACTGATGTATATTTATACGGGGCATGATAATATAGCAAGTATCAAACCATTTGTGAAACTAGGTGTTTTGTGCTATAGCATGAAGTAGAAAGGGGAACTTCCCTCCCGTCTTTCAGCCACAAGCAAAACCCCAAAATCACAAAAGCAGTTCCTTAATCCAGTGCTCTGGGAAAATACCTGTTGCACTAGTGCAAGGTATTGGTTGTTGCACTGGCTCCCCCTGGATAATGGCTGTACAAACATCTGTAGGGCTTTATTAACCTGTTTAGCTATAGATGCACTGGAGTAGACTATGAATGACTAGAGATTATTTCATGCATAGGTTAAATAATAGTGTCAGTGTGTTTTTCAGCTTCTTACTTATCTGCAGCCATCCACCCCTCTGTTCCCATCTCTGCATTAATTTATCTCATCTCTGTTTTCCTCCTATAGGCACATCAAGAACTAACTAAATTGAAACCTAATGGCTTAATTCTGGGGTCATTTGTCCTGGTTCTTCATTCTCTTTATACAAGAAAAAGCGGTTGCTGTTGCTAGTTTAATTTTATTCACATCACCCTTTATAAGGCCGCGAACTACCTGACAACTATTTTCCCTCCTGTCCTTGTTATATTGCATCCTATTTTTGTGGTACTTGCAGAATTTCTTGTGTCTCCACAGTACCGATTACAGAAAAAGTAGTGCTGACAATTTTATCCAAGAGAGGCTGCTTACCTTATCCCCCTTTCCCCAGGCTGAGGTTCCATGATTGCAAGTGAATCTGGTGGTAAGGCAGTTGGGTTTCACTTTACTTCATAGCCTTCATAAGAAGAAACAACTGCATTAATATAAGCAAGGGAGAGGTGTGAAGAGAAGGAAAAAGAGGAGACGAAAGTCAAATGCACTCAGCGTGACACTCGGATTTGTCAGTTAGATTTGTCAGTGAGGAAACCCAAAGCACATCAGAAGAAGGAAAGAAATGGTGGCCGTGCAGAAGAAAGGGGGAGTAAAGGACCCTTAGGCAGAAAGGGGAGAGGATGGGAGGAAGAAGGAAGAGTAGAGGTGAGTGTGAGACCACTCTTCCCTTCTATGTGTGACCACAATGACCAGAGCTTCCAAAATACAGCTGGAGACAGGCAATTCAGAAAAAAATGTGTGCCTAACTGAAGAAAAGCCAGTCAGAAAGGATAATGGTTAGTGACCCAAACCCAAATCCACCTACAGCATCTATGTGAGCCAAGCAGGACAGAGTAATTTAGATGTATGGAGTGTAAGAGCAGACGTGTGTGTGCACTGAGAAAGTGGAGAGTACCGTACCTGTCATTAACCTTTCCAGCAACAGCCCAGATTGGATGACATAAGGTTGAGATGGAAACAGAGCCACAAGATGCTGAAATACATTTTAAGACTATTCCTAGGAACTACTTAGTAAATTCTAAAAAACAGCACCAGATGGCCAATTTCAAAGATCCTTAAAGGCCCATTTTCTTGCTGACATATGCATGATCATTCTCAGACAGCTTTATATCTAAAAAAATGTTTAACAAATGTTCCTCAGGCAAGATGCCCTTCCAGTCAGCCTTCTGCAGGAGTGCAGAGGTTGATTTTTAAGAAACGGAATGATTGTCTTGTGTATGAGGGATTGATATGGCCATTAAATGCTCTAGAGAACAGTGTCAACAAAAATTTCATCTACCCATGAAAATTCAGAAGTTTCTGTGCCAAACCAATCAATGGGTAATCTTGTTTCTCAAGGGCAAATGCAATTAGCATTCCAGATCTGGAAAAGCAGGCCTAAATCCACTAGGAATATCACAGCTAAGTTAGGAGAGGAAGATGTAAGGGAAAGACAGGTTGTTGTAATGGTGAACAAACATCCTGATTTGTCTTTAAATTATGCCAATTAATTACAAAATAGTATGAAAAATGTAATCCTCCATTAACAAGAGGCCATATGGGAGAAGTATTTGAGGATGTGTAACTGCAGAGTACACTTGCCGCATAAGAGTACAGGGTCTTTACTGTGTAAGCTTTGTGCTAAGTGATGGCAGTGAAGTAGCAGATTTGAACCTGGAAATGTGACAATACCACCCAAGCCCTAGCTGTTGGACTTAGGAAAGCCTGAAACTGCACCTTCACTGACACTTGCAGAATGTCACTGTGAAGAATGGCTCCCGTGATCAGCTGTTATGTCATGCTGTGCAGATTTTTTTGTTTGAACGCTTGCAACTTCATGTGAAACATGCAAATGAAACCCAGTGCTGTCTCTGAAAATAACAGTGCATAGCAATTAAGTGCAAGAGTCATGGTACATTCATGCTGCGTCATAAAATTAAGCCTTCAGTAAGTTTCAGAGCCTAAAACCACAGAAACAAAAAATACAGTGACTCACGAGGTCCATAGAGAAATACTTCTGAATTAATAGCAATATTCATGTGCTGCTTTCCCATCAGTATATCAACCACAAGTATCCAGCGGCAGCTCTTAGAGGGTATGACACAAGGCCTTCATTGTGGGGGATAACTGGTGATGGTGATGGTCTCATTCTGCCAGTGTGTCCTCCTGCTGCCACTTTGCTACAGGGTACAGCAAAACCTGTTGTTCATTTAGTGCATTGATCAGCCTGGCAACTCTGCTCTGGTGGCTCAGAATAAAGCTACTGGGACAATTTCAATGAAGGGTTCAGCAGTTCAGAGCTTAAACTGTTTCTGACACCTTAACACTGGATTCCCTCATTCAAGTCTTCGCTAACATGGAGCCACATGAGAGAACAAGCTACAGCTTGATCTGACAGATCTGAAGCCTGAACCATAACACTTGCTTTTTTGCATTTTTCTGTGTCTTTGTTGCTGATTATAATTCCCTGAGCAGCTTAACTGTCAGAAATAGCACCTCATTTGTGTTTATCTACTGACCATAACTTATTTAGCATTTTATTCCAGTTCTGCTGGTTAATAATTAACACACTATGCATTTGGCTGAAAATTAGCACCCTTTCAACTTAGTTACCATTTTAAGAAAAGTTGTTCATAATCCTACTCTGTTCATCATCCTCTGGAAATTACTTAAAATTTACTCTTAAGGTTTTGAGGTGTTTTGTAACTGGGAAGCAATTGTCAGGGAAGAAGTTTCACACAAATTTAGTCAGAGCTACTTGCAGTACTGAATCAGATCTTTTCCAGTAAGGTCATATGAGTCGCCATTCGCTCTTAGCATGTGAGATCATCAGCTCCCGATTTTACATATTTATTACTGGGTGGGCAAGAAGTGTCATTGCAATACATATTTGGCCTGCAAAGGCCCATATTCTTCTTCAGTTTCTTGGGAGTCCCAATAGAGTAGTTCACCTACAATCAGGGTAGTCTGTATTCAGTGCCAGAACTGGAGAAAATATTAGTTGCCCAGACGAATTGGATGTACTTTTTAGTGCTTCACCATGGCTACAGGAATATATTATCAAACATTATTCTGTGTGGGAGGGAACAACATGACGGCATCTTTCTTGATCATTTCCAGGAAAAGTTATATCATAGTTTGTCAGGTGCTATTGCTATGAATTATTGCTGTCACAATCCAGATTCCTTTTACATTTTTATCCCTGGCTGAAAGGTGATAGTATTTCAAGTCTTGCTCTTGGTAAGACAAACCATCTCTCTTGTCACTGCCACTTGCGTAAGCAGGGAGAGGCATGTTGGAGTTTGTAATAAAGGTTTATGTGGCAGTGTATAACAAAGCTTACATTTGTACCTTATATTCTCTTTTTTTCCTTTCACCCCCTTTTTTTTTCTTCAGTCTGTAGCTCTTGAACTACTTGATACTGCTTTTCCAGTCTTCTATGCCAGATAAATGGCATTCCTTTGACACCTCCCAGTGTTGTAGTAAAGAATAACAGATTAAGGACATTCTGGGTTTAGCTCCTTGTTTTGCTTTTTCCTCTTTTTAATTTCCCTCTGAACACTCTCTTTCATTTTTATAGTTTTACTTGTGCTTTTATCAAAAGCCATTCTTCCATTTGAAAACCCCTTGCCATTTAACTCCTATATTTAATTAAGGCAGGGAAAAGACACAATCCTACTAGTTAGTTTTAAGAGTTGCAGACAAAGCTTCTCTGGGTTCTTTTATCCATGTGGTCCAGCCAGTGGTCTAGTTTGGTGAATCCAACTAGGGATACTTTGTCTGGCCAACAGCCTGTCCCTGGAGGAAGTAAAGTGAGCAGTAAATTCTTCCTGAGCAGCTGAAAATCCCTGTCTACCCACCAGCACCCCAGACAGATGGATGACTGCGGCTGCAGGAAAGGGTTTGAAGCACCAAAGCGCTGCTTTCTGTTGTAACGCCAGACCCTCTCAACCCAGAACTGCGGCTCGCACCTCATCTTTTGGCGCCAATCACTGAGTCTGGCAGCAGGAGGATTTCTCCTGTCCTCTCTGTGCATTCAGCATCACCCAAAGCCTCAGTGCTGAGCACAGGTCCTGCATCCTCCATTTCTTTCAGACAAGCTTCTCCTCAGTTGCTGCTGCCAAAAAGGCGGGAAGATGTTGGTGGAGGAAGATGGCTGCTGCTGCCAGGGTCAGCAGTGGGAGATTGAGACCAGCTCACTCTGGAGAAGGGTGTAGACAAGTTATGTGGTGGAGCTGGAAGCCCATGGGTAGCCACCCCCACTCCAGTTTCCCACTGTCAAGTGCCTCTCACAGGCAGTCAGCACAGCCTGCTTTTTTCTCTCACCCATTCAAACTTTGTTGTATGTGATGAGCACTACATGCATATGAAGCTTATCTCTGTAAAAATTCTCCTTTAGCATTTAGGTCTTCTTACCAGCAAAAATATCATATATGCATATAATCAGTTACCGATTACAGAAAGTTTTTCACTAGTGCTCATCAAAGTTGGAGGCAAGCTGTGGGAGACTTAAACACCCATGTTATTAGACCACTGCATCAATAGTTATATCGTTAAGAGACAAAGCTCTCACAAAGCAAAATGTAGGAAACCATCATTTATTGCTATCCGGATGATGAGGATGTTCCTCCAAAAGTCACTGAAGCCTGTTGCTCACACTTCTTCAACCTGAGAGACAGGCTGCAGTGTGGGGCAAAGTCTTTTTTAAGGTCAAACTCACTGTAAGAAACAGTAATAGTGAACAGGGATGAGAACTGCCTGGGAAGGCTCGCCTGCCACATTTTCTAGTCCATGAGCTGCAGTGGGCAGGCTGTTACCCCTGTGACAACTGCCCTGGGGGAAAGCGTGGCAGCAAAACACATGCTGTGAAGCAGGCTGGTTCCTCAGCGTATTACTGTAAAGGGTAAATCCATTTCTGAGCAGAGTCAGTGTATAGCATAGCCTGTGCTTCATTCATGGGTCACTCTAACCACTAATACAGCCAGGATAGTACCAAGGGGGTTGGTTTGTCCTCTGATCAGTGGAGATTTTCACCTCTGCTGTGTCAGAGAGAACTAAACCAAGAATTTAACTAAAATTGTACAGAAGTTTGTAGTTTCTGTCCTTCAATAGACTTAGTTGTGGATACTCTTTCACTTGATGCGCATTGTGGATGTAAGTTGTGTCCTCTTCTGTCTGTGAAGCTATGAAATTATTCCCTTCCCCAGTAGAAAAGGCGACACCATCACTGTGAAAAACACATGATTTACATGATCTATTTTTCTGGTTTTTATTAACTCAACATTGTTTCCTACAAATACGATTTGTCATTCACCAGAAAATTTGAAATGTAGATTTAAGTTACACATAGGTATAAAAAGCATAAAACAGCACACACGGTACCACTGTTTAGAACAGAAAACATTATGTTGTCCCACAGATAAGAGTGCTACTCAAGCTCAGCTCCATCACCTTCTGCCTCAGGGATTTAGTCTTCAAAGCTGCAGATGCTTCTGCTTCTTTTCCCTCAGCTTGCGAAGCCCTGCTGGCTTTCCCCTGGTGTTTCTCACCCATGTCTGGAGCATGGACCAGGGAACCACAAGGCAATCCCATCCTGCTCCACCAGAGGTTATAAAACCTTGGGTTCCTACTGGTTCTTCAGAAATGTTTTCCTCTTTTCTTAATATTTACGTACAATATATGAAGGGATACGATTTGCATCTTTGATTTAGACATATCTCTTGCCTCATACTTAAACAATAACTTGAAAAATATTTTACAAAGGAAAAGAACATTGTTCATCTGAATGTCATTCATTATTATATTGCTATATTTTATACCCTATTATTAATATATACAAAATTTCTTAATTGCCTTTTACAGATGCATGGAAGCATATAATATAACAGTTTTAAAGTATCCCATTTTTAGATTATTTTTTTTTCTTGGCTCATGTCAATCTCTTTAATAAACTATGGTTGCTTGGAGAATATAGGAAGTACTTGGAATGTTGTTTAAAGTTTAATAATAACTGGTAGCATTGTCCATTTGCGGCCTGAAGGCTTGGAGCACCTGTCAGGGCGATCTGGTAGAGATAGCAGCATCATAAGACTTAAACAATCATGGAGGGCTGTTAATGTGCAGTGTCGACGGGTGCCAGGTTCTGTTCTTTATTTGGGGCTTTTCTTTTCTTCGGCTGCGTTTTGTTGTTGTTTTCTCTCTGTTCTCGGTTTTGTCTCCGGGCTGCTCGCCCTTTGCTTTCCTGTCTTGTCTCCTTGCTTTCATCTTTGTTGGACTTTTTTCTTTTCTCCTCCCTATTTTTTTTCCCTGAAATAAAAATGATGGCACGTTAGAAGATTTGCTCAGGCTGATGCAATTTCTGACTCCCTCACTTTGTTGCAGCCTGTAAAACCAGCCCTGGATTAGCACCTCCTGTTAGAAGCTGGGCACTAGCACTAGTGTTTAGAAATGTCCAGCTCTTCATCGAACTACTAAATTGGGCCACTGGACTAGCACCTCCCATCAGTCTGACTGAGCAGAAAACTGAGAACTCCCTGAAGAATCCTGGTGCTTTAGAACTGGTATAAATATCTCACACAGTCATAGCCTGTCTCCCACAGCCAGGGGCACAGCTCCATGTGGTCCACCGAAACACAGCTGGTTTGGGGACATCTATGGCTGAAGCCAGGTAGCATTAACTATTGACTGGTCTAAATTTACCTTGGGCTGGGACCCTGAGCTTACGGTGGAAGGAAATTAGCCATCATGTTACTCCCCTTCAGTGCCAATGCTCAGCATCTACATCTTTTAAAAATCCCTCTCCCCTCCCCTAATATCCACCAAACCATCCTGGGGGGTTCTTAATATTGCAGCGTGAATCCCATGACAAAGTGTGAGCTCCAGCATGGGTACGTGACCCTCTTCAGACTAAAACATAGTGTTTCAAGTCTCAAGTCAAGCTTTAGACCATCATTACAAAATTAGGTATTCAAGTACTTTATTGTTTTATATGCGTATAAAGGTGAGGCGTTGAGGATTTTGTTACTGCTACAGACCTCTCCAATAAAGCTTCCTGCCCCCTTAGAAACATTAAAACTTTGTGTACTGGCTGTGGGGAGATAATATTGCATAGTGCATTTCTGCTTGGGTGTAAGGAAGAAATTCTTAATGTTTCATCATTGCAAGTGTTCAAGGCCAGGCTGGCTGGGTTTTTGAGCAACCTGATCTAGTGAAAGATGTCCCTGCTCATGGCAGGGGGGGGTCAGACTAGATGAATTTAGAAGGAAATATTCTCCCAAAATTTGTTTCCCTTGTGAAGAATGTTAGAAAATCCTTGTGTGTTTGAACATGTAACATTTGATCTCTCCGTCTATCTATCTATCTATCTATCTATCTATCTACCTACCTACCCATCCGTCCGTCCGTCTGTCTGTCTATCTATCTATCTATCTATCTACCTACCTACCCATCCGTCCGTCCGTCTATCTATCTATCTATCTATCTATCTATCTATCTATCTACCTACCTACCTACCTACCTACCTACCTACCCGTCCGTCCGTCCGTCCGTCCGTCCGTCCGTCTGTCTGTCTGTCTGTCTGTCTGTCTATCTCCCTCCCTCCCTCCCTCCCTTCCCCTCTCCTTCAGCGCCTTTTCCCGTGGCTACACCGCATTTAACCCAAGGTCTCCCCGGGCCATGGCCGGTGCCGGTTTCGGCCGCGCGGGGGCGCCGCAGTGCCGCGCCAGGCCGGTGCGGACGCGGAGGCCGGCGGGGCAGCCCGGGGCGGGGGCGCGGGCGGGCGGGGCCGGCCCCTGGGAGCCGGGGGGAGCCAAGGGCTCCGCATGCGTAGAGGTTTCCTACTCCCTGCCTTGCAGTTATTTTTCCAGGAGTTAGCAACGGGTGTTTCCTGCCCAGTTCCCTTCCTCTGCGTTTTGTCTGCTGCTACGTCTTCGGTCTTTGCTCTGTATTGCAAACACGATGAACTGTTTCCAGTGTGCCGGGAAGAGGGTGTAGAAAAAGGCAGCGTGATGTGCCACAGCGTGCAAATATCGCTATTGCCGGGCAGGTTACTCTCTTACGGTGATGCACTAACGCTACTAATGTATATGTCTTCTCATGGATTCAGTAAAACCTTTCAATAGCAAAAAAAAAACAAACCCAAAAAACCAACAACAAAACAAAACCCCAAAAAACCCAAAACCCAAGGAAAAAGAGGATAAGTCTTTTTACATAGGAGATAGTAAAACGTTTTCCAAGAGATTATTTTGCTCATGAAGATGTCGATTCATGAGATTCTAATAATTCTGTGAAGTAATTATTTGTCACTAAGAAAGCTTTTATTCCAGAACCAAAACTTTGTACAGCCAACTGTACTGGAAGAATTAGTCTGTAGGCACCGTCCAGTGAATTTTCTTGCAGATAGGGGATACTTTACTACTTCTAATTATAGCAACTTTGTATATTGAAGAAAATCTAACGACATGCTATAATTTTGAGAAGTGCAGTAGTTGAAATTAAACTTAGATGTGAAATTAATTCAGACAGTAATGTAATTACATGTCAAATCAGCTTAAAGATGCTGAGTTCTTGTTAATCTAATTTATAGCCCCTGGTTGAAGAAATCCCTGTGTCTGTATTTATGCAATCCATGTCTGAATACATCTTTAAGTATGCAAGTATTTCAGAGAAATCTTTGCATTATCACATCAGATGTGGTGTTTCTACTAGACCAGGTGTTTTATGGAGTAAAGGGAGGAAGGGTTGGTCACAACTTGGGAGAACTTGGTACTTAAAAACACCATGTAGGAGAGAGTTACTGAAAAAAATCACAGTTGACATGGATTAACTCCTGCATGGTCCAGATTTGATCTACTTTAGGCATTGTCACTTAGTCCCACCCTTATACTCAGCTGTAATTACTACAGGGAACTCAGAGCAGCGTATTTGTTCACTTTTCCTTCCGTGGGCACTGAAACCCCAAACCACTACAGGAAGGCATAAAATCTGATTGTGCAATCTTCTTCGCTTTGATGGGGGCAGTTTCACGAGGTACGTCTCAAGGAAATCCCAGAGGGATGAGACTGGTGTCAGGCATTTGGGATTATTATATTTATTTTGGAGAGGTCACTCCCATGATTTGCCCTCAGAGAGCAGAAAGGGCAAGAGGAGTCACTGAGTGGCGCCTGTTGGGGTTGCAAGCACCGACGTAATAGGCTTCTATCTGAAAGGGTCCTGACGCTTCTACTGTGCATGTCACCACGGACCGCAAAATCCTCCCCACTACACTGTAATAAGCTGAATAGCTATAATAAAAGACCACAAGCCACAGCTGTAATGTGCCACAGTGTTCTTTCACACCCCTCACAGCCTCAGCTGACCTCTCAGCACTTTCCCAGCCACTGGAGCAATGTCAGCACTGGTGCACTGGTGTCATTGCCCCAATACCTCCATACCCCATGAGGTATGGGGACAAAACTTGGGGGCTGACTGCCACCACCCTACATCACCCTTCTTCCCACCTATCCACAACCTTCTCAGAGACTTTTTAGTTCTCTGAGACTGTCCATCACCCTTTCCTCATGATGTGACCTGGACAACAATAGCATGACATGTGCTGAGCAAAAATACCAGTAGAAGGAGGATGCCCCAGGCTCTAAATCCACTTACTACAGCTCCATCTACAATACAGTTGTGTCATATCACGCAAATGAGTAGATCACTCTCATTTTCAAGAAGAGTGACACTTTTTTTTCTGGAACACGGGCTGTAGCACGTACTCACACTACTTGCCAAGATAACAACCCCCTAAACCCGCAACTGCCCAGTGATGCAAAGGGCATTCTCCTTTCATTCACAAGCCACAAGCAGCTGATTCATCTGGTACGTCTTTGAAATTTAAACAGCATAATTTTCTTAGCAGCAATTATTATTTTCTTAGTTGTAGTGGCCCTATTTCATAATCACTAGATTTCCAGGTGACCAAAGTGGTGAGGGCCAACAACTTCAGAATTACCTACGTGCTACACAGCTCAGTGTATCTCCTGGCCTCACTTACTCTTGAAGATGCACCAATGGAAGTAAATATGGTTAAAAATTTTAAAGGAGCTAAGGTCCAAAGGCATCCAAGGAGCAATTAATTTGGTATAATGTAGGTTCAAGTTCTCCTGCTGTTGAGATGCGTGAGGACAGACTACCTGGCTTCCACATACCGGTCCAGACAGATTCAGGTCTTAAGGCATGTGTCATATCCACAGTCCTATGTGGTGATCATAGACAATCCAAGATATCTCAAATTATATCGACACTTTTAGCTGAGCAACTGCATGACTGAGTAACTACCCTATACTTATGTGCTCTGTCTTCTCTTGGGAATGTAGACTTCTCTTCTCTACATGTAGACTCTAGGTGATGTTGGAGCTTGAGATCCACAGAAATCTTTCTCTGAGATTTAGGATCCTTGAGCTTCATTTTCCTCTGAAAATAGGATCTAGGCTACTAGATTGCATTCATTTGAAGAATGTTTTTATTTATGATGTGTGTGGTAGCCTGTCCATGCAAGGAGAGGACGATGCTGAGGTGGGTATATTAGGTGGAATGAGAATGTTGTGCCTAAATACAGGAATAAATCTGATCTGTGCAACAGCCTTTTGCATAAAGCAGGCAAAGAGGAAAGAGAGGAGGCTGAGCAGATCAGCTGTGCCAGGACAGGAGATACAGGCTTTGCTGCTGTAGCAGATAAAGAGTAAGTTGTATCCCATTAGGTGTATGGGAAGTAAGAAGGGAT
This sequence comes from Falco peregrinus, assembly GCF_023634155.1. Taxonomy (NCBI): domain Eukaryota; kingdom Metazoa; phylum Chordata; class Aves; order Falconiformes; family Falconidae; genus Falco; species Falco peregrinus. The sequence goes on along the minus strand of NC_073727.1, from coordinate 34,409,091 downwards.
GATTTCTTGTGTGGGCTGCTTGGAAAAAGATACTGCTACACTCATGATCTCCTAAGCAAGGCTTATGGAAATACTTAACTGTATTGTGATGATCTCTTTGCAATAGAAATTAGTTGGGTCTGCCTTTCCTGTGCCATAGAAAAGACACTGCCAGTGCCTGAAAATACCAGAATATCCTCCAGTCAAAGCAGCAGACCGAGGAGGATGGTTTCGATAATGAGTTCTGTTTGCTGTTTGTGGAGACATTTACTGCTGTCTTTTCAAGTCAGAGCTTGTGGGGATTTTTTTCCTTTGCACTTGTCTGTTGGGACTAAGGGAATTTGTTAGCAGCCTTGATTTAATCAGGACTAATGTGCTAACAACAATTTTATAATTACATAACAGGTTTCATCTTATAAGAACCCGCAGCTTATAAACTCCAAACACAGCTTCCAAAGACAGGAAAGTAATGGCTGTTTAGCAGAGCAGAAAACCACTCTACAGTGCTTAGGGTGAGAAGTGACATACACCACGCCAGCATCTAGGAAAGTGGTGTTTCCTCACCGAGCTTGCTTTGAGATTTTTAACAGTGGCTTCTGAATAGGTTTTGATTTTTACAGCTCTCCTAAAAGTGGCAAAAGGTAGATCAGTGTCCAAATCCACCTTACACACCTCTTTTAAGACTAACGGAATCAGATGCCAATACAAAGATTGGCAATAGTAGTGATTGGTACCAATAAGCCTTACCCTGTTGTTAGAACATCAGAATATTGGCAGAAATCTATAATAGCTTGTTTTCCTTTTAGGCACCAATAATCCAAGACTTCCCATTAGCCCAGATTGAGGTAATAAATACAGTCCTTTTTTGAGACTTGGTTCAGCTGGTGCAGGCTTTTGAGCAAACCAGAAATAAAAATGTGATGCTGCATTATGTCAGAGCTGCATGTTTAGTCTGCCTCTCTAGAAATAATCAAGAAAAGTTATACATGATAAGAGACAGATGCTGGTGCCTCAGCAGACATTTGAACTCTTTCTAGTAAAATAGTAAAAAAGAGAAAACACCCAAAGAATCTTGTTTCTTTAGTTCTCAAATTTGTACTTGGAGTGCTCTGGAGAGATAAACCAGAAAAGATGTTTTCCTTGGCTTTATTTAAACTGATTGTATTAATGTAACCTGATAATTCAGAAGATACTTATACGATCCCAATGTTGGGATGCATCCGTAAGAATGCCTTTTCCCCTAAGCATCCACGGCTTGGAGCTGGGTTAATCTGATGATTGAGTACAGATCCTGGAGGGTATTTGCAAGTGCCAACTCTAACACTTTGGCCAGGCCAGCAGTTCCTACCCCGGTATTAGGTGCCAGGGCCAGGGAACCCAGGCATCTTCCACTGTTTCATTTACTGGTGTAGCTGAAGCTATACACTCCCCCTGGAGCCCCTCCTTACATCTTCTTAAGTTTCCTGATGTGCCAGGAAGGTAAAGGAAGGCAAGGAATCATCAACAGGATGCACCTCTGGCCCTGCTCTGCATGGTTCACTTGTCCCCTTCGCTCTAAGCGCAGTTTGTTTACATTCCCACCTGGGGTGCCACCTGTGCTGACAGGTAGATGGGAGCCCCTGCACGTCCCACAGCTAACCCAGGCCAGCCCGACAGATGGATCAGCAGTAGCTAACACGAAGGGGAATGGCAGCCCCTGACGGATCCACTCAGCAAAACCATCAGCCCAAAGCCAGGATGCTACTACTCAAATTCACTGAAGGCCCAATTCTGCCCTCTGTTGTACTTGCCTAAACATGTGGAGGTCACCAAGGTTAGTCTCTGGTATAAATGGAGAATTTACTTCAAGGATACTTCTCAAAACAAGGTATTGAAAAATTATCGTTTGTTTCTGTTTCATGTCTCCAATGAGTGTGCTCTTTCAGCTGGCCAAAGCATTGATTCTCCTCTCTCTAGGTAGTGCTAATATTTCTGAATACATTTTCATGCTGATTAAAATGACAGGTCAGGTTTCTAAATTTCATACAGATCAGAGACTGAAAAGGTCTCCTTTCAAAAATGTGACATGACATTTCATTTTGGCCATCTCCATGTTTCTGAAGACTTTTTCTCACCTACCAAGAGGACACCTGGCAGTTCACCAGGCAGGGAGCAGCTTGTGGAGAATGGGACTAGGATCACCAAGACTCTTAGGCTGCTTCTGAAAAAGGCTGAGGAAGGTTTTATGACAAAGTGATTCACAGCTTAGCTCTAGGAAGCTCGGGGAGGTTGGGTGGCCCAGATCAAGATACTGTCAAGGGGAGTTCAGGTTTTCAGGCTCTCAGGTCCTTGTCAGCCTGCCAGGTAGCTTGCCAAAGGCCAACCCAATGGACAATCTGGCAGGATACTAGGCAGAAACCTAACACAAAGGCAAAGTAGTCTCAAAACCTGCCTACTTTCCACTGGTGCTTCACCGAAATCAACAAGTTTCTGGGAAATGTGATGACTTTGATAATCTGGTATTTTCCATTCCTTTGCAAAATTCTACCCCATAAAATATATATTAAAAAAAAAAAAAAAAGGATTTCTAAGTTGGGGTCATGGAGGACATGCATGAAAAAAAGCTTGAACGCAAATATTTTAACATTACCAGTAAGTCTTTAGTTTAGAATGAATCACAGATAGAAATTGTCCATGTAAATTTTATCCAGGCTGTCTTGTCTTTCTTTTTTTTCCCCCAAGAATGTGATAAGTTTATTCTTTTTAAATCCCTCTGGGAATGAACTGTGCATTTAGAGCTGTTTGTAGTAACGCAGGCTTTGCACACTGAAATGAGCAGCCAGCTTTATGAGTAGCTTGAACTGGAATGTGAAGAATGAGTATGCCGTGTGACAGTGCATCACTGGTGTCCACTTCACTTAGTATACTTTATAAAGTGACCACCATGCCATTTAGATGGGATATGAAAGAGGTCACGTGGCCTGAAGGTTAGAGGAGATGCAGCCCCACTCAGATAAGAAAGCAGGCTTTCGTGACAGAGGGCACCACCAAATGCTAAGGAAAGTCTGTATCCCCTCAGCCACTCCACCAGGAGATCTGCCCTGCATCCTGTCTAGCACAGTTCCTACCAATAACATACAATGGAAGTTCAGCAGAACTTGCTGTAGGCATGTTTTATTTTCCTGCTTCTTGCTTGGCTGGTGTCTTAAGAGTGCCACAGCAAGTGCTGTTAAATTGGTAACAATCCCAGGCTTTGCACTTCCTGGTGTGCCTGCGGGGTGTGCGCAGCCCATACGGCAGGGCTGGTGAAAGGAACCAAGTTGTAGGGATGAAAAAAGGTTCTAAGGAACCCAAAGCAAAAGTTCAGTGAGTGACATCTGCTGTATTATGATGTACTGCAAGACATCAGGATCTTCTCCAGCCTCCGAAAACTGAGGACTGTGGGGACCAGCAGTCTCTCTTTCCAACTGCCTTCTGCCTCCGGTTGAAGCAGCCCATTCTACACTAGTCAACTAGTATGTTTATGCTTCTCTTTAAAACCGTAGCTAATCACCTTTCTGCCTGCTCCAAGAACATTTACATTAGTCAAATGGAGAAACTTCTCACAATTTCTACAGATCTGAGTGCCACCTGCTTTTGCTAGCCAACTCCTTAGATACTCTTATAACATCTGAGGCCAACCCTGTAGCCACTAAAACCAATAATATTTTGCAAGGGTCTGGTATGTCGTGCTTAGAAACATTTTACAGACTGTCATGCAGAAGTGTAGAAATTTCAGGGGCATGAAAACAGCAAAGCTGGTGCACACATACTACAGTAAGATACTAAAAGCAGTGGGATGCTTTGTCCAAAGATTCCAGAGCAAATAGACCCTTATTCCAATCTCAACCAGAAACTATAAGAAGTTACTTAAAATTATTCATGAACTTTTGAAAATGTTACCCAAGATGTCTCTATGTCCAAGAAGTGCTCTGAAAGAGTGAGTTGCTTTCAGTTAGAAAACAGAGGTTCCATCAACCTTAAGCCTGTAGCATTCGGAGGGATTCACAGAGACTCCTCCACCTCCATATTGCATCTTTCACTGTGTCACATTTAAAGTTAAGAGATTTATCCATTGTAGCTATAGACCACTAGGGAAAAAAAAAATAAAAATCCAGCAACATAAAATGTACTGTGCCTGGGAATGTGATCCTCCATCTCAGTGACAAACCTTTTTTTCCTTTATAATACAGTCTTTTTGTATGACTTCCTCAGGTTCCACAACTGTAAAATGGTGATAAGAGTTCCCTACGTTTGGTAAGTGCTTTGGGATCTATGGATAAATCCATTGCTGCTTCAAATCAAAGTCACAGAAGTGGACAGAGTCCTCCTTACTTCAATGATTTTTTTTGGAGAACCAAACATGATTCTTCAATCAAATAGAGAGCTCAGGATCCTTCTTTACAGAGTATTGTTTTCTCGCTCATGCTTAAAGGTAGCAGGGGCTGGATCACCCACAGGCATGCCCTCCCACCACCCACATCCGTACAAGAAATAAAGTCAGTTCCTCTGGATTTAAATAAATTCTTCTGGTTTAGCAATGCACATTTCTCCTTAAGTAATAAACATCTGTCGTCTGCTATTCATTAATATTAATTATAAATGGTCACTAACTCATGGGATCCAAGTCCACCAGCTGAGATTTTTCCAACCTTGACCTTGTTAGGGTTTGTATAAAAAGTGTTCGGAAGGATCCTTCAAAGCTCAAAGCCAACAATATGTGTAATTTGCAGAGTACAGCGTTTAGATCATGCACTTAGAACAAGGGCAGTCAGGAGGGGTGATGGGGAGCAGGGGAGGGAGGGAAGGAGGGAACACCGAGCCTGAAACAGCGTTCCTTTAAATGCTTAAGAGTTTTAGGCCTTTCTGCAGGCTAATGACAGGGAGAAACAATGTCCATGATGAAACTGTCCCATTCATTAAACATTACTGTAAATGAAAGGTTGCATGAATTAAAGGTTGTTCATCTCAAGTTTCAGGAATGTAGCTGTGTTTCATGTCTGAAGCCTGTTTTCCTTTTAAATGGAGTTCTTCAGATGACAAATGAGAGAATTTCAGAAAGCAAATGCATGCTAAAGAACAAAGCAGAGACATAACTGTAGCTGTAAATCTTTATCCTGGGGCTACTGTTTGCCATATTGGAGAGGACTGGATTAGAATTGAGAAATTTCCTTACTGGGTCATTTTGCTTGTAAACCAAACAACAACAGAAAAATCCCCACAGTTAATTGTTACATTCTAACCTTTATATCACCTGTACATATTTTATTCATGTGTTTTGCTACCATTTGGGATTTCAAGGAACTAAAAATAGAAAATTTACGAAATGCTTCTTCTCAATTTTGCATGGTCACCACATCTTTAAATGATAAGGGTTGTTTTTCTCCCCTTTAATTTCTTGCCACTGCAAAACTGCTTCAACAAAAATTACTGAAAAATTACTGAAATTAATTTCAGAATTACTGAAAAATAGTATTTGTTTGCATCAGTCCTGAAAATGAGCTCTTTGTTTTCAGGCCTACGCATACAGGAATATGCCTCTCACGGACCACATCTTCATCTGCTCTTAAAATATACATAGCTTCATTGGCAGAGGGGTACTAGCTTCTCTCTCTGATGAATCAGTGTAACAAGTTCACTTAAATTTTCTGTAAGAAAATCAAGCCTTATACTCCTTCTATCACAATGATTCAAAGCTGATGAATGCAAAGAGGAGCGTGAACCAATATCTCAGCAATGCAAATGACTAAACCGGACAGAATGAAAGGAAAGTTGTTTTCAGTTCTTTGACTCAGGCCCAAATAAAAGTCTGAGCTTAGTAAAGACAGCAGGAGGCCTTATATTGATGTAAATGGACAGAGATACTTGGATTTGTGCTCTGTGAATGTGCAGTATGCTGTCTCTCTGGAAGTCTTACAGAAGGCAACAGGCAAGAAAGAATTTTGTGGAAAATCTTTAGCAATTTTAGAAAGTGTTATGTAGTCCCTTACTGGGCTGTGAAGCTGAAGTACTATACTTAGACTGTCTCTGATGAATGTTTGTCTAACCTCCTTAAAAATCTTCCATGATGGAGATTCCCACAACCTCTTTCCTGATCTTTACAATCTCTGATAATAACATTGGACATTCTCATCTCATTGGGAATGCTCTGAAGCTCCTTTGGACCTTTATAAAGGAAAGCTATGGCAGTGAGTGTTTTCTTTTTCAAAGTTAGAGAGCTGGGAGGTGGCAGCCGAAGCGGCCTAAGGCTGCATCAGGTGTCAGAGCTGGCAGGAAGAGTGAGCTGAGAAGAGATGATGAGACTGGAGATGCAGAGACCTGGGTGGGGAAAAGCAAACAGAGCTGCCTGGGTGGGGAAGAACAGGCAAATATGCAGAAAGATGAGGAGAAACAGCAGCCAAAAAGTGCTCCTTTGTTTTCACCTTGTTACAAAGGAATGCTGAAATCCCTTCTTTACAGCTAGATCCAAAGTACTCTGAAGTCAATGGGATTTCAGTGGGTCTTGGATCAGGCTCTTAAAAAGAAGGGCAGCTGAAACACAGTCATGAATGGGTGCCATTGCTGTCCACGGCTGGCAGTGTTGTAACAGCATTGCTATACATGGAAGTGTTCCACAGACTGGGATTTAGCTGATTAAACAGCGCTGCATGTGTCACCATTAGACTTGAAACAACCACTGCCAGATTTACTCTGTAGCTCACATACCCCAAATGTTTTGCATTCTTGGGCTAAATTAGATAGACGTGTTAGCAAACTTCTCTCTTGCATTTGTTCTTCTTTTGAGGACACAGAGGCCAAACTAGTGAGAGGTTTAGATCTCCAGGTGGCAAAGGCTGGGTCAGCCCTGCTGTCAGCAGTCACTTCACTTTTACTTTATGGTAATATTGCCCAAAGGTGAGAAAACAGCTCAATGTGGTCTTCTGGAGAGTCACGAGAAAGAAGCTATGGATACATTTTCCTGTGGCATGCAGCCTGGAAGGGGCTCATTTCCTCTTCTGGCTGTGGCTAACATGTCTGTCCCTCAGAAAGAGCTCCTTCAGGCACTAGGGGTTAGGGCAAGGGCTTTGGAAGCGTTAGCTGTGAGAAGTGATAGGAAGACCGTGTGGAGAGAAAGATGGGTACGTGAAGATTGCAGGCAGAGCAAGGAAGTGATGTGGTGTCAGAGGGAACAATGCTCTGCTCTTTCACATGCGGTCTCTGCCCTGGGCTGGGAAGGGAGAACAGCCACAGTTCCCTGTTTGCCTCTCCCTGAAACTCAACAACACGAAGTTACCAAAAGTGAAGGTGCCATGGATGAGTAAAGTGCAGCTGTACCAGGGAAGAAGGCCAGACACCAGGCAGACCCCCGCGTGTTTGCACAGCACAACTGGTAGTTTGTTTCAGGACTCTCTTTGACCTGCAACAGCCACCCCTCATCCCCAGTCCTATCTGCTATGCAGGGAATAGCTCCAGCTAGTCTGGCTGCAAGCCAGAAGGTGGCCCATGGCCTTGTGGCCAAGGAGTGGATCTTTGCCTGCTTTCCTTTAGTAGTATAGACATAGCTGTGGATTTCACTTTCTAAAGCTGGAGCTGCTCCTCCCTATCCCAAATACTTTTATTCAAGAGGGAAGATTTTAGGCAGGTGCTGGAAATTTGGTGCTGAATGAATGCCTGGTGGGCACTTTGAAAGGGGAAGGAAGAGGAGTTCATGAGGGGTTTGTATTCCCTCCTGTTTTTCCAACAGAACTCAGGCATCTAAAAGATAGTCAGCCAGCCAATTCTGGAGCACAAGGAGAGACCAGAAGGGAAGAGCATAAAGAGAAAAAGAACTAATTTTTATCCCTTATTTGGTTTAGTGATCTGAGGAGAACAGCTCTCACATCGTTCGCATTTCAATAGAAGATTGCAATCAGCTTTTTTCTGATTCACTTCACTTAAGGGAACAATGGACCACCCATTTCTTTCTCATCTTTGACATCATTCCTGTTAATATAAGGTTGATGTTTACCAACAGCATGTCCAGCACATCATTTATAGCAAGCTCCAGGGAACCTCAGGGCAGCTGAGCAACCTCCCCTCTGCTACCAGGCCCCCCAGGACAAGGAGGAGACAGAAGGTGGGAAGAGAAGATCTGGCAGTAGGAGAGAACATCTCCTGAGGAGCACAGAGACGGTGTCAACCCAGCACCTTGTGAGGCTAAAACTGATTTTGACACCTGAGGGCCTGGCAGGCTCAGCCTGACTGTTCATCGAGATGCATGGTATTCAGAGAATACAACCTTGTCACGTTACACATGTACACACTGCGTGCAAATGTGTGTAATACCAGCACACCGTGTGTATGTGTTACTTGCTTGCATGGCTGATACTCGTCTGTCAGAACTGGGAGGTATGGTAAGAATTTAATGTTCACACTAACACAAACAAAATAAACATACTTGTAGCAAACCACAATATTACTATTAATTAGTTCAGATTTTAAGGTCTTAGATTGCAGGGAGGAACCTAATAAGACTTTCAAAACTTCCCGTGGTTAAATTTTGAAAATGCTATGATTAAAATTTAAAAATGGCTTTTCCCAACCTTTTCAGCCCTTGAACTGTAGAGCCAGTGCATTCCTCTACTATTAGCTATTTGGGATTCACAAATTGCTCCGATTCATATTCACCCTAATTTTTCCCACTTAATCCTTCCCACCCAGGTCTCTTTTCTGGACTGTGCCCATGTCTGCCAGCCTGTGGCGGTGGGCAGCCCCGTGCTGTCCGTGCCCGGCCTGGCTCAGGGTATCCCCAGGACGCCATTTCACTTCATGTTGCAGCTGGAGATTCCCAGTCTCAACAGCCCCACTCTTGGAGGCTGGAAATGTGTTAAAGTTAAAGAGTCAAAACCCCTGCAAGGAAAGGAAATGAGAGGTCCTCTTGGCAGCAACAAACAGAAAATAAACAGCCAAACTCTTCACAAGACAGATTCCTCAATTATAGTAACTCAGGCTTACAAAGGCCAGAGTTACGACCCATTGGCGTATGCAGTATATAAACACAGGGATGCAGTAATTAGCTTTGTGTTCATTTTGAGGCTTCAGAAGTCCTGTGACCTGCCATGGAGTAAGGTCGTTAACCATAACCACACTGGTGACCTTCACACAGGACACCCCGTGTCTCACAGTTATACGAGCGAACTGTGCACTGTGATGTCTCCGCAGCTCACATGCTCCAGCCCTCTTGTTTTAAATGCCACTGAGCTATACACATAGAGGAGAGGGTGTGACTTGGGATGAGATGTGCGTAGAGTATCTTACTTTCCCACATAGTAACACTTAGGACTAAATGTGATTAAGTAAAAAGACTCAGTATCAAAAATATCCAGAATTTCCCCCATTTATTTTTTTTTTTAATCAGAAGATATTGTTTCAAAACAGTAAACTGAGGAACTACTGGACTGGTCTGGGCCTCCATTGCTCTGGGAAGAGACTTTTGTCTTTGATGTGGGGACTGTATAGGGACATACTATTCAAAGCTTGTTCTGTAAAGGGCAGTTCACCTTTGAATAAGCAGGTGTACAACCATTACTAGATGTTTATCAAGAAACACAACACTGCTTTAACACTGATTTTGCCAACACTAAATGTAATTAGTATTGGGAATGAGTATTTTTCAACTCTGCTTTTTGTGTTACTGTGGCTGACCTATGGATCCCCTGAAACACCCTTGTCTTGCTTACAGAGTCAGCCTGGGTGAACCTTGGTTTAGATTTTGCTGTGTTGCGAAGTCATTACTGTGCAGATGGAGAAAATGTGCCCTTTAATTTAAAAGTTAGCAGGTAAAAGTCCAGATCATCCATACTAGGCTGTCCTTAACAGTCATTGATAAAAAACAGGCACTTTAGGAAGGAAATTAATTTGCCCTTCTTAGAATCCATCTTACAGTGTCATGGATCCCCCTTCCCAGGTGCAGTATTAATCCCACCATTAAAATGACCCTTGCTTTGACAAAAACAACTAATTTTTAGCTGTCCAGCTTAAGTGCAGTGAATCCCATCATGCTCTTGCAAAGCCTATGGAGGCTTGCCATTCCTTGTCTGAATACTCGGATAGCAAAACCCTCTCAGAAAATCACGTCCATGTCAAATTCATATCATCCAGTGCGACAACAGAGCCCCACAAAATGCACAAGCAACTCTTCCAGATGCCTGGAGGTCCAGAATTTTTGTGGAAAGATGGGTATTATCCCATGAATAAGCACATTGATGTGGCATATATTTATGCAAGTCTAAAGTGGCTACATAGGAGCTTCTATGGGTTGTGAAGATCATGAAACACTGATTTTGTGTGCCATGATTCAAAGCCTATACAAAAATGTGGTGAAGAAACTCCCACTGATTTCAAATGGCTTCCTTCAGTATTGTACTTCCATGTACATTTTAAAATGTAATGCAACTTACACATCTTTTATTTTAGTAGGGGCTTTCTCTTCCTCTCTTTTGCCTGGGACATTTTAACTGACTGTTAATGAAATTGTGCACCTCAACCAGAGACCAACTGCAGAAACTTTTCTTTGTGAAAAATACTAAAGGGGCAGCTTCACTTTAGATTCCAGAGCCCTCTGTTCTCCATTGTTACATGGATCCATATGGCATCAGAGTGTGTACATTAGGGTGGGTAATTTAATGAGTTTAAGTGAGTGAGTGAAATTAGTTTGTTGCCTAATGGTTTAAGTTTGTTAGTATTAAGTTACATTGTTTTTAGCTAAAGACAATTCTTGATGAATGGCTTGGGATTTTTAGCTGAGTGGTAGTTTTGGAAATCTGATGCATGCCTGATAGAATTCCTTCCTTACACCATAGACAACTGACAATATTTTCAGACATGATCTGATTAATACGCTTGAAGCATTATGTGGACATGTAGCAATAAAGGGTAGAGGAATTAGCTCAAAGGAACAACAGAGAGTACCTGAGACTCAGTTCTCTAAGCTATTCAAATCAAATCCGGATTTTTATATTCACACATATGCAGTGCAGGATAGAAGCATCTATTTTACTTTATTTCCAAAAAATATATCCATTCACTGATTAGAACTGCTCAACACCAAATCCTGTTCCCTTGGTTCCTTTCTGTTCACCAGTTTGCATCTAGAACTCATATCAAAAATACTGCTTTCTCTCTTGTTCTTGCTGTACACTACAAAAAATACCACAGCATAATGTCTGTATTCTCCTTACAGCACAATTAACTGACAAGCTACCTTGCCTCCAGAGGGTTGTAATCTTGTGAATTTTGACAAAAATTGCCCCTCTTCCTTTCATAACACTATCCTGCTTTTAGACTCTACAAGGTGGCAATTCCTAACTCCACCGTGAAAAAGAAATACACTGTTCTACATTCATCCCACTATGTCTTCATGTCTAATGCTTGAATTTTTGCCAGTCAGGAACAGGAACTTTCTTTGGCCGGTGTTTGCATTTAACATTGATTCTCTTCATTGAACATCCAAATGCCATCCACATTCAAATGAATCAATATATGAACAAGCAACAATTGAAATGTATTGTTTATTCGTTTACAACAATACAAGTGTGTAACCAATGTAGCCTATCTATTGCCTTGCATAATACCCAGCTTTCTAAGTTGTCTTCCTTGTTCATAACCACACAGTCTTTTGGTGAGTGGTTTTAATCTCTTCAAAGTGATCAGAACATGTTCTCTGAAAGCACTTAAAACTGTCTGCTGTCCGTGGGGTTTAGTTGGGACTCAACAGAAAGTGATATGGTGAATGTTCTCTTCCTGGCAGAATTACTCATGCATGAAAACATGCAATTCCTTCCCCACAAATACTTTTGTATGCAATTCTGATATTTGTCTGTTGGCTAGTAAAGGTCAGTCTCACACATTTGCAGACGGCTGTCCAAAGGGACTTGTGTTTGGCCAGAGCACATTTGAGGCAAAGAAATAATATTGATGGATGATTTGCAGTGTTTCAAGAGCTCTGTAAGTTATGCTTTTCCAGTACATCTATTGGCCATTAATGGACATGGCTACAGGAAACATGTGACTCTCGAGGTATGTCTAGCAGTGAAAGGAAGGAACCAAAAAGATGTTAAGTGTGGGAAGGTAAAGGTAACAGTGCATTGCACTGGGAGAACAAAACAAAGAGTGTGAGGGAAAGAAAGAAAGAGGAAGAAACTGGAACTTGAAATCATACAGTCTGCAGACTAAGAACTCACTATCATAGGATTAAAAAAGGAAAATCATGAAATATATTGCACTGAGGTTTGGATGAGGCTGAACTATAAAAGGAGCCTGTATGTCAAACACATAGGAATTGTCAGAACACACTGGAATCAACTGATTTAGTGCTAATATGAGTAAAAAGAACCTTTTAGGCTAGTCAAGCTATTTGTAGCCTCATCATTCCCATTTGTTTGTATCAATACTGAAAATACTAGCACCTTCTTCCAGTAAAACTTAACTTTATAGCTAGTGAAGGAAAAAAATAAGAGTTGTAATAGGTCTCGCCAGCTTTAATGACACACCAGCAGATGGAAACAAACAAAAAAACCCCTCTTCATCTGTTTTATCTTGTTTTGCATAGCAGTTCCAGAAACATTTCCTTGCTTCTGTGCGATAGCAGAGACTTAACTGACTAACATCCTGTCTCTGACCTCAACTCCTTGAGCAAAGTCATTGAGGTATCTGTGATGAGCATACCCCATCATCATGTGGTCTTAGCCCTAACTCCCTCGGCCACAGACATCTATTCAACATGGAAATGGCAGAGGCTAACCAAGCTAACTCTGTCTTCATGGCTGTAGAGAAAAGATTAGCAGCACTGTTAGTAACTGCTGGGTGTGCTGCTAGACTGCAAAAGCTGATGCTGTGAAAGCTAAACTCCAAAGTAATGCCTGAGCAGCAATGGGGAGTTGTACAATACAAAAGACCATTTTCAATACAAGCATATTTACTTTCCCTTCCCTTTCCCAAAGTGTTTTTTTTTTATTACCTCCTTCTGCACTCACTGACTGGACACAGCTAGAAATAAGAACAGAGCCTGGCTTGGTTTTTCGTTGAATTATTCTGTTGTTCAAAGAGCACAGCAGTTTCTGTCTGTGTAATAAGGGACAGTGGCAGTAGAGAAGACGTTGCCTGAGGGTTAAGCTGGGAAGCTTCATTTCCCTATTCCAGTAGGAACAGAAGGAAAACTTTTAGCTTAATTTTCGGTTTTGTGGTTTGTCACCATAATCTATACCTTAAAGCTGTTTTAACCTAATGTTTTATGTATTAATTTCCTCAGGTTTATTAATTTTTTTCTACTTTTTAATTTATCTCCCTGTGAAGGTGTATGAAAATGAATAGGACAGACTTTTGTGGATATTGAGGAGTATATAGCAGTGGATTCCAGAATATTTTTTTTTAAAAAAAAAAGGCTCTCAGACATAGACATACAAATCCCAAGGCCATGGGTAGACTTGAAAAATAGGTTCCATCTGCCTGCATTGGTTTCAAAGGAACTGTCTACTGAATGTAAAACAGGCTAGAATACAGTCTGTGACTTGCTCAAAAGGAAGGGAAAAAACCTCCACCTTTAGGCACACTGCAGAAAAAGAAAGCAGAAGATTCATGATTGTGAAAAAATTCTTGCGGTGCACAGTATTTTTCAGCTATGGTTTGGCTCAGATCCCATAAAACAAGAACTGACAGTAAAATACGTGAGTAGTTTCTTCTAAAGTACTTACTACGCAGGAACAGCAGGCATTTCTAGAGAGAAATGTCCAATCTGAAGAGATTACCTTTTTTGCCATAAGCAAATATACAACATTGTTGTCACCTCAAAAAAAATTTCACAGTTCCAAAATTACAGTTCAGTCCTATATTTTTAGCTCTGGCAAAATTAGTTTTGGTAGAAAAAAAAGACTCTTCTCCCAGTTACAGTGGGCTAATAAGAGGCTCTGTTTCAAGTTGTGCCACTGCGCAGGAGCAGAAGCATGCATGGACATTTTGGACATAAGGGTACCTGTAAATAGCTTGCCATGGCTGCTCCTCTGAGGCAGATACACCTCTGTAGCTCTTCAAAGCACTGCCTTACAGAAGGCGGAGGAGGTGACATCTACCCTATATATTCCCATAAATTGGTAATCTACCCAGTTCTTGGGTGAGGGGGAGACACCTGTAGCTATCTCATTCTAATGTTATTTCCCTTCTCATGAGTTATATCCCTAAGGAATAAGCCAACTTTCAAAAGGGCTACAAGCTCCAAACACCTTTAACATTTTGATAAGTAGTCTGCAGCAACCCTAGTGATCATTTAACAATGAAACAGTAAGTTACTACTTGGTACCAGCACCTCGTGCTGGCTCACAGATGTTCACACCGTGGGCAGCTGCTCCACTTGTTCCAGTCACCTGCAAAAGGAGTGAAGCCTTGCTTTTGGGTTGGGAGAAAAGTGGGGAATAGAAAGGATGGGGAAATGGGAGGGATGGGGAAAAGGAAATATTCTATCAACACTCCTGTGCCCACCACAGTAACTGTGCTGCTGACAGAGCAAGAAACTTCCATGCTGCAACAGGGGGAGAAAAGGGAACAACAGAACAACTATCTCTGGTGGAATTTTTATAAATTATTATTTCATAGACTTCTTAAGCATCTCCCGTTCTTAACATGTGGGATGCCATTCACTAGGTGCTGTGATGGTGAATAAGTCCAACAAGCTGGCTTGCATGGAGGGGCAGTTCTGCTGGCACCCTTGCTTATTGGGTGAAACCAAGTGGAGTTTCCCTTGGCTGCCATGCAGTGTTGTGGTCTTTCTCCCATGTAGGGATTCCATGAGCCAGATTCAGGTGGCAGGATCAGGCCACATTTTTCAGCCAGAGCTAGCAGAAAGAGTTCAAGGTGGGAGAGAGGCCACAGTGCTGCAATTGCAAGAGTTATGGGTCTTACCTGTAGGGAAGCATAAAATAGGAATCAGTTTGGAGTAATCCCATGGCTGAAGCATGAAACCTGGTTGCCTGATACCCAACAAACAACTCCCACCATGACATGTTTTACAAGGATCTTTTGGTTCTGACCTCCACATGCAACCCCTCATCTTGGTAGCTCTTTCAGCAGAATCAAGAGAGAATGTGCCTTCCCATCCAGCCCACCCTGTCCTCTCTAGATCACACAATGCGCATTTTTTGAGCAGCATTAGGACTTTATTTACTCCAGGCAAGGGCACAGTTTTCTCCAGCCCAAAGAACGCCACATCACTGGGAGTTTTAGTGATGCCTTCGATCGAGGCCTGGGGATTCAGAGTTATTAAACAAGCACAATACCAATCTCATATTATGATGATGATAACGTGGTACCTTTTCCTTCCTTCTGACATCTCTTTCTTTGTACAATACATTTTCTGCTCTCGCTTGTAGCTGGGCAAGGATTGCCCCTTGCTGACGGATGCTGTACGATCTCTCTGACCCTTACTTCATTTCCTCTTTTGAAACCACATGTTTTTCCTTTCTTTGTGCAAGGGCTCCATGGACTCCACTCACTAGCTTCACAGTGCACTGCAATAAACATAGGACAAGCTGAGCCTGGCCAATATCTTTTTTGTATACACAATGCATACGGTACATTAATTTAATTCTTCATCAGCCGAAAGGTGGCAAAAATTAATGGAATTAATCAGGATTTGCAGCATTGAATTGACAGAAATTGGACTGCTGAGGATATACTGTACAAAATAATGTCAAATAATTATGTCAGTTACTATTTTGTACATGCTGTTTCATATTTCCATTCCTAAAATGGGGCAACAACACAATTGGTCTCAATGAAATCAGTTACTGGGGCTTGTTCTGAGGTTGCTTTGGTTTTGTGGAATTAAACATTATTCATGCCTATGTGAGAGTGCAGTCACTGGGTCAAGCTGCTGCAGCTGGTCTCAACATTATTGAATTTGGAAATCAATAGACTTATAAAGGACCAACTGATAGCAAAAGGCATTACATTAAGAATCAAGTATCTTTGGTGATTTGCTGCTTGGTACTCAGCTTAAATAGTGAAAGAGCCATCATCTGTAGCATATAAAAGCTGTAAGTAGGCAAAGCAGAGGAGAATTTGGGTCAGGGGGGTGCAAGCTTTTCAGAAGAGTGTGGATTACAGTTTCTAAACCACAGTGGTCTGAATGCACATCCCATACTATTGGGAATTCAAAAGATGTGCAGCTGGACATTTGTCCAAACAGTGTAGACAAAAATGGGAGTAACCTTGGAAGCTTGAAAACGTGCTCTTAATAACTATCCTTCCTTTGTGCCATCTCCTCAGTATCCTTCTCTTGATAAAAGACAGGGAGCATTTATATTTACTTTATGTTCACATGCGTGCTTAAGACTATAACCACCACTGGAGAAGGAAAGGCTTCCAGACCCTCTATAAGGAGGAATATGTAAGTTAACAGTTTTCTGGCTCCAGAATTTACTTCCAAATTTTTCAAAACCTGAAAATATAACTGACCTTGGGCAATCTCTGAGCCTTTCTCCAGTGAATTGTCATGTGGGTAGTTTTGTTTTTCATATTACACTGGAGCTCTCCTGTTAAAATAATTGGCCTTCACGTGTACAAAAAAGTTCTGTTATTCCTCCATAGCTTTAAATGGCTTTTCCTATTTGAGACTGACTCATTGTTAAAGCAGCTAAGTCTACAGCACTTGGAAAAAGCCATCAAGAAACAAAAATGATCCCTTGAATTCCTTTCAAAGATGAAAGTCTTTGCTTGAAAATAAAACCGTAAAAACATCACTACCACCTGAACTAATATATATTTGAGAAGGAAAATGCCAAACCACTTTGGCATTATTTTTATTCCTGCATTGCTTCCCCTCTAAAACACGCGATACCAGGGAGAGCTATATGCATGATACTGTGGGGGAGGAGATTTCCATCATGGCCAGACTGTGCCTAAGTGCTCCCTGGTTGCTGGTGGCTGAAGAGGTTACCGCTTCCACCGCAGTTCACAGCCCTCAGCCACCACAATTCACAGCTGGCATACTAAAATAAGCTGAACCTTGCCGCAGCTGCAGCATGCCCATGGCGGGGATGCCAACTGCACCAGCCCAGAGGCAAATATATCACTAGTTCTGCTTTCAGCCAGAGGGATGGCAGAGGGATGGAGCAGACAGTTAGGTGTGGTGACCTCCAAAATTGCCCCGGAGTGAATAATTGGAGCTTGTGAGTCAGAGACTGAAGAGATACAAAAGCAGGTCTCTTCTCTGCAGCCAGTGAGTCATAGGACCAGTGTTGCCAATCTCGTTCCTGCAGTGACAGTGCCACACTATTTGGTGTTTTATTTTAATCCTCAGTTTCTGGAGTCAGGTGATTATGCACATATACCATTTTGGGTTTTTTGTGGGTGTTTGGTTGGTTTTTTTTTCTTAAAGTTTTAGTTTCTAGCCTTCGCCTTTGTGAAGGTAAGCTTCAAAATGTTGATGCACGCATGCTTTGAAAGCTCAGGTAGTACAAGGGAGCTAAAGCAAAGCAGTTAGTGTTTTAATCTTTTGACTACATGTGGAGTCTGGCTCAGGATTTCTGAACCTTTGATGTTAGCGGTACTGCGTAACACTGCAACAGAGCAAGTAAGACATGGATGTCGTTCTACCTCAGGGAAGACCAAACAGGCCATATTTCCTGAGGCAGAATTGCCCTTAGTGTCAAGGCTGCGTTTGTGGGGCACAGCCAAGCTTGTGCCTCTTGTGAAATGTTTGGAAAGACTTGGAAAATACCGTGAGTTTGTTGTGCTGGGGAATACATCTTCTGATACAGAACATTTTCATTTTAAGTTAAGGATTCCTTGGTTGTGTAACTGATCTTTGGACTCCTGCTCTCCCTAGATCCCCCATCCCCTGTCAGAAAACCAGGCAGGACATGAGGGGACAGGACTTACCGATGCTAGTGCACTCCATTGTGTGATTGTTGGCTTCCAGCCCATCAGGGCATTTTTCAAGGCACTTTCCACTGTATAAGTAAAACCCACTTTTACACTTTGTGCAGAAGTTTCTGGTGAAGCAGGTATCACAGTCAGCTTTACATTCTGAAATGCAAACAGTAAACGACAATGCTGTTACTCTTTGCCATGAAACACCATGGGCTCTCTCACATATACCAGAACCACACAATTCTAGCAATGTTAAAGAATCTTCAAAGGAAGCAAATTATATTTAGATCTTCTTCATGGCCTTTGCACACAGTGATGCCAGCCACAAGTGACCTTGGCACGAGTGAGGGTTTTATAAGGGTGGCCTGATGCTGAACGGCCTCACACTGCTTGTCTTCTTGAAGACCTATGCAAATGGAAGACAGAGCACAGCATGTCAGAATAACAGCATGCTGCTGCTGCCCTACACTGACACAGCACAGGTACTAATTAACCCCACAGGGTACGGTACTGGGCCAGTTCCATGCTATCTGTCTCCATTCATCCGGGAGGAATAAAAATATGCCAGAATTTAGGATCTGCTTAAGACTGTTTTGCATCAACATCTTTTTCTTTTTTTAAATGAATCCCTGATGTTCAATCAGATGTCCTGTAGTTTTCATGTATTCTCCATATAACTACCCCAAATTGGCATTAGTGGTGTATTTCCCAGTTCTTAGATATTTTTAAAAGAAATACATAAAAACTTGTGTATGGCACAGCTCATGTCTGAAATGCAAGGCCACACACTGCTAAAAAGTGAGCAAATACTTTACAGTGTCAAGTTACTCTGTAAGACTTTACTCTGGGGTCCATTCATTAAATAATTTTTATTACCAGGTAAAAACTGGGAGAGTTGCTTGGCCATCATTCTTATGTTTTTATATCACCTGTGGGATTAAAAATAGTTAATTCAACAACAAAAAGAGGAGTGGGGAGGACATTACAATATTTTCCAACTCATTTATGGTTCAAAATACATAGTAAGGTCAAAATGTTGCCCAAGCAGTAAAGAACAGAGCTGGGTTCTCTGTCTCCCAGCCCAGAGGCAACATGAATCAGTAACTTCCCCAAATCAGGGTGACACCTGGTCAGCTGCTACAGGCATTCAGAGGACTACACTGAGTGTGAGACACGCTATAAAGAAACCAGGGCAAACTGCATCCTCAAAGAATGACACCTGCTGTCTTGTCCCCTTGTCGCAAGGGTCAGGAGGCTAAGGGCTGTAGGTTAAATGGCTCCAGCCACCGAGATTCATCATCTCTCTGCCCTCACTCTTCAGAGCTGCCACCACTCCCTCTTGCTGCTGGAGGGCAGCGCCTGGTGCCCGCTGGCGCATCCCTTTCACATGGGATACAGAGGAGGAGACCATCACCTGGGTCTTAGGCAGGTCATTCCTGCAGAGTCAGGATGCCTGAGCTTTAGGCTGTTTTGTGATCTTTCACCTTAACTTCTTGCTCAGGTTAATATTTACTATACTATTATAAAAGAACTGAACAAATAAAGACACAGCCTGTCCATCTGCTTCTCTGTTGACTTGACTTCTAAGGGAATGCAGCATTCAAGAGAGAACAAACAAATCCATGAATCCATTTCCCCTTTCCCCAGCACTTACTTGCACACTTATTAATGTCGGGATACCGTGTCCCGTAGTATCCGCTTGGACACGAGGAAAGACATACTCCAATCTGTTTCATGCCAATCCTTTCCAGAACAAAAAAGAGCCTGGGCTTACATGACAGGCATCCGTTGTAGTCAGAACACGTAGCACACCCTCCTTGGCAACCCTGGCTCACATTAGGATGCACTGAGAAGGCAAAGATTAAAAAGGAAAAAATAATGGTGAGAGAACAAGATATTAGACAAGACCGTGAAATAATGATTTCTCTGTACTTGGAAGGGTGGACCATCTACCCCTCTGACAGCTCTTAAAGATTGCTTCATTTTTTTCTTGGGTCTCTTATGACCTGACATTTCATTTCAGCGATTATTTCACCTGCATAAAAATGAGAAACTCAGCTGATGTGCTCACATCTTGCAGAAATAGTTAACAGTAAATTACATTTGAAATAGATTTTATGGAATGGCAGCATCCTCGAGAACAGTTATTTTTCTTTTAGTTATTTTCAGTGGCTTTTCTGACTTGTATGCACTTGGTTCAGCAGGAAATACATGTTAACTTATCTTTGCTTTTCCTAGATGGATGATTAAAAATCAGCCTAGTGTGTAATTTCTTTCATTGGCTAAATGCCATTTGATTGAGTTCTGCTGTGCAGGAATATGCCCTTGTAAGATCTGATGCTAATTTGCCTTAACAAAAAGACACAGGAGAGCCATCCTTCTCACCCTCCTTCTTTCCCTGGAATGTTCTCTCTGGCATGTTTTTAATCTCTAACAATTAAAACCTGATGTTCAGACTTAACTGTGGCATTTACCCTGCTGCAGTCCCAGCATGGAGCATAGGTAGGATTATATTTGCCTTTCAGTTGAATTGTTCTAATTCTTCAGACAAGGAAAGGAAAACTTATTACACTCACTGCTTAAGACTATTCAGCTCTTTAGGGGCTTGGGGGTAGCAGAAAAGAGGATGCTATTGCAGACTATCTTTTCAGTAGCAAACATTAATCAGTGTATTCCTTCTCAGAGGTAGAGCCTAATGTTGTGCATCCTCAGGTACTTTAGAAGCCGTTACCTACTTTTAATTCCTTCTTGGTTGCATTCTTAAATAAGTGTTGGATCTGAAAAATACTTCAGCATCAAATAACTCCAGACCCCGTGCCCCCTTTTTTTTGGCCTCGTGTTATATGAAAAACCCAGGCATTTTTCTAAGTGTAAGCTTTCATCTCTCAGCCTGAGACACCTGGTTATATTTCATATGTAAGAGAAACCAGTCTTCATTTACATTTGTAAATACTATTCGTAAAAACTGTTAGGTTCCTGTTCTGCCTTCTGCTCAGTCCAGTGATAATTTTATAAATACATACATGCCATACAGTTTGATTGCCTATTTTAGTGTTTTGATCTTATTTTTATCTGCAGATATTGCTAAATGGCTTGCATATGCAATGAGCCTGCTTTTGTCAGGTCCCTTCTGTGGATCCCTTGGAGGCAGAGCAGAAGCCCATATGAATTCATGGCTTGAAGGCTGGTTGAAAGCCACCACTCTCTGCTACCTCAGGGGCATTTACCTGGTGGCAGGGAAGTTCAGGAATACCTCTGTACTTTGTTCCTTTACAGTTTTGGCAGAAAAGACATGGCCCATGAACAGGAAAAGCCCTCCTCTATGCTCTGAGGTTTTGATGACCAGTTCCTCAACCTGAGAATCCTCACAGGGAGGTCAAGTTCACTTTTCCTCTTTCATTAACAGAATGAGGAATGAGGGCTATTTCTCTTAGTAGGGCTGAACATGTAGGAGAAGAGCAAACTTTGGCCTTGCTGCAGACAAACAATTTAAATGAGAATATAAGAACCCAATTCTCTGTGCTGCCCAAGGCACTCACTTTATGCAAAACCTGGAGGAACGTGTTTTTACCACCAAGACACCACTACTATGAGAATAAACAGCATTCTGCATAGTCAGAAACTGCAATCTCAATTCAGTTATCAGACTTGCTTTCAAGACTCTCAAAAGACTGAGTTCTCAGTAAGTATGGCATATTTTTTTCTGAGAAGATTCCAAAGATACAGAGTATATTGATTTTGAAATTAAGATCCTGAAGAATTGGCTTTCTTTTAAAATTTAAGTAAATGAAAATGTCCGTGTCTCTCTCTCCCCTGTCTTTTGGCTCTTGTATGAAGCTACTTTCAAAGGCAGGCACAGTAATGTGATCTAAGAAGCTGACATTATTTAAAAACTACCTGTGACTTTCCTTCATTAAGTCTGACAGAGGGAAGAAAAAGCAGCTGAAGTACAAAATATTTGTCGTCAAAGCTGCTGTATAAAATATGGATGATAACTTTTGATGGGAAACATATTATGTGTGAGCACCTGTGACACATCGTTATGAGTAGATTCTTTTGACAGAGAAAACATTATGTGCAACTTCTCTGAGGTCAAGCTGTGTGTATTGAGCCCTTGAGACAGGCAATACTTAATTATTGAAAGATGATAATTCTCTGTAGCTAAGATCTATTACATGGCCAACTTCCATCTCCTTTTCAACTCCAGAAGTATTAAGTATAAAATAAAATGTACTCCCAGCCATTTTCATAATTTCTGCCTCCTTTCATGCATCCCAGATACATCCCATACAAATAACATGGCAAAAAAGGAAGCCTGTAGATCTAAATGGAGAATCACATTGTCAGTATTACAGAGCAAGAAGTTAAAATATGTAAGTCAAGCTCCATTTAGAAGTTGATTTCATGCCATGTTACAACTCAATGTGTGAAGCAAAACAAGCTTATGTTCTTGAAAATGTATAAAACAAAAGCCTCGTTGAAGAGTCAGAATTGACATTTTAAATGAAGAAAGAATTTTTTTCTCTTGAAAGCTAATAAAGGGATCCTTTTTTGATAGTCCCCTATTGTGCCTGGCATTTCTTTGACCCCTATACCTGTGTAATAAAACTGTCTCTCATTGTGCTTGCTCTGAACGCTAGGAAGACCCTTATTCTGGCTCAGGCAAGGAGCAAAGCAGAGACAGCTGAGTCCAGAAACTGGTACTGTTTGACAGCACAGCACTGGGCTTTGTCATTGAACCTGGGAGAAAATAAATGGTGGAGGAGAAATATTCAGACAATGAGATAGCATGTTTGAAATAAGGCATCTCCAAGCTCCAGCTGAAAATCTCGTTCTCATTACCTCTCAGTCTCCTCCCTCTCTGGCTGAGATCCAGGCATTTTCCTGATCCCTGCAATGTAGGGGCCAGTCCCTCTCCTCCTGCAGAGGCCAAGTGGGGTCAGAGGGATTCCAGAAGGAAACGGGGCAAACTCAGGCTCTGAAACATCTTCCTGCCACAGGGAGGGAATTTATCACTGCTGGCTACAGAACTGGCCCTTACTGTTCGTCCCTCATTGCAGCGAGGTGTTAGTTGCCTGCAGATCTCAAGCACTCCAGCAATTGCACACCATAACCATAAGGAAGCAACCAGAAGTTTTGCCCCTTGTTTCCCCCCATATCAGACAGTGTGAGCTCAGAGTTTAAGTGATGTGCCACAACAAGCTGGGAACACAAACCCCATCTGGTGAAATCCAGCCACGGTACACCTGGTATAAGCATGCATTACTTCAAATTTCTACACTTAAGTCAACAGTAGAAATGGGTAAGTAATGTATATCCACTTTAAGAAACACTTTGAAGTCCACAGGTGAAAAAGCACTAGGGAAGGGCAGACTGCTCCTGTTAGCCAAAAGTTTAGATGTGGTAAGAGGGACAGAGAGGTCCCGTCTCTTGGCAAAGGGGCAGGTGCTGTGGCCTCGTGGGTTAGGCTCTGGCTGCAGAACCAGATCTGGGCTTTAGCATTGCGAATAGGTCCAAGAAATGCTCTTGCTTGTAACCACTTGGTCTTTGATGCAACCTGCTCCACTATAAAGACAAAAAAAATGAAATAGAAAAAATTCTCCACAACCCTCAAAACTGACTTCGATGAGGATGAAATATTTTATGCACGGGCTGCTAGAAGCAGTGTCTTCCATTAGACATAACCCTACCAGCCACCAAGCAGTCTGCCCTCTTGTATTCGAACACTTTTTGAGCACGGTGAAAACCTAGGCTCTCAAGGATGAAAAATACAGCACAGCAATAGGCAAAGCAAGTGGTGGGAGCACAGAGACCCACAGACAAGCTCTTCCCTGTTGCTTACAAGTGGGTCAGCCAGGCCTGCTGACTCATCAGGTACAAAGGATGTATGTGCAGGCTCGTGGCTGGCTTTAGGTCTGGAATCCATCCCTCCATTTTTCTTCTTATAAAGTCTAAATACTGGGGATCAGAGAAGACACTAAGATAATCTTGAACTATTCTCTTCCCCTTGCTGGCATTAAGCCTTTTTTGGCTTGGAGGCCTTTTTTTGTGCAAGCTGTTTGTCCAGATATTAGTTTTAAGCCTAATTAGCAAATGCAATCACTGGGGATTTTCCTTTCTCAGAATATTTTCCAAAGCCCTGCTCTGGAAACAATGAGCTGTGGTCTCTCTGTTAAAAATAGAAAGTTAGGGACAAGGAGCTGAAGTTGAATCTGAATTTATAATGATGAGACAACAGAAGATTTTGATGGCATGCAGCAAATAAATTCTACAACATTTGCAATGACATTTTTCTAGCAGCTACACTTTATATATAGATTTAAATTTATGGGATCAAACATGAAACTAAGGAAATGCAGGAGGAACCTGGCTGGGTGTATGTTCTGACAGCCAGGGGAAAAGCTTGGGGCAGAAGAATATTCTTTGCCCATTTGCTGCAGCTGAGATGCACTGTCTCATCACCAGTCTTCAATGACCAAGACGTCCATTTAGAGCTTTGTTCTTGAAATGGATGTGATAGACAAGCGAGATCCATCCCTGCTCAAAAGCTGCCACTACTCCTGGTTTCTTGGGCTTGTGCATTCTCACAGGAAATATTTTCACAGCAGAGCTGCTCTGGAATTCAGCCTCACTGGTTGGGCTGCCCCTTGCTGCAGGACCCAGGCCCTGCCTTGGCTTTACCCACCATGCGGCACCCATGTAGGCACTAGCCCTTGTGGTGGAGGAGATTTGGGACAGGATATCCCACGGGTTCTCATGTCACTTGATCACTCCATGCATTCACTGGCATTCAGTTCGCTCTCTTTCACCTAGTGTGAAGCAGCTGCCTGTGGCAGTGGCTTGAAAACAATACTTCATCTAAAGCAGAGCTACTCTTAATCATGCAGACCATCCTCTAGGCAAAGGCAAACAGCATTTGGCAGTGAGCTGTTCTAATGAGGAAGTCATTAAGGAATTCAGATTGCAAACCACAGTGTATTTCCTCAGACTCTTTCTTGGACAGCATTTCTCTGTGTGGAAATGCATTAGAAGCAGAATGGACAATGGTGGGGCAAAACCACTGAACCAACGTGTAGGCAACGTGCGGCACAGAGCAAGGAGAAAGCCCAGGAGTGGTGGGACAGCACTGGGAGAGCACATACACATGGGTTTGATAAGTTTGTGTTATCACTGCTAAACAGATTGGCAGCCTGGGCCAAGATGAAACCTGAGCTCAGTCTTGCAGACTAAGCTCTGCTTGATTGCTTGGCCTTAAATCATCCACAGGGAAGCAAGGGACTTCATGTGTTGTGATGGGGCAGCAGCTGGGCTCTGCGGGGAAGACAGACCCATACATGGCAATTGCTGCATTGGATTTGCCATTTGTTTTCTGGGATGCAGCTGAACTAGTGGTGATAGCTGAGGGATGTAGACTCCCCGTCCAGCCTCACCTGGATCTACAGGAGTCTGAGGTGGCCTTGAAAGCAAAAGAGGGAGCAAAAGCGGAAAAGAGGAAAAATCAGTCTAAAAGTCTGCTGTTAAAGGCTTAACATATTCTGTTTCTCTTTGTGATCTGTGCTTCACAAATACTTTGAGATTTCTTTCTATGAGGATGGTAACTCCTCTAGAGATTTGTCTGACTTTAATTTTACTTCAGAACATTGCTGCCTTCTGTGGTACAAAACACATTAACAAAGAAGATCCTCAAGTGTCCTCCGGTGTTTGGAAGGAAAAAGATCCCATAAGGACTGAAAAAAAAAAAAATTTCTTCAAGCATCTGCCTAGATTGACAGAGTATTTTCTTCCTCAAGAGGCACTTCCCATCTGAGGGAAAAGAAACCAACCTATTTTGTTCACCAAGTGTCAACAGTTCTAAAAAGCAACAGCAACATGAGTATGGGACAGTCCCACAGTCTCAGGGAGTATCCATAACCGTTTTGTAGTGGTGTCTGTGAGCAAGAAGGCCATCAGCCCAAGTGGCCAAGATCTCACTGGGGAATGCCTCATCATTATTAAACACATCTGGCAAAGTCATCCTGAAAATTAAGTATACTGGCTGCCAGAACACACTTCCCTTGAATTTGGTTAGAAAGACCATCAACAGGCTGAAAAATCTCACCAGGGGTGCAGAGTTTTATGCAGTCTCTTAGCGTCTTCAGCACAACAAAAATCAGCCACAGCAACCACAAATAGCTCCTTCTCATTCCAGAGAGTTTTGTAAATACACTGAAAAATTCTTTTCATGGAGAGAGAAGGGAAATTGACTTTTTTTTCCCATGTACTATGGAGCACCACCAGAATTCAGGCATCCAGGAAGTTTAACCAGTATAGGAACCAAAGAGGAACCCTGAGGCAAGTTGCCTTTGATAGCAAAGGTAGGACCAGGTCATTCAATACCTTCACGCATCAAGTTCTAAATCCTATAAGCAACTACAGGTCTTACTTTTAAAGTCAACTGTAGCTGTTTCCAAATACCCAGCCTTCAAGACTATACTTTATAAATCTCCTTTAAAAATAGAAAAGTGAATTACATATCTCGTCCTCATTGCCTAGATAGGAAGACCTGTTATAGAAGGGAAAGTTTGGGATCTATAAAGAGTAGTAACCTAGCAGTTGTATAAACTAATACTTGCATAACCAATGTGTCATGACATTTGTCAGACTCAGCTACTTGCAAATAAAGCACCTGTGCCAAGATGAAAAAAGGAGGTGTGAGTTTGGAAAGAGATTATATTTGATGCACATATATTTAGACAGTATTTTAATAATCAAATCCTGCAACACGCCATCATGAAGATCCTCAGCTGATTTTACACTTTGCATGCACACAGAATTCGAAAAACAAAGGTGTCAACGTCACTGTGACTCCCCTGACTCCCCAGTCTCTTCCCTACAAGATATACATACTTCTATCCAGTAAAAAAGCACAGCTGTATATTGCACATGCTCATTCTTTGAAATATGCAGTCTTTCTGCTTGATTTTCTGCTTGATGCTAGCATTCCATCTATTGTTTATGCTTTTCTAACAAAGTTCACTGGTGCTCAGGTTGTGCTGGTGGCACCAGAGCCTTCCTCCCCCCCACACTCACACCCCCCAGCTTGCTTCTCCTGCTTCATTCCTTTAACATACTAGAGGCTTTTATTGTTGCGTATTACAGAGATGCTCGTGTACTTCCAAGCTGTATAAGGATCACTCAGCTTGTACTGTCAACATTACACAACTACAGTAGCATTTGCAAGTTTCTCGTTTCCCACAGGGTCTTTTGAGACCGGAGTTTTTCTCTCAAAGTTTTGTTTCAGAAACCACAGAAAGAACAGCAGGATGTAACAGATTTTACTTTCCATGCTGGGGACTAGGGAGAAGGGTTTAGACAGCGAAAGCCTGTAATCCTGTGTCAAAGCTATGATTTTCTACTACCATGTTTACAGCGTTAAAAAATTAATAAACCAGACAGCAAGCCAGCCCACTGCCTTGGCATTGCTCAGATGTGCCTTTGGTCAATTACTTAATATCCTCTCAATTTTGTGTATTTTCCTGAGTGGAACTGATCAAAAGTTTGTACTGAATGAAATATTTTTTTTTCTGTGTAATGATTAAATTCATACCATACTGAAGCTAACTAACTAAAAGCCCTGAAGTATGTTGTTTGCAGTGGAACTGGTCTGGACTGATGCCTGCAGACATTAAAGCAGAACCTATCTCTTTAAATTCAAGCTTCACGTGAAGATTTGAACCCAGATTATAGACACTAAGGCGTATCACAGTGCTTGAAGGTCTTTAAAAGTTGTTTTCTACAATTTGTAACAAGCCGAAACTCTGATACCAATTTTTCATAAACTAAATACGGTAAATTCTTCAGGCTGACCAGACCATCTATCTGTCAGTGACAAAAAATACTGTCCAAAATTCCAAGTTTAAATTAATGATGAAAATCCTAGATCTAGTGACTGTTTGTCTGCTGTAGTGCTGTGTAGCTGTGTAGCAATGTATTTGCTCTCAACACTCCACAACTAATGACCCAACTATTTTCACCTTTCCCTCATGCCACTGGGACCCATCACAGTGTGGAAAAAAATAAAAAAAAAAAGATAAGTCAAAGGTTTTTGAGTGCAAAGCATGAACAGTATGACATGAAATCAAATTCAGGTCTGATGGAAAACAGACTAAAGACATCATCACCAGTCACCTCGGACTCACTAAGTCCTGGCCCACCAAAATCAATGGCAAAACTGTGAGGAGATGGGGGTGAGGATTTCACTGGTTTGTTAATTGGTGTTAGGGTAGTCCATGGTTCAGAGTACAGTTATCTGATTTTTAGAGGGCAGTGTGATCAGTTGGCCTGTTTTGACTGGGATTAAGTAGTAGGATGGGCAAGATTTAAGTAGGCGTCTGATTCCTGAGAAACACTGTTCAACAGCTCGGTGTGCCTGGCTCTTCTTGTGAAGTAACTATGAATGGCACGTAGTTAGGGCTTGTTTCATCACCCCTTCTGCGCACTACCCTCTCTTTGAAGTCTGAGCCTTCCCCTCCCAACCAGCTTCACTGCCTCACATGCTGACCCACATGAAAGAAATTTAGCACTCACACCAAGCACCATTCACTTCCCCCAAACCGTAATACATCTAACATCACTGCAGTGATGCACAGCAGGCAGTTTGAGCTAAAGCCGCACTAGGAAGTATTTGAGCTGAATTCTTGGGGTACTGGTGATGAAGTCAAGGTTATCATCCATTTTGTGTTTAAGCAGGGAGACGGTTCTTTTTTATGTGTGGATGTACCATCACTCCACCACTTCTCCGAGGATTTGCGTGCCAATCAGTTCAGTTGATTGCAAGAGAAAATGTATTAAGATGAATTAAAAATGCTTGGATGTTGGGGTTTTTTTTTAATGTAATATCTGTAAAAGTATGTTCTTTATCCCCAAACCAATTAACAGTATAGCACTGACACATCAAACTTTCCAGATAGTCAAATTAATTGAAAGCTGGTGCACAGACTGTATTTGAAAATAGAAATTGCGTACCGCGTGGGGCTGTTAGTGACTGTGGTAGCCAGAGGCTGCACAGCCCTGGCGAGCTCTGTGCAGCTGCGCAGGTACATGGCAGGCAGCACCGCTATGGCATCAACAGTCAGTAGCCGTTCGGTCACAGCTTTCCCTCTAAAGCTAGTTTGCCTGCAGCAATCCTATCATGCGTGTTAGTGGCCTGAAGAGGTTTGGGCAGAGACCAAAATGCTCTGTTCTCCCTTTGTTGCCACCTCCAGTGTAGAGGACACCCCTCACGGCTGCTGGGTCAATGCAGGAGGAAGCCAGGTCCCCCGCACCCACCTTCACCAGCACTCGTCCTGCTAAGAGGAGCCCCATGGCCACCACCTCCCTTGTATCCTAAGGCTGAAAGCTGCCAGGCTGCTCCAGCCTCTTGAGGATGCCCTGAAGAGGATGTGCAGCAACTGGGAAATCAGTTTAATTGATTAAAGGTCTCTATGAATGTTCTGCTCAGCTCCAATGCCTGCCCGTAAGGATCACACCTATAGGGGATAATGGGAATGCTATTTCACAAAGAGGAGATTTAAAAAGTCTGATTTGTGTAAAATTGCCATAAAATGCAAAAATTTATGAAATATTCCACAAAAGATTAGAAGATAATCTGTTTCACTTCATTGGGAATAATTGGTTTCCATTATTTAAAGAATAAAAAAAAAAGAAAAGACAAAATTATGACAAGGCTTTTTTTACAGAATACTTCTATTTTTAAAAAGTGGGCAGGTTCTAATGGAATTATGTTCTGTCGATGATCCTCTGAGTGACTTTGATTTGAAATAACAATAGTAACAACATAAAGGTGGTAAGGAATGGTAAAATTTAGAATTTCAATTTGAAAGAAAAAGGAAATTCTAAAGTAAAAAAATAAACTGAGGCCACGTATTGACCACGTATAGCCAATACTAGGTGCAGAAAGACAAACAAAGTTATATAAACCCAAGAATTAAATATCTAGGATATTTAGGGTTAGTGTTACGAGTGTTATTGAACATTGTATAGTAAGGACTGTAAAGTCAAAAGTTTTGAAGGGACTTTAATTTTTTTTTCTCAATTGCAGAAAAGTATGAAAAAGAGCCTTTTGTGTCTTTAAAACCAGTTTAGCCTAAACTTAAAAATATTTGGAAAGATTAATGGTTAATCTATGAAGTACAACTTTTAGGGATGACTGGGTTTTATTTCTCTGATATGTTATTTAATATTGCTGATGCAGACCCAAAGTGATATCTGACACTTTTGATGCACAGTTGAACAAGTCATCTTAAAAATATACTTTTGCTAAAGTATTTCACCAATAACAATGTTCGGAGTCACATCATTTAGGCTGGATCACAGCAGCATCCCAAAGGCACATGTTTAACCTTATGCTGCACATGCAAGTACAAATTTGTGAGACACCTCTTCCTACCCAACCTGCTGCACAACTAAATGATCCGTTTGCTGTTTCATGACATGAGAGAGCTGTTTTTTCAGGTGGCAGATGCCTTAGCTAGCTTGCAAAATATCCTTGGCACTTTGCAGCAGTGCTCTGTTGAACTTTTTTCTACTAACTACAGTAATGAGGAAGAGAAAGGACTGTTCAGTTCTATTTTGTCATGCTGTAAAATAATTAAGTTAATTTGATGCAGAATAAATGATAGAAATAGAATCTGTTACTCCAAATAGAACTGTCTAATAGAAGTTATACCAACAATTAGTTAGGCTTCAGTGAAAACCAGACATCCCCCAGATATTAGAAAAACATGAGATCACAGCAGTTATTTTTAAAGCATCCAATATGATGAATATTTGGCAGCTGGACTGGTGGCTAGTGGCTTGCGGCACCACGTTGGGCTGCCATGAGACAGGGCTCGGATACGGGATGACCGCAACAACACCACTCCAAATGCCGGGCTGCTGCAGCAAAAATTGTGATAAAAAATGACACAAGCAGATGCCAAAATGGAATATGCAAAAGGAAAGGTTGAACTGTGCCCTAGTATGAAAAATCCTTCTTAACTGACTCCTTGACCCCATGGAGTTGCATGGAGCGAGTCAAGCAACTTGCTCTCACAGAGAGGTAGCCGTTCCCTGCAAGTACTTGCCCCTGGTGATGGCAAGCAAAATTGTATGTGTAGGGGATTCTGTCCTGGGGTAGAGTGACAGACTCGATTACCAACCTGTAATCTGTAGACCACCAGAGGTCTGTATAATGTTAGAAATAAGGAAAAATGATTGTGATGGTGTCAGTTCCCTACCCCCAAAGCAAACATACACACAGTCCAGTACAGATAAAAAAGAAATAAACAGTGTGGAATGAGAGCAATAGGTGAACATTCAACATCTAGTTAGCTTATCTTTCCCTATATTTGAATCTGTCCTAACAGCACCACCAAGTTATGGGCTTTTGGAGAAAGGTAGGGGTTCTTGGATTTGAAGGTTGGTGAAGTTGCCAGCTTATGGTCCCCTTCTAGCATCGGAAAGTTAAAAGTATTAGCTAATTTTCAAATCCAGGGCCTCCAGTGAGACAACTAACCTTCTGCTTCATTCCTATGTACATAACCTGATTTTCAGAGTGCCTGTGGAAGATGCAGATGGTCAGAGGTCTGAAAATGCAGCTATTTATTTAGGAGTCCAATCAAAGGATTTCTGCTTCACTTCTAGTGCCAAACTTAAAAGTTTTGGCCTTGTCACCTTTGGGCTTCAGTTTCTTCATCTGCAAAGGAGAAATGATACCTATCTCTTAGGAGTGTTGAGGTGTTTAATTCATGGATGTTTACAATATGTCCTCAGCTTTGGCCGAAATTCCTGGCTTTGCACACGCAAGCCTTCATGTGCGATTCTGTTCCTGGCACTGCATTAAACCTTGCTTTATACGGGAGTCTCTCATATACATCACATTGTTACGAACACAACTACTGAGTCATGGGTGCAAATGTGGTAACAATTTACTGTAGTCACTCACACAACCTTTCCATGCACACATTTCAAAGGTGGACCGAGACAAGTTGAGAAGCCAGTTCTTTTAACCTTCTGATTTCTGCTCTGTGGCTGAAGAGATTAGATTATTGGAAAACATGCTATTAACACTGGCTTGAGGCCAAAGGATCTGCTATGCATTCGGCAAGGGGTGCTGTACTTGCTGTAAATTAAGGAAAAGAGCTGGGTAAGTTGCTCCAGCAAGGAATGTTCCCTTTGGGAATTGTCCACAGCAAACGAGAGCTGTGGTTGGTGAGCAAAGAGCAACAGGGAGAAGAAAAATAACAAAAAAGGTCAGAAATTTCAGGGAAATAAAAGGCCCTTTTCCTCCTCTATACTGAGCACCAAGTTAACAAGCTTTAATGTTTGTTGATCCCTTTTATGCTACTTTCTGCATGCCCAGACCCAGCTGATAAAAACCCCGAACAATTACCATGTAAGCCCACGCTTAAATTCTTCTCCATTTGAAAAAGCACATCAGCATATGGTTACCTTCAACATGTGTTACAGACCCCTTGACTTCAATTAGACTTAAATACCTGATTAAAATTAAGGACACATTCTTGAATACAGGCTCTTGTGCTTGGAGCAGACACCTATCTTCCTGAAGTAGGCAAAAGTGTAACTCTAACATGCTAACTTTGAAACCAATGCCTTGAACTTCTCAGGTGTTAACTAATTTGAAGTTTAAACTATTTTTCATTTTTTAACTTCTCAATATTTTTAGGTAATTTTGTAGTAGAGAAAATAAAATATTAAATATTTTCAATAGAATGACTATGTTTTCACGGTGTTCCAGAGAGAAAAACCATTATTCTTTTCTCCTTTTTTAAAAGATTTAAAAAATAAATTATCTTCCCCAATTCTGCAGAGAAAAGCACAGCTATGTGAATTCAAAAGGCTTATGAAAGGTTTCTGGAACTACTTTAATTTATCAACTTTCTTAAATTAATGTTCATATATTTTAAATCACTGCCATTATATCTGGGACTAAGATTCCTACAGTGCTTGGAGTTAGCAGTCCTGTTTCTTTGTGTCTCAGAAAGAGATCCAACACAGATGATAATTCCATTGCTTTTTTAATATAAAGATTAGATTTTCAACTTTGAGATTATTAAATGATAGTGTAAGGGGCTACCAAACTATGTTCTGATAGGAAGGAAAACTGATTGCTTTGATTTCGTTAAGAATCAAACTGGTGTCTTATAAAAGGAGAGACTCAAAGTCTGTTCATTAATCTCTAAAATATCTTTTTCAGCTTAAATCTGCTGTTTACTGTGTAATACTTTCCATACCAACATCATATGTAACACTCCATATGGAAAAAAGCCAGTACAACAAAGGTGTTCACACAGAAAATTAGAAAGAGGTGTTCAAAGGGAAGCGAAGTGAAAAGGAGGCCAAATGATCAGAGAAAAATTATTATGATTGCAAAGTTTTTCACAGGCATGTGAAAAAGAGAATAAATATAATTATTCCAAACTGCATTGTGATTTCAGCCATCCTTAAAAAAAAACCAAGAACACAATATAATCAAATAGCAACAGCAGCAGTAACAGTAAGACTGCAAATACATGTTGTCCAGTTCTGTAGGACCTTTCACCCTGTGGTCCTCCAGGCACTTTACAGCCATGAAGCAAGATGAAGCTCCATGATGTAAGTAAATGCATTAGGCGTTACATTATCTTTCTCTTAGGTGAATGTAGCAGCTCTTTAACAACAGGTTTTGAGAAGACAGGGAATGCACCACATGTTTGACACTGTTTGATTGCTATTGGCCTTTTTCTGCTTTATATTGCAAGGGGGAGGCGCAGCCATCCCAGTGCCCATGCTGAAGCAATAGTTCAGTACTAAGGATTCAGAAGGGCCAGTGCGTCACCTCACTGCTGTTTTCTTCCTCTGAAGATCTCTAAGCTTTGAAGTGTCTTATACTACATCATGCCTGAGAACTACTAGTGGCAGGTGGGGCACAGCCATGAGGGAATATGGCAGCTGGATGTCTTCATGGCCTTCACTTCCATCAGGAACACAGTTGCTTGGTCACAACATAGGAACAACACTGTCATAGACCCTGCTCCAATTCTTTTGTTATGATTTTATGAGCAAAGAACAGCTCCATGGAAATTCAGCACCAAAAGAGTTACACCTGCATAGAATGGGGCTGAGATCAGATACATTAAAGCCTCAGTCATGCCTGTTCTTATTGATAAAAAAGCATATTAAAATCTGCATCTACCCCAGTGGAGTGTTTTGTCCAAAACCAGTCTTGCCTGAGGCACACTTTACAGCAACACCTCTTTCTTTAGGTGGAAAAAGAAATCAGTCTGTAATTAAGCATTGTCCCTAAAGTATCTGATGCTATAAAGCTATCTGCTACTGGAAGTAAAGGTATGACAGATCAGTGGTTGGACATGGGAATCACTGATTCTCAACTGCATTATGCAAGACAAATTTCAGAAAGCCTTGGTAGTTAAATCATTGGAATAGTCTTAGGGAGGCAGTATAATCTCAGTTGCGTGCATGCTTCAAATGAGAGGTCAAACATCTTTCTAAAAGTGTGCTATAGGTTATTGTGCCTGAGAAAGGAACCATTGAGTAGGTCCTACAGTTTCTGCTAGGCACCTTCAGACATCCCTCACAGCTGTACCCCTGACTAGGGGCTGCACATGCTGGCGAGCCAGACATTTGTTAACATTTTGCCTTAAGATAGCATCAGCAACATCATAATTTTCTTACTCACAGTGAGTTGTATTATGCTCATCAATCTGATTCTGATGTCATAAAAAAAGTGAATGAAGTAATTGTGGATAAAACAAATAAAATTGCCATATTTTTAATATAGGGTGATGATCCAATATTTTCTTTGTGATTTGAGAACTACTTGCTTCACAGGAGTTTTCAGAAATAAAATAAACTTCAGTTTCCTTAAAACAAACTCCACATTGTTGCCTTATGAACAAAATTGGATTTTTATGTCTCATAAGGTTTCAATGTAGCATATCTGCTGGATGAGGCATCAGTGTAAGCAAACAGATGGTAGGAGACTTGTTGATTTTGCCATGATAAATTTGTGCAGGATAGAGAAGGGGAGAATCTCAAGAAAGTATCCTTTTGATTTCACATAATTTTGTCTTGCTGTGTCTTAGCCACTTGTCTAATGCAGTGTAACATTCATATGAAATTACTGGCAAAACAAAAGAAAATTAACAGTACTGTTTCATTTTTTAAAGCCTAAACATGTATATAATGTTCTTCAGCAGTCAGTTTGTTTATTTTTTATATCAAAGAAAATTAAGAATGCACTAATAAACTAGTATTTTAAAGAGGATGTAAAGATGGAAGGTTGTCTCATGTAAAAAATGGAGTGAAATGATGGAATACTCCTCTTTCAAAAAGCAGAAGGAATAACAAGCCAAGTTATACACTGCTCCTGGTTTTTCTGAACTACAGCATGTATTCCACTTAGTTTCTTCAAACTAGCATCTCAGAGCAGTGTCTAAGGTGCTGTCCTATACAGACATTAAACAGCATTTCCCCTTATTACCTTAAACAGCATATTCCCTCAGCCAGTATAGCTGTAAGCAAAAGAAGAAAAATTACCTTTATTATTATAGCCTCTCTTTTTACACTTTTCTTTCATTCCCATTGCCTGTGGCTCCTGCTCTGAAAGTGTGAAGCTGGATCCCCCCTCCCACTGAAGACACTGACCTCCCACTGGGGTATGCATTCACATCTGGGCTAGGTGGCTGTAAAGTGCTTCTACTCTCAATCAGCACTTTCACACTCAAATTCTATGTGCTTACACTGTACCGATGGCAATGGAATAGCAAATTTTGAGAAACAATTGTTTTCATCGTGATCATTACTGTTGTGAGATAAGTGGAAATGGCCCACAGCATCCCAGACTTGAGGGGAAATGATATCCCAGCAATCCCCCTGAAACGATGTACAATTAAAATATCTGCTGCCCTGAAAATTCAAGCATGGCTCCAGAGTGTGAGCTGAGAGCTCTGGAAGTTCATTTCCCTTTCAACTACATTTTAGCACCTCTGAAAGATTTTTATCCTATTTTAAACATTAAGGTGCCTGCACATAAGGACCCATGCTGGGATTCATCTCCCCTTGTTGTAGGCACTGAGGATTTGGATACCTATGATCGACCCATCTGTCCAGGCTCCTCCCGCCAACATGGGGCTTGTCAGGTTTAACTCTTCTATGGATGGAGTGGGGAAAATCCTCTGGCTTGAAGACACCAGACTTTGTAGTCATTGGAAGCAAATAGACACTTCTAGGGCTCAGCCCATCAGAACTATCTTAAACCCCTGTCTAGGGATGAGGTGGCCTGGGAGTTGCTGGTTTACGTACAATGACTGGTTCAGTTGTTGGTGTTTATGCTTTCAATGCCTGCAGTCAAGGGAGATAGTAAAATTATTTATTTGGGTCAAATGTCTCTGTCCTGTAAAAATCAACAGGTCCCTGCCAAATCATCCAGTGGTTTTTCCTCCTTGAGATAAAGAGGTCTGACTACCTGGACTTCAGCAACATTTGCAAGTAAGTGGTCTGTGCGTCTTAAAATGAGATCACTGCTGTTGGCTAGTCTTAGAAAAGAACCCATTTGCCTCCTTTTCACTTTTTGAAAATTATGACAATGCCCTCCCGCAAACCTCTCAAGGGGATTAATATAAAAAATGAACTGACATTGGTACAGGTTTTGAAAGGTGCATTCTTGCTGCTGCTTCTTACTGTTGTTATTTTAAGGTGAATACAGTCACTTAGGGGAGTTTTGTGCAGAACAAGTCTAGTTCCTTTCAACTATCCAAGCCCACTAGCTCAGAAACACCGCTTACTAATGTTCCTCTTCCTGGAAGAGACCATCTAGTCTGCCCCTCTGTAACTTTTCTAGAGCATGAGCATCTCTTCTGCCTGACTTCCTGAAGCTCTCGTATATGCACACATGGACACAGAAGATAAATCGCCTTACATTCTACCTGGCATTCATCAGCCTTGCCACTGTCAAGAAGCTCAAGATAGTTCCCTCACCCTCCCCCCCCTGCTGGCTACTGACTCTAGAGGTGAAAGACTGCCAGCACCTGGAAGCCTATAAACAAGTTCAGAAAGACTAAGGCCTAAAGAAGACTTCGTGTCTTTCTGTCTCCTGCTTTTGGATGTGAACATTGTGTGCAAGGCCAGATCCAGCCAGTAGCCATCACTCTCTGGCAGATGGCTACTAACTTCAGCAAAATGTCAGAGCTGGCCCTGCCTTAGCAGCACTGTGAAATATGCACTGCACCCACTGGAGTCAGACACACCACTGCCTGTGCTTTGAGCCCATCTCATGCTTGGGAACTGGTACTATCAACAACTGTTTCATTTGAGCTGGGTACTAGTTGACCATGCAGAGGGGAAGCTGGAGCAGACATTACCCTTTCGCTCTTGACACCAGCTCAACATCTGAACTACTGAGGAGACCGTTAGTAACTTCTTTTGCCACCTCCCTTTCTGTTTAACTTGCTGAGGGCTGCTTCAGGTGATCACAAGCACTGTATCTTCCCCTTTTCTTTCTCTGGGGAACCTGCAGCACCAAACTTCACCTTAACAAGTTTCATCCTCCTTCCCTGCTGCTGAAGCCAGCAACTCCATAAGGCACCACAGTCAGTGATGGGAGTACTCAAGTCAGCATGTTCCTGCTTAGCACTCATACAACTCTCCCAGTTGCCTAGCTTGCTTTTATTTCTTCAGTAAAGATCTAAACTCACATACAGAAAATGGCCACTCTAAATTTGAAAAGTCAGATGTGGCTATGAAACTAAAATGAAAGTATGAACATAGATAAAACCTAGAGACTATCCAGACATTTTCTTTAAGGTAGGGGGAAAGGAAAGGAGAAGGAGACTGACAGCTTCAAAAATTAGGTAAGGTGCTAAGAAGTCTGCCTTACATGCATTATTTCTGAGAACCAGACATTACCACCCTAGGAGAGCATCACAAGTGGCTTGGAGAAGCCCCAGGCCTCTTTGTTTGTAGGACTTCACCAGTGCAAGGTGGATACTGGAGTCTTTCGATGCATTTTTTACCCCTTCTGTATTGGAACCAACACACTCACTGCAAACTCACAATAAATAATGTAATTAACATGAAAAAGAACAGTATCACAAATCTTCGTTAGGATAGAAAACTCTGCTGTGGTATGCAATGCATAGATGTATACCTGCTCTTCACTGTGTTCCTAGAATATCGTATTTTTTCAGGAAAAAAATTGGCTAGCATGTAGATGCATTTATACGTCTTCATTCAATTTATTTTAAATGTGGCCTTTTTTATCCTCAGAATTGTGCCCACTGGAAAGTGACTTCTGTCAGCATTACTTAAATATCTCACTGTCAGCCCCAGACCACTGTTAGCGTTCATCCCTTCTCTGCTACAGATACCACACTGCA
This sequence comes from Falco peregrinus, assembly GCF_023634155.1. Lineage (NCBI taxonomy): Eukaryota > Metazoa > Chordata > Aves > Falconiformes > Falconidae > Falco > Falco peregrinus. The sequence continues at coordinate 34,370,800 of NC_073727.1, read as the reverse complement.
CAATGGACACTTAAGACATGTAAGACACTGTATAGTCAGGATAATTTTTGAATACAGTAAAAGTTACAAATTCCACCAGAACAGTGCTTGTCTTTTCGCCTGTAACACATGATTGCTCTTCATACATTTTGTGGTGGGAGGGGCTGGGGGGGGTTGGTTTGTTTTTTGGTTTTATTTTTTTATATATATTTTTGGGACAGACCAGAGAAATGCAAAGACATCTAAACTGGGGCTCTGAGTACTTTTGTGGGCTTAGACATAATTTAGACATAAACTTAGAGTGGCCATACACATAATTTAAAATACATTGGTCAGGATAGCACATGCTACCTGTTGCTGTCTAGAAGATTTGCAAGCATGGTGCACACATTACAGAATGCTGTCTCTGCACTGATTATTTATAATGATAACACAGTGACACTCAAATTACACGGTATTCTGGCTCTTGCCTTCTATTCTGCCCTTTCCTACAAGCAGCCTAGAAGTAGGATGTTCATAAGCATTTGTAAACCACCTATTGGTGCAAACATTAATAAGAGGATCACTTAGGAGCAGTTACTTACACTTTGTTTAATCTCCAATGGATTTTTCTAAATATTTATGGTAAAACAGTTGCCAGACCAAATGTTGGAAATTACTGGCAACTTACCAGCAGCCAAGAAGGAAAGGGAAGAGAACAGAAGGGAAGAGAAAAGAAAAGAGAAAAGAGGAAAGAGAGAAAAGAGGAAAGAGAAAAGAGGAAGGGAGGGGAAGGGAAGTGAATTGAAGGGAAGGGAAGGGAAGGGAAGGGAAGGGAAGGGAAGGGAAGGGAAGGGAAGGGAAGGGAAGGGAAGGGAAGGGAAGGGAAGGGAAGGGAAGGGAAGGGAAGGGAAGGGAAGGGAAGGGAAGGGAAGGGAAGGGAAGGGAAGGGAAGGGAAGGGAAGGGAAGGGAAGGGAAGGGAAGGGAAGGGAAGGGAAGGGAAGGGAAGGGAAGGGAAGGGAAGGGAAGGGAAGGGAAGGGAAGGGAAGGGAAGGGAAGGGAAGGGAAGGGAAGGGAAGGGAAGGGAAGGGAAGGGAAGGGAAGGGAAGGGAAGGGAAGGGAAGGGAAGGGAAGGGAAGGGAAGGGAAGGGAAGGGAAGGGAAGGGAAGGGAAGGGAAGGGAAGGGAAGGGAAGGGAAGGGAAGGGAAGGGAAGGGAAGGGAAGGGAAGGGAAGGGAAGGGAAGGGAAGGGAAGGGAAGGGAAGGGAAGGGGAGAAGAGGAACTCGTTGCATTATTCTGTAGGGTTTTAGTAAGTCAGGGTCTACATTCTGTAACTTGGTGGCACTGAGCAAGGATGGTCCAGAGAAGTGTGCATGCACTGGCCTTGAGTTGTGCTTCAGCCACGTAAATCTGCCTCTATTCTTGCTTATCTTGAGGGAACTGACTGTTTGCTTTGCAGGCCTTGAAGTAAATAAACTGTCTGAAAGGCCAGTGGCTGCTGCAAGAGGTGGTAGAGCTCCAGACTATTTGGGGGTGTCAGTGCAGGGCCCGGTGCTGTTTGCTGTTGGTTGCATTGTGCCCTGCACTTGGCCAATGTCTTGGCTGTTAGATCTGGAGCCTGAGTATTCCACTGTTGTTGTGGCTCCCAGGCACAGCCTGATTGCAGGCATACAGTCTATAAAAAGAAAAAAGAAAAAATCTAAGCCTGTGAGGCTGGAAGAAAGCCTTTGGTGGCCTTCATCTCCACATTCTCTGAAGTTGCCTTGGCTCTGATGTGCAAGATGTGTGTGAAGGAGGTGTGGAGGAGGAACAAGAGGACGGGCAGCAGTGGGAGCCTGTGACTCCTGGAAGGAACCCGTGTGCCAGCAGCAGCTGTCTGGCAGATCACCCACCAGGCTGTCCAGCTGTGCCCAACAAGTGGGGCCCCAGGCAGGCAGGAGGAGGGGATGGCAGTTGCATCGCTGCTTTACAGCTGGCAGAAGTGCCGGCACATGGGAGGGGGACCTGAGACAGGAGGCACTTGTGTGGCTCGCTATCTCCCACTGTGACACAGCAGGTCTGTACTGACACAAAGAGGCTTCAAGGATTGTTGTCTCGCTTTGGAAAAATTTCCATTGATTTGAAAATGAGAGCTTTGCCTGAATAAGGATCTGTGGATTTATCCAGATATAGAAGTTTTCTGCAGTATTTGCTATTGTAAGGGCCTGTCCTAATTTTGAGACGTGTGTGTGTGTGCATGTGTGTCTGTGAATGTGTATGTGTATGAATGTGTGTGAGAGGGAGAGAAATCTCACTGCCTGAAACTGTTCTGCCAAGATAAACTTTGGAGCATTTTACAAATTAAGTCTGCTCTATGTGTTTATTTTTCTTTTGGAGATTCTAAAAGGAGACTGTTCAACTCATCTTATTAGGGGCAGCATATTTTTTTAAAGAGAAAAATAAGTTCCTACTCTGCACTGGAAAGTATTTGCTATTTTCAGCTAAAAGTATTCTTTCCTTCTGACCTGGTATATTAGATAAGATTTATATTTCTGACCTGACATTAGGTAGTTAAGATTTATTCTTCTATATTAACTTTAGTGAGCTTGCAAGCTATTCATTTACAGCATAGGGAATATATTTATGGCAGAAGCAAAGAAAGTTCACTACAAAGTAGTAAAATATGTTATTAGGAGTGTCCCGTAGACTGATGAAAATTGTGAGTACCCTTGCAGCTGGCTCCCTTCTGGCTCTTTTTTCCTTCTTTGTTATTTCAACTTTAAAACTTGAATTTGAATTCAGTTTCGATGGTGAATAACTTATAAGAGTCCAGCTGATTCCAATATATTCTCATATATATACGTACATATATGCTGTGATTGAGAGGTGCAGGGAAGGGGATAACAAGTGACTTGAATTCTCTCCGTGTTCTGCTGGCAATGACCCAGGCATAAGTAACATTGGACCTTACTCTCCTGCCAGTATAAATCAGGAGGAACTCCACAGAGGTATAAAGCTGGTGTGTGAGTGAGAGCTGAATCAGATCTAGAGCTTTCCTATATCCAAAGGTGTGGGTCCAGGCAATCCATTAATGTCCAATTGACTTAAAGAGAGGAACCACAGACTATGATGGAAACCTGGAAGCACTTCAAGACTCTATAGACAGAAAGTTGGAAGGTTAAAGGCCTTCTATTGAAATCAGTGACAAAACCTCCCATTAACTTCAATAGGAACAGAATCAGGCCCTAGAAATGGCTGAAAGCCAAAGAACTGGATGGCTTAAGAAATAGGTAATAGGAGCTGATGATTTTTACCAATAAATCAACAATGCAAACCTGGCCATGCTCAGTTTAGACTCAAAATTGCTTTCATCTGATGTTTATTTGAAACTGTATGCATTGTAAAACCTTCAAGAAGAACTGGCAGTCATGATCGCTGTCTTAGCAAGAGGCCAACGGCTGGATGGGGTGTGGTATCCCCTCTGTCCCCACGTCATCGGAGGGAGTCCATCTTAAAGAGGCGCAAGAAGCACTGGCCTGACTATAGACAGAGCAGTCCTTGGGCTCCATTGCTAACTAGAGGTTTTCTATTTCAGAAACTGTCAGACTAACCCTATGAATCCACTTACATTGAATATATTGGGGGAGGGGGTTATAGCTCCACAGCCAGCCAAGAGGAGTAGATATTTCCATTTGTAGACATTATTCAACTGCTGTCACAAGAAAGAACAGAGATATGCAGAGCTTTCAGGAATTAAATGTGTCAGAGAAAGGGCTTGGCATAAGGAAACTTAGGGCTATCAGGCATTACAGAAGCTGGGAATTGCTTAGAGTGCAGCAAGCAGTGCTGTGTGTTACAGTTTGGCTGATGAACTCTGCTGCCCATCTCTTCTGCAATGCTGCGTCACTCTGCAGCTGAGGAGGATGATTGTGTAAGTTGTACTAAATTGAGGCCAGTTGCCCTGCCACCCATCGTGGCACTCCCTGACAAAGTTGTGGTGCAATGCAAAGCATTATGCAGGGGACAAACTGAACTTTTCCTGCTGGTCCCTGAAGGGTCCTGAGCTGCTGCTTGCAAAGCAGTAGACAAACTTGGTGAATATTTTGGTATCTGTGCTTGGTCAAACAGCCATAGCCATGTTTCATGGCAACAGAACCATTCAAAATAGTTCACCTCCCTTCATATTCTTGTAATTGATAGACCTCAGGACTATGTACTCTATTACAGTATGCAAACCTTTCCAGCTCCTTCCTTACTTCTACCAGACCATGTCTGATAAAGGCTCCAAGGGTTCACATCTTTTTGTATATGCAAAGATCCTTAGCTTATTTTTACAATGTATCTTTGTAAATCAAAGAATCTGTTCAGTGCTTCTTTTCTCTCACTAAGAAATCTACTGCTATCATCAAGCCATCACACCACAGCACAAGGGCATCCATACAGTTTCCACCATTTCTCCTCAAAACCCTGGGCTCAGAACCATAAGTTGCAATAACTTCTGGCTTGGCAACAAAAGGGAAAAGTATGCTGAGAAGAAAACTTGCTTATAGGTACAAATAGAGGACTGAGGGAGAGAGAACACTAAGGGAGTGTTTCTTTGGGACGAGACTAAGGAAGAATAGGAATTGATAGGATGATGAGGAAAAAAATGAAAAAAAAAATCATTTGGCAAAGGGTACATTATCATATACCATATGTAACCCTGTCACGTGTGAATTCTGGTCTGTCGTCTCTGGTTCATCACATTACCTGATAGTTCTTGTTTCCAGTGGGCTTGGGTTGGATCCAGGCATGTTATGGATAGTGAGGAGGACATGGACCATGCCTGTATTAAATCAGGCAGGCTAACAGAGCTGATCTAGAGTTCCTCTATCACTTGCCACTTCAGAAAATGCAGTATTTTGGTTCTATCCCTGTGCTTACTTATTTAGCTAGTCTGTTTTGATGTATGTTCTCACTCTGCAAATTACTTCAGTCGCTACTTTGAGAAAGTGCCTGAGTTCAATACCTGTAGGAAGAGCGGGGAAGAGGGAAGCATAACTGAGCAGATGGCAAAGTAGTGGAAAGCTCATGAATATGCAGTGCTGGGCAGGGTGAGTAAGTACAGGATGGGGAAAGCAGTAAAAGTATCCCTCCCACACTTTAAAGTGGAAAACTGCAGCTGTTCTCTGACAAAGATGGTAGAATACCCCCACGCCCTTTACCAGCATCTTGCAAAGAGAAGCGAAGATTGCATTGCTGCTTCTTTTCTTGGTGAGTGAGAACAAAAATCCCCCACCAACTATCGTGTTTTTTTAATAGCCTGTGTAAACATTTAGGCTGGATTCTGAGCACATTCAAATTTTATGCTGGCAGAGCTCCGTGAGTTACTTGCTTCCTGACACGAGTTGTAACTAGAAGCAGAATCAATCCCTTAACCTTTATGAGATGTTTATTCTGCCTAAACCAAGTCCCATTAAAAACAACGCACAGGCTCTAATTGAAAACCTCGTGTTAGTCTGCCATGTTCCTTATGACCATGACATGTCTGCTGATAGAAGAGAGGAGTATTCATTCTCCTTGCTGTTCCTTCATGTGCAGATGCAGGTACACCCCCCCCCCCACACCCCATATGCATGGACATTCCCCAGGGAATGTCGGCAGTGCTGCTGGGCTGTCACAAGCGCAAGGAAAGTAGATTCTTCTTTGCTAGCACCACCAATTTCCCCTGTCCAGAGCTCAGCCTAAGGAACATTATACTCTTCCTCAGTGGCTGAATAAAATTTCCAGCCTACTGATACACATCATGTGAAAAGCCAGAAAGGTTTCACCCGTACACAACCAAAAAGGGAAGGGTCCATATAACTTTCTGGTGTAGTTTTAAGCATGCTAAGCTCAACAGAAAGAGCAGAGGGCCCCCTACCAAGCTTTCCATGCAAATTTTTATTTTTAATTTATGTTTAACCTGTATAAAACTAATAAATCTTTTTTTTCTGTGACCAAACAGACCATAAGAACAGTGGGAGAAGAGATGGAGTTTTCAGACAAACCAAAGGGCTTTGTGTGGCTTGAAACAAAACTTGTTCTCTGGAGTTATCAGTATCCTTTTTACCTATATTTTAAGACAACTTCAAAGTGAAAATACTTTAAGAACATATCAAAGACCTTTAATTCTTGCTTCTGTCTATATGAATTTGTATGTATGTATGTGAATATGTATACACAAATATAGATACGATTGAGTAGGGGAGAAGGGAGAGATTACAATGTATGAGCATTTATATTATTTTTACTTATTATTTATAGTGTTGTTATTTATATGTCTATGTTTTATAAAATATTGTATTTTCCATCAAAATTATGAATTTTTTCAGTACTTTGTGAACAGTTTTAAACATCACCCTGCACTTTTTTGTAGGTTCACCATTTTCTGACACCTTTGTCAAGTGTTATATATGCTGATGGTCAAAAAGATCTTTTTAGCAGATCATGGGCACAGACTGTGTAAAGGAGTTTTTCCAACTCTAGGGCTACAGCTGTAGGCTTAGGGGATTCCAGGAGACAAAGTACATAACCCAGAGAAGGCTTATGTAGGAGTGTGGGAGTATGAGATGGAAGATCTTTCTTCTATATAAGTTCTCTTACATGCAGTACTGCAATTTCTGTGGCTGATCTCTTTTGGACAAGATGTGTCCAAGGTCTCTGCATACTTCCAGATCAAAAACACAGGCCATTTTTGAAGTACACAGCAGTAACCACAGTCAGTCATGGAACTGAACTGGAATGCTCAACCAGCAAGTTCCATAGATGAATAACTTATTTTTCAACAAATTATGCAAGGCTTCAGAAAGGATTATGGATTGAATTCCATAATGCTTGGTAGCTATGGTTAGAATCCTACTTTTTTGCATAATCAATGAAACATGAAAATGCAGGACAAGACTACTCCTTTGATTGATTTATTTTATCTGCACTTGGGTATGATTTATACTGAGGAAGAAACTAACTTCTCCGCTCACTGGGTAGCTGAGAAATGATGCAATTTCAGGAAGAGGTGAATAACAGCCTGTCCTCATCTTGAAAAGGTACAGTTTAGTTTCCTCCGTGGCCGGCCAGATCTTGGCAAATAGGAATAAGACCCCCTATGCCAGTAGATTCCCTTCCAGCGCTTCTAACCTCCATAAAGCTTGGGAAGACTTGCATTCATCAGAATGTCCAGCCACAATACGTAGGCAAATTGTAAGAGAAAGCCTATTTGAAACCACCTCCGAAATTTTCACATCCATGGAGTGATCAAAGCCACTTTGACCTCGAAGAGACCACACAACCATAACATATGTCACCACTTGTCACATTATATCCTGAAAAATACTGAACACAGTTAGTAATGGAGCAGCTTACTTGTTCTAAATCATACATTTGAAAGAAGCTGGTGGTTTAAAGCATGATTAGTATCTCAGTGAATTACTCAGGTGAAAGAACATGGTACTCAGTCATGGAAGAGAATAAGCATTCTCAAATTATACTGGATTTGTAGGTTGTTAGCAGAAATAAATAGTGCCAACAGAGAAAAAGAAATATTTTTGTCCACAACTTGTCCAGGGGAACTTGTTTTAATATTTAACTGTTCCTCAATATGACCTTGGTCTTTTCTTGGGAAATAACACACAACCTAAGCAGCAACGTGGATGTCTTCTTGCTAACATTCACTCACAACTGAATGCTACTGATAAATTCTTCCACCACTCAAGCTTCCCTTCAATGGGTAGCTTACATAGCACTTTTATTTCATTCCTAAAGCCAGGGCCTTAGGCTTAACAATGCTTGCCCAGGACATAGCACAACTTACATATTCTACACTCCCACACAGAATTGTACTTTCACTTTTAATACGCCTTCAGCTTGAAACTTGTTAATTGCTCAACTCTTCGTAAAACATAAACACAAAAGACAAATGTGACTTCTTTTTGGACAGCAAAAAGAAGCTGAGTTTTTTTGCAAAACACCAAATTGTGTCATTTATTTACCTTTCCTGCCTACAAGATCTTGTCTATTAGATTTTATGACATCTGTGGCCATCATGCCCAGCACAAGCAGATCTCATCATAGTTGATTATTTTGAGTTCTATGTTATACTAAAACATTCTGGAATCTTCATCCATCTCTGTGTATTTGCTAAATACATGCACTTAACGTGTCCTGACTCCCATGTTAAATAAATATCCTTTGGTCCCATTTGGTTCTATTTTGGAGGGGTAATTCTTCACTCGGCAGTGTAACATAAAGTAAAATAAAGCCAGCAACTCCTTGTTCAGTGGCATAGAAAAAAGTGAATTATGAACATTCTAGGAAAAGGAAACAAGGTTATGAAACACTTGCCGACACTGATGTTTGTAATCTTTATGAATAAGCAATGCAATAATGCTGGGCAAGTGTGCGTGGGAGGCATGCTCTGAAGAAACTGGCTGTTTTCCTCTCTCTGACCAGTTGAGCTGTTATGATAAAAAATGTTGTTACTAAAGAAACCTGTAATAAATCCTGTTGGGAGTATTGCATGTGCTGATAACATACATCAGCTTTGTAAACATATTAAAATGTCAGGGTTTAGTAGCTCTGGTTCATGTGGATGTTTGCAAATGTTAGTTGAGAAATGCAATGGAAATCTTGTTCCACCAGCTGGTTGCTTCCACATTCCTGTTCACATGAGAGCCTTTTCTTCCTTCCCCTTGAAACAGAACCTCGCTTTGTAGAGATGAGGAAAAAGAGCTCAAGCCCTACCTCTGCTGTAACTTCCCATGAAAACACTCTCACCAGAGAACCTGTGCACCTGGTGAGCTATTTGGAGAGAAGTGTGGTGGATGAGCTGGTGCTTAATACAGAACTTAGGCTATTCTGAACATCCCTGCTTTGTGTAGCAATGCCCTCCATTGACGCCTCCATCAAAGTACAGTTGGGAGCCCTGAGCAAGACATTTGAGTTGCCTTTCAGTACGTGGGAAGAGCTGGCTGCCTCCAAAAGGGACTGACAAAAACCAGCATGCTGAACAGGGGATTCTCAGCCTAGTCAGAGGGAAATGCTGGGGTCAGAAACTGTCTCAAATCCTGGCTGACTAGGGGTTTAGATGCCCTGGCACTGCTACGCAGCCCTGCAAGTCAATATGTTCTTTAGCAAAAGAAGGAAGACCTCTTTTGCTTTGAAACACACCAAGAAGGGTGCAGCAGCCTTGCTGCCTTTGATGTATCCAAAACCTTAGCAGCTAAAATATTCAGCCAGGAGTTGAAAATCTAAGTTAAATTAATTCTTCTATCCAGCATGACTCTAGCCTGCATTAATCTGCTCTAATAAACTGATTTTTTATCACCTGGATTTGCATGTAATCTCAGGTCATTTGCTTGCACTCAGTTAGCAGAGAACAGGAAAAGGCTCGGGGGGCCTGGGTATGGGAGCAGGGATGCATGTGGCTGTATTCCAGTGTCAGCAAGCAACAGCCTGCAGAGCCCTGTGCTCCTTGTGGAAGAACTTTGTATTGTTATTTTTATTATTTGTTATGATGTATTTATGGCCTTTTTTTGCCCAGAGTTTCTTTAAGAGAAAATCTCAGTCTTTGTGGAAAGGACCTGAGTTCAGAAGCCTCCCATGCCAGGTGGATGCTCAATGTCAGTAAACTGAAGTCTCATGTTAGAAACGACAAAACATCTGAGAAATGCTCATGCATCAAGATTGAGGTGGCAATTAAGCAGGACTTTGAAGGTGAGGGACTCATGTTTAAATCCTGCCCCAGATACACCTTGGGCACCTAAGTCCTGTTCTTGGATCTGAGCCTTGCTGTGTCTGCGCTAGCACTTTACAGGAAGCCACAGGAATCACACGTCGTTGCTATTCCAACACCCATCAATGAGCTCCTGTTTTATGTTACAGTGCCCCAAAATCTGCTTTACCCTGCAGGAAATATCAAACATCTGAAATCCCATCTAGGACCTTTCAAGTTTAAACATGAAACGTGTCAGGATATAAAATTGACACACAATAAGAAGCTTGAAAGAATAAAGTTTATAACAGCGCTACCAGAACTTGGTGTAGACCTGTGATTCAGGGCTTTACTTTCATTTAAAAGTATCACTACATGCATTCCTTTATGTTCTTCCTCCTAATTACTGTGTTGTGTGGAGCCAAAGTATCGGTGCAAGGCTGGGGTGCTGCTTGGAGCAGGCAGAACCTCGGTGCTGTTGCTGCAGCCAAAGGGGAGATTCCCCTTCGTGGCTTTCCCAATTCAGCTCTGGTCTCAATAGCTGAGTTCTTGCCTAGCAGCACTGGAGGGAAATAAGTTTGGTGGCTCTGCTATTTTTAATTATATGAATAAATAACACTAACATTTTAAAATGCATGGTCTATAGCTCATGGTCTAGAAATTGATGATAGAAGAAAAAAAATGTTTATTATTCAGCTACTATATAACTGTAGAACAATCGTTCCTTCTTTTTAAGTAGTGTTGCTCATCGCAATGTCCACTGCTAACAACAGAAATAGGGTTAAAGTAATCATTAACAAAATCTGTTGGATTTTATTATGACAAGGAGTCTAATAACTAAGCGTTCTGCCATTGCCAGAGACTCAGTTATTCAATTATTTATAAGAAAGTTGTAGCTGGGTTTTTGTTTGTTTGGTTGGGGTTTTTTTTTGAGAGGCATAACATGTTTTGCATGAATAAATATTGTCTGAATATTTTTATCTGTGGCATTGTTTGTGGTAATAGCAGACAGACTTCTGTATAAAAACGTACATGGTTTCAGTTGCCTTTTGTTATCTGATAAGATTGCTTTTTCTGAATTATTTTGGTAAAAAAATGGCAAAGTGATTTTGAGTAGTTCAGACTCCAAAATTAGGAATGAGACAAAAATATTTTTTTATTAGCTTTTATATCTCCTCCACCAGGCTTTTGCAACTTGTAATTTAATTTCAAGAGCAAAAAGGACAATTTACTGTAGGGGGAAAAAGTTCTTAAAGAACCTCCATAGTTTTAACAGATAGGTGTTCTTAGTAGTCACTGTCTATAAAAGTTTGGATATGAAAATCATGGACAGCTTATTAATGTGAGCAATAAACAGCAGTGGTCAAGCCAGCACTCTAGCTTTATTAACCAGAAAGCAAAATGAGCACGCTAAGCAAGAGATAACGAGTAAGTCTGATTTTAAGTCCTAGCTCAGATTTTATCAGGCATAACTTCCATTATCTTCAACGAAAAATTTACAGCAAGAAGCAGAAGACTGGGGATTTGCAAAGGCTTAATACACTAACAACAAAGATTAAAAGAAGAAATTAATCTCAGAGTTAACTTCACTGACTTCAGTCAGCTCAATAGGTGCAAGTAGCAAAATAGCTGTTCTTTTCATACGCTTAAGAAAGCAGTTGCCTCCCAAGCAGGCTATATATCATAGTTTTGAAAGGTACGCGGCATTGTTTTATCCTATATAGGGGTTGTACATATTTGGATCATGCAATTTTGCAAGTACGCTAGCGTAGGAATTCTTCCAAACTCAAAATATTTCCTGAGGTCCCACAGAAAAACAGCCCTTTCCAACTCCAGTGAAGTCCATGGGACTTTCTCCACTGAAAGCAGGTTCAAGCTCTCAAACCATCTCATTAATAATAGCAATATTTTATTCTGCCTGCAAAAAGAAATAGGACTTTTTCTATATTTGCTGATATACCATCCTACATCAATGTATTTGAGAAGTTGTGGTAATATATGTATTTACCATTTAACATGAATTTTATGGAGTGTAAAAAATGTCTTCAGCAACTGAAAGAAACAAAATTTGAAATTACCACCCTTCCAGATGTCAGATATGAAATAGGAACTGGTCTGTAACATCCTGTAGTCTCTTGGGATAATAACACATATCATTCCACATGCAGCTGGTATGCTTCAAGCACAGATGTACACACACACAGAGTCATTAAAAAAACAACGCAATCAGGCTATCCCTGTAATACTTCTAATGTTTTCAGCAATTGGTAGTGATTTTCTAATATTTAATTATTTAAGATATTGCTACAACTGCTTGCAGTTCATGAAAATACAATGAAACGGTTCTTCCTCTGCTTTTGTTTCTAATGACTGCAATAGGAATTTTACAGTCTATTTTGAAATAAACAGGATCTCATCCAAAAAAGAGAAATATAGTTTCATTGCAGAAAAGATGCACTTGTCACCAGCAAAGCATTTAAGCTGACAATACTAATACGAAAATATCACAGAAAAAAAAATTATCAGTGGAATACAGATACTTTGAAAGAGAACTAACACTGAATAATTTAATCCCACCCAAGGCCAGATTCAGCTTACTTGACGTCTGCTTGCTTGGTGAGCTTCTGCTTTAAATTATTGCACTCAGATATTAAACTATTTATTTTTTTAAAACCATGGTAACAGCACCTATATCATAATATAGAATATGTAGCATTACCACCTGTGCCATGCCAACCCTAAACATACATGTAGATCAGTAATATGCATATTGATGGTGAACTACTAAAAAAAATGCTTCCAAAATGCAGTGTTATTTTAACTAATAATGTAATTCCTCTTTTCTTGTTGATGTTTAACCTCCGTGTGAATGACGCCACCCATGAAGGTATAAAAAACCTGAAGACATAGTTTTACCGATTTCTGTTTTGTCAGTTCTTTCCTGTTTCGTTTTATTTTATATAGCTATGTTTTCAAATGGACTGTTACGCATCTACTTAATTTTGTGTTTGTATGTAGTTGTATGCAAACCAAGCTCAGGCAGAGTGTTTGCTGAGCAGAGCCCTCCACTCATGGCCGTGACCAGAAGCAGATGCTGGAAGACCTGCTGTCCCACATGAGTAGAGGAACTGACGGAGCAGCGACCAAAAGAACAAACGCCAGGTATTGTGAGTGTGCCCTTACAGTGAAAGGCAGGAGGCAATTGCCAATATCAGATGCTGATGGACTACCAGTAATATACGCTATGGAAGCTCTACGTCCAAATTGCAATTCCATTAAGTCCTACCGATAGTTTTACTCGCAGATGTAGTTGTGGTACATGCACAGAATTTTCTATCACTTTGCTTATCCTAGTGATTTCCAGATTTAGTCTGTGGCTCACTGGTAGTCCGCAGGGTCATGGCAAATGATCTGCCGGTCATTCACAGACCCATAGCAAATAATGCTTCATTTCTGTCCGTTAAAAGGTCAATGAGAAATGTGTATAACTGTCAGTACTATGTTTCGAGGGTTGGTGGTGGCCTGCAGAGCCAAAATATTTTGGAACTATTGACTTAATCCTACTTTTTTTCTAAGCAAGCCGTAATCCCTGGCAGATACATAGATTTTCTTATTTATTGTATGCTAGTCTATACTTGGGCTGCATATTAATCTCTCTTGTAGGACCCAAACAAGCCACTTAATTTGTTAATCTTAATTGTTCTTATCAGAATAAAATAAGTAAATCTCTTTGTTAATTATATGTTTGCTTTTGAACTTTTATTGATCTTGTGCTATGTCTAATTCTGGACTCGATCCTCTGTCTTCACTCCATTGATTACTTCAGAGGAGTTTTGCTTCTGCACAGCCAGCTACGCATTTGCTGCTGATCGTGAGACAGAAATTTAGGATGCTTAAACTGGAAACTTCAGTAGGCGTTTGGGGAGTGAAAGGACTGCAGCCCAGACTTTTCTCCTAGTAGAGATTACTTTGGCAACAGGTACAAAATAAGTAATGCTTCAGGACCAGGTCCTTCTGATGGGGTAAATTAACAAAGAAACTTCAGTTTATATGGACTGAGAGTCCGGCCCAGCATATTCTGAATTAGTCGGTTCAGGCTTCATTATTCCTTTGTCTTAAAATGTGGGAGTCTAAGATATAATACATAGAACATGGGACTCTGATAATAAAAAAAATGAAGTAATGGGGGCTCTCTAACTGCTTGATGGCAAGTGGTTTGTGCTGTATTTAAAAATACATAGGTTAAATGGAAATTCAAAAACACTTCCCTAGCAATGGGTTTAGGATTTAAAGGAGACTATCTGGGCAAAAGAAACAGAAATCCAGAGAAAGTCTTCCATGTAGATGAATTTGACAGGTGCCTTCTTTATCTACACACTGTCATTTTTTTTTCAAGTTCCAGTATTCACTAATAGTGATTCATAGATTTTTTAAAGCCAAAATAATCAGTGTAAGTGGTGACCATAACTTCTTCTATAATAACTTTCATAAACACACTCTAATTTTTGCTTCACACCAAATAACCACTAGTTACACCAAAGCATGTTTTACAACCAGCCCGATTTGAAGACCTCAGCCAGAGGACCATGTCCAGGTGAAGTGTTCTGATGGTTGTTTGTCTTCACCGCCAAAATAATGTGCCAGATTTCCTTCCACTCTGACTTTCTAGCTGTAGATTTTTCAGCCACTTGTTCTGCTGTGAATTTAACTTAACTCTTGCATTTTAACCAGAAAACCTTGAGCAAGTGCTCAGTACCTCTTCCACGTTGTACCGACCGTCTGATTAGCCGCAGCCAACACTTCCACCTCTGTTTCCCGAAAATTACGCCACTGAACAGGGCGTCTAAGGAAGACCGAAGTGGGACGGCGCCCGCAGGAGGAGCCCACCGCACCGGGCGCAGCAGCCACGACGCCGGGGCACCGCGGCTGCCCTGCGCCCAGCACCGAGGCGGGCCGTGGGCAGCAGGGAGGGCGGCCCCGGCCGGGGGCAGCGGCAGTGCCGTGCCGTGCCGTGCCGTGCCGAGCACCTGCCGCCCGGGCTGCCCGCTGCGGCACAGGACAGCAGAGGTCGCCGCCGGCCCGGCTCTGGCCCGGCGCGGTGCGCACCAGGTGCCGGAGCACGGACGGGAGGAGGAGGGCCCGGTCTCCGACCCTCGCCCCACGGGGGGGGTCCTCCCCTCCCCCTGCTGTGCCCCAGACCCGGGGCTGAACCCCCACACCGCGCCCGTCGGGGTGCTCTCATGGAGGGGAGGGGGGGGGGGGGGGGAGGGGACGGGGTGCAGCCGCAGCTTGTGGGCCAGCGGCTGCCAGGGGTTAAAGGAGTGGGTGGGAAGTGATGGAGGCTGCGGAGCCCTCCTTTGCCAAGAATAATAAATCGGATGCCCTGACATGTTTTACTTCGCCCTTAGCGCTCCCTCGCTGCGCGGCCGTGGGGATCGGAGGGCTGGAGCCCCGGTCTCTCTCATCCTTGGCACCGCTTTAGGGGCACGTTAGGTGAATCAAACCTTGTGTGCGGGAGGCAAACCGTACAAAGGAGGCTTTCAAGGACTAGCCATGCCAAGCAGGGGAAGGGAGCAAGGGCTGAGCAAAAAAATTTAAAATAATAGTAACGTCCCGTCCCCTCCCTGAGGAAGTAACTCAGTTACTTCTTGCTGATTAAATGCAGGCTGCCGTCTTTTATGACATTTCCTCGGTATCTGCAGCTGTCAGGGAAGGAGGACAGGCATGAGCAGCCCCTCCGCGGTAGGTGCGCAGAAGATGCCTCACTCCCCAGGAACGGCGACGGGCCCGATGCAGGCGGGGTGGCGGGGCCGGACCGGGGGCACACGTCCCGGTGCCCCCTGCTGATGCATCCCGCCGCCGTCGGCGGCCCCTTGCGGCGCCCCGCGGGGCTCTGACCGGCGGTCCTGCCGGGCGGGTCACCGCGGACCCGGGTCCTCGGAGCTGCCCGACGGTGCCGGCCACGCCGGAGCCGGAGCCGGAGCCCGCCCGCCCGCCCGCCGCTGCGCCCCGCGCCTGGACAGCGCCTTCCCGAGGGACCATCGCGTGTGCCTCGCTTTTCCTCCTGCCCCGGTGCCGGGGGGTCTCCCCGCCTCTCACCTCCCGCATCGCCTCCTCCAGACGGCAGCGCTCACGAAGCTGCTGCCAGCACCCCCGGGTACAGCCCCTCGGCCCTCCCGGCTCCCTCCTGCCGCCGCCCCGGGCCCAGGCGGCGTTGGCCAGGGGCTGGCTAAGTCGGAAGGGACGAACTCCCCTCATCCCATGACTTTAAAAAAAAACAAACCAAATAAACCAAACCTAAAACAAAATCCCAAACATAAAAAAACGGGGGCCACAGCCTCAAGGCAGTGCCGCTGGATGACCCAGTGGCTTCCCGGACGGTGCCACCGAGGTAACCAGTGACGGGTGGCGGCTGGAAGCCAGCGGGCCGGACAGCGCCGCGACACGCCAGCTCCCCACTCGGCACCGCCGGGCTCCAGGCTTCACCTACAGCGGTATCTCTGCTGCTGCTTCTTGGGGTGGGGGCTTCTTGACCGGGGTGGAGAAAGGCGCTTAAAGCGTCGCGGCAAAAAGTTACCTGTCGTGTCATCGCGCTTTCCCTTTGGGAAGTGGAAAGAGCTAAGAAAGGACGTTCCCCTTTACCAGACATTAAAATACAAAGGAGCAGACGCAGGTCTTCCCGGAGCCAGCTCTGCTCATCCCGGTGAGGTGAGAAAGAAGAGCAGAAAGAGAGAAAAAAATCGCCTTCATCCCTCCAGCTCAATGAAACCGCCTGCAAACCAGCCCGGCCGGCCGCGGGCGGGGGGCTGGCTCCCTCGCGCACCCGCCCGGGCGCCAGGGCACGAGCACCCCCCGGACAGGTGAACAGCGCGCGGCAGGGAGGAGAAGTTATCAAAGTATAAATCTCTTCGCACTTACTTCTTCCCTGTCGCCGTACCCTGGAGGCGTGCTGGCTGCCGATGTATTCCATAAAGTTCAAAGTGATAAAAAACCAAGAAATCAGTCGCAATTGCATAGTAACCCTTTGAGAGTTCGACTTCTCTTTTTCCTTCTTTTTTTCTTTCCTTTAAAAAAAAAATAAACCGGGGTGGTAGGCGGCAAGGGATGAACACAGCAGCAGAAATACCTGCACTGAGATCCAAAGCTGGGCTTGGCCGGCTTGATGGCTTTTGCCTTTTTTTTCCTTTTTTTTTCTTCCCTTTTTTTTTTTTTTTTTTTTCCTCCCTTCCCCTCCGCTTTTCCTATTGCACTTTCCAACTGTCCGCCCCGCTACCTGCCGCAAACCTCAGAGGGCAGTCAGCAGCGGAGAGGAGCCGAGCAGCCGCCGCCGGGGTCCATGCCGGGCCGGCGGCCGGCAGCATGTTGTGGGGGTGCCGGGGTGGTGCGGCTGTGCGCGCCCGTGTGTGCGCCGGGCGGGCGAGGTGCCGACAGGACGGATGGATGGATGGCGGTGGGAGAGGAGTGTGCGAGGGCGGGAGCGGCGGGGGGGCAGGAGGAGGACCCAGCCCCGCCGCCGCCGCTCCGGAGCAGCCGCGCTCTGCGCCGCGGGCACCGCCAGCCGCCGGGCGCAGGTGGGCCGGGCCCCCCCGGCTCTCCCGCCCGCCGAGCAGGAGCCCCCGGGCTTCATGCGGGAGCTGCTCCGGAGCGGGGCCCCGGGGGAGAGGCCCCGGGGCGGGGCGGGGCGGGAGGCGGCGAGCCCCAGTGCCCCGGCACGGCGGGGGGAGGCTCCCCGCGCCCGGCCGGGGCCCCCTCGGGGCATCAGCGCCAGAGCATCCTCCAGCGGCGGGGCCGGGCGGGGGGCGCCGCTCCGCGCCCGGCCCCGCGGCTGCGCTGCCCCCTGCGGCGCGGCGGGGCGGGCCCGCAGCCGGGGCCGGGGCGGTCGGCGGGGCTCTGCGGCCTCGCTAGCTGCCCCCGCCCGGAGGTCTGCGCTCGCCTCCCCTCCGCCGCCGGCCTTCCCGAGGCCCCCGCGGAGATGCCGCTGCCCCCCGCGCCCCGGTCCCTCGGCGGGGGGGAACCCCTCCACCCCACCCCTCCGGCACTGGCCGAGGGGACGGGGCGATGTGCTCGGCCCCTGCGCCGCGGAGGGCGACACAGCGGCACCCCCGTTAGCCTGAATCTGCCCCTCACAACCCCGCTCCACATGGAGATGGGATGGTGGGAGCGGGGCGCGGGCCCCCAGCCTCTCCCTTTCTGGGGATGGGTTTTATCTGTTGTTGCTTCTCCCCCCGGGACAGGGATTTTCCGGGGCCGCTTCCCGGCGGGACGGGTCAGAGCAAAGCCGCGTGTCTTGTGTGGCGGGGGCCGTGCCCACGGCCGGATGGCAGCGGGGCAGGCAGGCGCCGGGCCGGGCCGCAGCGCCCGGGGGTGCCCGCAGCCGCCGCCCCGCCGGGACCCTCCCCGGAGCCGTGGCAGCTCGGCCGCAGCGCGGCTGCACCTCGGCGGGGCACGGCCGCCTGTTTGACAGAAGGGTATCGCCTTTCCTTTCTCCGGCAAGCGTCTCTTTCTGGGGAGAAGGGGAGGGCTGGAAAGGGGAGGTGAGGCTGGTTATGGGGAAAAACCCGGCAACTTCACTGAACCCTTCCTTGCTTCGCTTCTTATCTCAGCGGCTATCGCTGGGATGAGAGAAAGCCGGATAACACGGCGCTGATCGCATCAGGAACCTCAGCGGTGTGAGGAGCAGCCACTCTATTTGTAACTGTTTTCCTCAGTCTCTCCCCCCCGCTGCCCCTCTCGGAGCTGTTAAATATCTGTACCATAAAATGTGGGGGATTTAAAGGTCTGTGGGAGGCTCCCTTTGAAAAGGACTCTGGGGAAAGTCTTTCTAATCCAGGATACTTGAGCCGGATGGGGTGGAATTGCCAGAAAGGCATAAAATAAAAGTCATTCGGCAGACAAGCCGAGGGGCTACGCTGACATGAAGAAAGCTGGTTCGCCTTGCTGTTCTGTTTTGTTTTGTTTTGTTGGAGTTTGAGACTTCTTGTGTGCTGGTGTGTGTGTGTAAATTTCTGAGCGAGCCAGGCGAGTGGCACAAATAAACAAGGCTGTGGGAAAAGGACGGGATACACATGTGAGCCAACCTGCAGCCAGCCCACTCGAGCAGGATTAGCACCAGTGGGCAGAGAAAGCATGTCAAAAAATAAACGCTCCGCGAGAAACATAAGGAAAACATTAAACAAACAGGGAGTGCACTCCCCCTCCTTGCCCCTGACAAAGCACGGCTGAGAAACTCCGCTCGCTGCCTCTCCAGCCCCTTCTCTTCCATGTGTCCCTGCTACAGAGGGGATGTGTGGGGCAGATGTGTTGGGAGATGGTCCTGGGGACCGCGTAGGTAACCCCACAGCCTCAGCAAAACTGACGTGTGGGGTGTGTGCCAACCGAGGGCCAAGCAGAAGGGCAGGGTATGCTTCACCAGCTGCAGGCGGAGGAGGAGGGGGAGAGGTCGCTTATTTGCTGTGGAAGAGGGGCAGAGGCATAGGCTGGGAAGAAAATAAAAGCTTTGCCTTGACTCAAGATGGGATCTGGAAAGAGGCAGGGCAAGAAGATGTTGGAAAGGCAGGTTATCCCCCAAACCAGGTCTGCTGCAGGGGGGCGGGGGGAAACACCCAACAACAATAACAAACCGAACCCATAAACAGTTACTGCGCTTCTGTGGTATAAGGAGGAGATTTGTATTGCTGAAATGTGTGGAAGGAGCTTGTTCCAGAGTGAAACTCTGGCGTGCAATTCTGTGTTTATGTCGCTCATCCCGATGAGATATCAGTGGCAAAGTTCAGGCTGACATCAGCCCTCGGGAGACAGAGCCAGGGCTGGGCTGCGTGGGGCCGCACAGCTGCACGGGCCTGTGGCCGGTGGGCTGCCGGCACCGGGGATCGGGAGTGCAAAAAGCCTCCTCCCGCCAGGCCCAGGGACGTGAGGAGCCAGCAGCAGTGCACACGGTGAAGGAAGCTGGATGTAGTATTTCCTTGCAACTGAAACGAGTGAATCGGGAGCAGCTCCCAGGGCGGTTTTGTGCACCTCTCTGTTTGGGGGTTTATGAAAAAGACGGGGAGGGGGAGAAGGGCTGATGGTCCGTGTTGTTGCCAGAAAGTCACAGACATCTGAGCCCTTTGTTTTACTGAACTACATTAAAACCAGCAGCAGGAGAGTGTAAGATCAGCTATGTATTGTGTTTTCTTGTAAGGAAAATATTCCTTTAGTTAAAGAGGAATCGTGTAAGGTGGTTTCACTATTGTAATTCCTGCCCAGCGGTTTCTCTGTGTAACTTCCCATAGCTAGGAAATGTTAATTTCATTTTATGAATAGTTAAAACATTGTGGGGAGAAGAAGACAGCCTCAAGATGCCCAGATTATATCCAAAATAAGATAATAATATTCAATTAATAACTGATATTGTGCTTGCTTAAAATGGCACTCTACCCATAAAAACTAGCCATGTGAACAGGACAGCTGAATGCTTACCCTTTGTCATTCTTCTCTAGACTGGAAATAGTTTGTGTAACTGAACAAAAGGGTCACTAATTTGCCTTTTCAACTTGGGAAACACAGTAAAGAAATAAAGGCCTTGGATTGCTTCTGATACATAACTTGAAAGTGAAGTATACCATGTCCAATACATATCCTTATTTTTCAGCTGTTGCTCAGGGCATAGATGGCATAGGTCAGACTTCATCACCAAGGAGGTACCGCGGTAGCATCCCCACAGACCTAGGTCAGCAACATTTGCTGAAGGGAGAAGGGTTTGAGGACAGGAGCAGGCATCCTGAGTAAAGGTTGCATGATCTGACACATCTACTATTTGTTAAATACCAACAGTGTTCTTGGCACTGCACAGGACCCCAGATCATGATAGTCTTTGCCCCGAATTTTCCTTTTCCTGTACAAACTGAGGCAATCAGAGTGGGCAAGGTATGCAGAGAAGCCCAAATGTATAAGAAATTACCCAAACCCACACCCCTCCACCCCCTATATATATGTAACTATGTGCGTGTGTCTGTGTTACTATTCTTTTCCGTATTTCCCAATCTGACAGTTGTTACATTTCTCTGTGTTTTCTAACATACCCCATTCATTCTTCATAGTCATATTCAGTTTCGGAGGTTAATCTTCTGTAACATTATGAGCATTTTCAAAAGCTGTTAATATCACAGACAGAAGATTATAATTGCATAGTCTAAATAAACCAAAAGGAGTGAGTGGTGAGAAATGTTTTACTCACAGTAAGTTGAACCTATGAGAATATGTATACTTTTTAAAAAATGAACTGATTCATAAAGATCCAGTCCCAATATCTTTAATAATGTCTATGCTTCAGATACTTAAAATATGTAATGGCAGAACATTAACAAAATGTGCAATAGAGAACTATCCTACACTGGCAGCAAATAGACTAGATGACCTAATTGATTTTTCCCATCTCCGACTCATGCAATTCTCTCATTGTAATAAAATCTCAGTATAATCAAAGTCTGTAGGATCAGGCCCTAAATTAGCATGTCGGTCTGGACTGTCCCTCAGCCTGGGCCAGGTCCAAAGCCTGCTGCTGTCAGCTTGACCCTTCATCAGTCCGAGAGAGGTTTGGATCTGGCCTATTTATTGTACGTAGGAAAAAAAGAAGTATATTTGTGGAAAAAACATGTGGGCAAATGCTGCAGCACAAACCTTCCAGATGCAGTTCAGTTAAGAAAGTCGACCAGGAAGACCTCAAAATGAGAACTTTTTGGCACAGAGGAAATTCTAGCAGTTAATTCGAGGATGATCAAACTGCTAAGTCATTGTTTCCCTGTATTCATCTATCAGTTGGTTGTCTCTTGCACTTGTGATCAGATTGTAAAACCTTTGGGATGCAGACCAACTTTCTATTCTATGTTTGCAGATCCTGTGCCTAGGGCAACTGTATCTACATGAAAAAAATCTCAGCATTGCCATGGAAGTATCTATGCTTTTTGGGTATAAATACTCAACCTAGAACAGAATTGATTAACATAAATGGTTTTGTAATGTATACAAAGTTGAAAAAAAATGCTTTTGGTCTAGATGAACTTTAACCACCCAAAGGCAATACCAGAATAACTGCACTGGTTTAAATTCACTCATCAGTTTTTTCAAGTGTACTTCTGGGGTGAGAGTCCGTAAGGTGCAACTATAACTGGGTAAAGCTGGAGGATGTGAGTAATCAACAACAAAGGTTTCACAGGACTCTGACACATCCATTTGTCTAGGCATTGACTTTACTATGATTTAAGTATTTGAGAGGGTGATTCACAACTCCTAAGTTAGGAGCTGTTTTCTCACTTTGGCAGTGTTTCCTGTGAATTTCTTTGGTGGTAATGTCAGCCTAAGCAGATCCCACAGCTGCCCAAGCAGCTTGCTCATTCCCATTTCCTGGGCTGTGCTGGTCCAAGCATTAGCAGTCCTACACTGGATTAGGAAAAGTTTGGACTGAAAAAATGAAATCCTGAAAAAAAGAAAAAGGAGGGTTTTTTTTCCAGCAGATTCGGTTCCCTGATGTGGTTCACCATGAGGAAACGGGAATGAAAAGCCTGACAGTAAGGGCAGGGAGTGTCTCAAAGGGGTCAGTGAAGCAGTCTCACTACTGAAGGTGAAATTACAGAGGCAGGGTCCTTTGGAAAGGCAGGGAGCAGAGATGAATCCTGTTTAATGCGTGTGCTCACACCCTACCATGGGTGATGGGCTTGTTGTCTAGTGTGCATATAGAGGAACAGGCGGTCATGAAGAGAGATATAGTGCACAATGTGGGTGGAATTCAGGTACTGCGGTTCCTGCTGTCCTCAGTAACTCCATCCCATTGCCAGGAAATCCTGAAGCGGTTCAGCTCTGGTGACGTGAATGCATAGGAAGTACTACAGGGCTGGCAGTAGCTGTAGATGAGGAACTGGGCAGCCATTGTCACAGCATGTGGCACAGAGTGTGCAAGCATGGGGTACTTTGCCCTGTGCTAGCAGGGAAGGGGCAACAGGAATCCAGCTGAGCCACACAAAATGGGCCTATGCTAATAAATACAGTGAAACAACAGCACTGCCCCTCCTAAACAAGCACGTCAGTGTTGGCACAGGGGGAAAAGCTGTTCCACTGACCATACTTTGTGGCACTTATTTAGAAATTTATCAGGTGAAGACAACTATTATGCTATTTAGTGTTACAAAAAATAACTAAATATTGGTGAATGTGTCATTGACACTTATTCAATGAGACATTTCAGTAACATGATTATATGAGGCGAATAATGCTGATCAATCAAGAAATACTTCTGTATCCAAATGCTCTTGTTGCTTATTTCAAGGTGTAAATTGAAGGTCCTGAAAAACAGCAAAATGGTAGTCCTGAAGAAGGATGCTCTCTGCTTGACCCTGGTGTACCCGAGACATGGTACTTTCTAGAAGAACTTTTCGTCACAAGCTGATGTTAGTCCCTATGCCTGGAGAGCTTGAAGCAGATGCATATGTTGCACTGACATCATCAGAACTGAAATAAGCCCTTGCGCTTGTCCAAAGAGATACACTTTCCTCAGTAAGAGCCTTACAATTTCCGTGTACCTTCTAGAATATTTCTGACCATTATTCATGACTGGAAAGAACTACTCTGGATTTTAATTCTGGACTTAGTTGTTTTTCATATGAGGCTGGTAGCTGGTAGTGGAATGACAATGATTTAGGGATGTGGAGCTTCTGCTAAGCTAATATCAACATTACTACACTGAACAAGTTACAAACCAGGCATTGGACAGCTACAGCTTGAAAGCCCAGATGTAATGAAATATGGAGGCATCTTCGATTTAGGAATAACAAATCTTACCTTGCAGGTACATGACTTTGCAAATGACATCCAACACTCCACAGATATCTAAATTCCCCAAATAAAGTGTGGGAATAGGTGCATCCCTCCCAAATGCTATCAGAACCAACATTCACCCTGAACGGAGAGTCAGCAGGAGCCGGCAATACGGAAACACCCAGCCCAGCTGGAGTTTTCTGGCCAGCTGAAGATGTGTCCATGCCTGATCCAGCCAGCCTCCTCCACCAGGGGAGGAATTCAGATCCTTTCTTTCAACATGGTCAGCTTTCTCTTCTTTTTCAGCATCCCCTTTAGATTAACAGCCCAATGGAAATGAAAGCTGGCTGGCCTGCAGACCCATGCTCCCTCCATGTGTGCCTTCCATATGAGTAAGATTCAGGGAGCAATCACACCCCACACCCCAGGCTCCCAGTTATGGGATTCTTCAGCTGGGGTCACTCCGCAGCCTGCTTGTTGCATCTGTTCCACCATATAGCAAAGTAGGCCAGATCCTTGGTGTCAGACCATAAGAAGGAGCTGATTTTAAGGCACACAAAGGGAAGTCTTAATTTCTGTCTCCTTTTTTAAAGATTGCTTGCACATTTCACATTAAGTGGAAATTTATGAGCAGAAACTAGTATCTCCTGGCTGCATATGTCCTAACCACCAAGCAAAGGCATTATCTGTACCTTTTCTTTTTTTTCTGGCCCTGTTCTGTAAAGAAGATGTTGCACTCTGCTTGCTGAGAGAGGTCTGGTTCCGCTGGTGCCTGGATCTAGCTTGTCAGTGAATTTAGCTCTGTTACACTCGGCTTTGGCCCACAAGCTGCTCACGCAGGAGTCCTGCCTGGGCTGGCTCTGGGTCTCTGCAGGGGCTGAACCCTGAGGAGCATTCACCCCAAACAAGGAAGAACATTGTGAATTTAATTAGGTGCTTCCAGGCTAAGCTGCTGCTGAAGACAATTCTTAGATCACAGCTTTCTGCACAGCCATCAAAGTCCCCGTTTGGATCAAACTCTTGTACCAACCTGCTTTTCATGTGTCTGCAGAGTTACATACACTAATATAAGTCAGGACATTGCAGGGAATAGTTTCACTCTTCCTGACATGATACTGTCCCACCAACCTGCCATCTAAAAGTGAAATAATATCTCCAGCTGCTTAATCTGTTATTTGCCTATCTTTAATAGTTAACTGTTTGAGAGGGTTTTAGTACCCACAGACCCACAGAAGAGTATCTAGCAGGACTTCATCATCATTGTTTAGAAATTTTATCTTCCTGCATAAAACATTTATTTGTATCGTGGAGTTAAGAGGGTTTTTTATCTCCAACAGTAGCTTCTACAGTTGTTACTGGCAGGCTGTTTAATGGAACCAGGCTGTTTATCCATGGGATATGGATATAAAGAGCGCATGTCTATGTATTTCAGGAGCTAGAAAGCTAATTTTGTAATATGGAGTCAAGCAGGGCATATGGTAGATAGCAGTCCCCTTTCACATTCTAACACAGGACTGAGATTTCTTAACAAAGGCAATAGAGTTGCAAAACAGCATGACTTTGTTGCAGTTAGTAATTAATGAGGTGCTAAAAGTGCCTAAACAGAGGATCCCAGACAGAGAATGCATGACTCAAGAGGATAAGAAGCCCCCATCATTTCAAACAACAGTGTCATTTAAATAAACAAGCAGCAAGTCCCTGGGTGTGTGAGGTGGGAAGGGTGCATCAGCAGCCAGCGCGGCAGGAGCATGCATGGCCGCCAGCGCTCGCCTGCCTGCGAGAAACCAGTTGTGCTTTTCCAAATGCAGCCAGAGCTGTAAAGTCTGAAACATTTGTTTAATCCATTATTGGGGTGTGTGTGTTGGGGGGGATGATCACACACTCGTCGTTGCTGCTGCTTTTCTGGTGGCAATTCCCCTTACAATCTAACAGCACTGATTGCCCTGAAAGCTGTTACCAGCTACATACTGTGCAGGATGGAGTCTACCTGGCAGGACTTTTTTTTTTTTTTTTTTTTTTCTTTTGTGTGTGTTATTTTCTTCTTATAAAAGACATAATTTCTGCGTTTTCAGGTAAGATATAAATAATTTCGCTTATGCTTTTTGATTTTTTTCCTTTTTGCATTTTAACAAGCATGGGAGATTTTATGTCATTCTGCACAGCACTCCAGGATTATTATTTTTTTAAGCAAAACCAATTCCAGTTCGAGTATTATATGAAAATAGCAAAGGTTTATAAAGTGTTTGTCCTGTAATATTTACTTTTTTTCCAACCAAACATTTATAAATAGATTGAGAGAAATGTGGCAAAGCACCAAAGTCATCCACTAAAATATTTCATAAGAAACTATAATGTGAAAGGGGAATAAAGGAGCACTTTTGGAAGTGATGTTTGTTAGTGAATTCTTTTTTGTGTAGGGGGATATGATGCAATATGTCATGTTGACCCTTTGGAGTCTATGGCATAGTGATCCAAATTTATTCCTGGAGGGACTGTAGCGCAGTACATGTATTGTAGTCAGACTGAATTTATCTACACATTTCTGCAGCTAAAAAAATGCTAGGCTTTGGGTTTTCTTCCCCTTTCTTTTGTGTCTTTAGAAAACTAGCAGCTGAGAATTCATCACATGTTGGGAAGTGATTGAGCTAGTAAGAAAGAAATCCTGTTTCTCTATTTTCAGATCCAGGCAGCTACAGTATATTTCACTTTTTTTTTTTTTTTTTTTTTTTTTTTTCTTTTTTTTCTTCCTCTCCAGGTATCTTTCCATCTTACTGCCTGGCAAAGAGAGAAGAAAAATTGTGCATATCCTTTATTCCCTCTTCATTTTTACATATGGAACTTACGGAATGTATTTGATGTTGTTTGTTTTTCATTAGAAACTGAGATATAAATGCTTTGGAAGACTCCATGTCTTGGGCTCTTTCCTGAAAGTTCAGTTGCTTTTTCTGTGCTGCCTTTTCTTCTGTTCAATATCTCACAACTTCTTGTAACCCTTTGTGGCTCTCCCAGCATGAGTGGCAGTGGGAGCATTGGTGGATACAGAGCACGGCTGAACTGGTGTTTCTTGTGTTGTGCACAACGGGACTGGGACTGAGGGAGTTTAACTGAAAGGGTTCTGAAGACATCTGCAGCTACTTTGGCCCTGCTCTTTTTGAAATAGGTGACTGATCCTCCTTTAGAAAAAGATAGACATTTGGGATCTGCAGATGTTGCGACACTGTGTTTGAATCCCCAAGAGTCAAAGTGAGTGAAGGTCCTGTACTACAACAGGGCCCTACAGACATGGGTGCACTCTGTTCTGACTCACCACTACAGACCAAAGGAAAGCCCTCCTGCTACCTTCGGTTGATGAACACAGGCAGAATTTGGTCTCCTTTCTGGAAAATGTAGGCATGTGCTATTACGGCTTTTTCACCTCTTATTAAAAATCTTTCTTTGTTTTCTGGTCTCAGTGAGGCACTGAGGCACCCTGGTCTGAGCCCTGCAGAGGCCTGGCTGGGATGGCACCCAGCAGAGAGCTCTGCTGAGGTGAGGCTGCTGGGCACAGAGGGATTCTTGCATTTGGAGAGAAGTGCATTTCAGTGGTATTGTTGTGAGAGAGTTTCTGCAACAAAAAAGGAATCTCCTGTGTCAAGCTTTTCCTGAAAAATACTCTAGAGGGAGTCAAATCTAAAAGTTTATTTATCTTTAAAGTATTTCAACTGCAGCTTTTTCTTCTAAAAAGTTCTGTTTGTTTCCTGTTTATTTATTTTAGACCTGTCTATTAATACAGCATTTTTGTTTGAATGTGTTTGCACACTTTCAGATCAGATATGTGCTAATAGTACTTAACAGGCTTTACTTGGAGTGATATGTCACTGTCACAGCAAATAAATAGCCCTTGAAACCAGCAAATACCAGTTTTAGCTTTGAAGGAAACAGAGCCCCAGGAAACAAAAGCAGAAAAGAAAGTGAAAGAGTTTCACATCCCAAAGAAGTAGAGGTATTGCTTATATTGAAGATTGTCTTCTCAAGTACTTAGTATGACTTCAGTATCTGGTGACACACTAAGACTATTACATGGTAACCTCCTGTTAGAAATGCAGCTCTGAATGAGATACAACATCCCACTGATTACACGCTAGTATCTTGGATGAAGGCTATGGACGTAGTCTATTTTAAAAAGTGAGTCCACTTTTAACATTGATTCGTGGTTTGAATATGCAATTATCCATGCTTTGCAGTGGTCACTGGACTGTGTTTTTAAGAATTAAACTTATATCGAGGTGGGAGGGGAGTGGGGCCTGTGCTACTTCAAAAATTATCCTAGGTGACAGTTTCTCCTGGAGCAGAGCTACGTCTCTTTAACCTCACTTTGCATATGTATCCAATGTAGCAGCAGACTGGAAATTTTCTGCTTTTATTTAGCTTCCACTGTTACAGCTGCTAAATGTCTCCTGGCTTTCTGACAACAGCAGAAAACAAGAATTTGTCAGAAAACCATGAATTCAGTTTCTTTCCTTAGAGGAGAAAGTGAGCAATGCTCATGAGGTTCCCTTCTAGAGGTTCCTCCATAATCGTTGAAGGAATTACACCCACTGCTTCATGGAAGACTATCTGCTATCTGGAAACCCAGAAACTCTACAAATTCCCTGAGATCTAAACACGCAGCAGAGATAATGTGTGGGAGGTCAGAGCTAGCAGCTGAATTTCAACCTGGTTTCACTCATCAATGAACACTACCTGTTCATCTGCAAGCAGAGCCCTGCTTGTGCTGAGCCTTGGGCTGTGGTGGAATCCATACTTTTTCATGGGGGAAATGGGAAGGATGGAGGGGGGGAATAGTCGCGGGGTTAGAATTGATCTGACCTCATCTCTGCATATGAACTTGTCATTTAGACTGCTTTTGTAGTCAGTGGAGAGACACAGGTATTTTATAACTGATCTATTTGCCTTGTGATAGACGTCTAAAAGAGCTGAGTTGAATTGTGTCCTAAAATATGTAAATGCCTGAAGTTAGATGAAATATCTCTCCTTTTGTGCTGTTGTGTATAGACAAAAAAACATATTGCGGGAAGGTCAGGCAGCTGGTAGAGTATGAGAAATTAAATCCTAGCTCATTGATAGTTTTGATTTCCAAAATTATTCTTGTTGGCTTTGTTTCACACAAGTCTGAGGCATTTTTAAGAAACCTCTGGGAAGCACTGCTCCCTTCCACTCTTATGCCTGTGCCTCCAAGGGTGATGAGGGCGCTTGTCTATTCTGTGGGAAAACCATGCTTGTCTCCCTCTTTGCCATTACCTTTGCTGTGGACCCTGCAGCAAGAAATTGAATGGGACATCTTACCTAACAGTGTTCATCATGTGGACACAGTACTTTCCAGCCCATCATCTGCAGCTTACCATCAATGCTTTTACCAGCTTTTGAGCTCTGGAGTAGCACATTTCTCAAGTTGCTCTCACTGCCTGTCTGACCAGCATCAGGGATGGGTGACCAGGTCTCTGCACAGCAGCTGAGCATCCCTGTCAGTGCAGGCTGGAAGGTCTTCCTTACTCTGTGACAGCCTTCCTGTCAGAAAAGTCCAAGCTAATTTGGGAAAAAAAGGAAGTAATTGATCAGAAATCACTGGTTACAGCAGGGAAGAGCCACCTTTTTATTTCTGTTTGGAGCTAGGAGGGACAGGGTTTTGAGTTCTAGCTCTCCATGTCCTCAGATGGTACACTACCCTACTCTATATAACTCAATCCAACTGAACCCAACCTGGTACAATCCAACAATTTCTGTCTGGTCCTGGCTGGTAATTGTCCAACTTTCCCTGATAGTATCAATAAAGAAGCTACGATTTCCATGAGAAACTTTTGCTTTGTTGCATCCCCTTTTCTTACAAAGCTAGATTGAAAAGTCTGTTTAAACTTCTCAGTGATATTTTTCCTTTAGCTCTTTCTAACCATAACATTGAACCTCCCTGAAGAGCAACATGGGCCACCAGACCAGTGGATGAACTATGGCTGTGTTTTTCAAAGAAATCAGCTGGATGAAGAGGAAGCTGGGGTTAATATGAAACATTGCCCTACACCTCACATTAGCCCAAAGGACATATTTTCCTTCTCTGTCTCTCTCTTTCTCTCCTTTCCTTATTTTTCTTTTCATTATTAAATGAGATGGATCAGGTTTTCCAAAGTTCATGAGGAGGAAGTGCATCTCCTGGTGTTATTATGTACAGAGACTGACTGCCCTCTGTCACATTCAAAAACCAGCATCACTAGAACATTACAAAAGGACATTTTATTTAAATTAGATGGTTCACTGCTACATTTGACTCATCAATGATTATAGAACTAAACAGAATACTTCACACTTTTCATCTGCAAAGCACTTTACAAGCGTTTACTCATTAGTCTTCATAGTAACCTTGAGAAATAGCATTGCTGTTATCATGTCTATGAAGAAAGCAGACAGAGAGGACCTGATGAAAATTATGTTTTACTTACAAGTTGCCCATCAGCAGAACTTCTGTTGTGGTACTGATGATGGGAGGTCTGGTGTGGACAAGCCAGCAGCAGCCACCAGCATGGACTGCAAACAATACAGTCTACCCTGGGCCATGATTAGATGGTATGGTTATTGAATTAACAGTGATCATTTGCAAAAGCTTTGCAATTATTCCTACCTATCAGTGGAACTGCAGCAGTGGGAATGTTCTTTGGACCAAAACCAGCACAGACACAGCAAAACAGACTTGCCCACAACCCAGCCTATTAGCTATTGCAACATAATTCTTGTGTAAATACTCCCATTAAGTTCAGCTGGAATTCTGAACTCTTAACTCAGGATGCTCTGTAAGTCATGGCTAGGTTGTGGAGAGGTGAAAATAGTAGTGCCAGTAATTCAGTTTAAATGGCTTTTCCTGCTTGCCTTTTTTTATTTTTTGTTTCTTTTTCTTTTTTCTTTCTCCCAAAGCAATTGTTGATCTTGAAAGCAGATGCCTCCAAGCCTGTCTTCCCCTTCCTGGAGAAGTGTGTTGCAAACACTCTTACATGGCAATGGGGTCTGCCTCCCACAGGCCGTTGGAGGGGGAAAAAGGCAGAGGACATGTGGCAAAAACTGGGGATGTGAGGCAGTTCTCAAAGGACAATGAGTAGCATTAGCCCCAAGAGATGCTAGTTAATGATAGAAATGCAATGGTGTCATCAGAAGTATTGTGGCCCAGATTTGTACTCTCAGGTGATCCAGCCTGCAGAGTCTTTCCAGTCATCTGCCTCAGAGCAAGAATGTCCATATATAAACCCCTTCAGGGATAGCTAATTAACTTTAGATTTATAACCAGTCTTCATCCAGATTATTTTGCAATAATCATCCGTCTCCGGCATTTTGGCTTCGCCTAATTTAGTTAAAGATGTGAAGTCAAACCCATCCAAGCCCTTACATAAATATTTTTGCTTCATTTCTTAAAACTATCTAATTTTAATTCACTTAACAGCTTTTCTTGACAATTAAAAAGAGATGGAACTACCTCACCATTTGGGATTTATGCCAGCTATTAAAACCACGGAGAATGTAGCACTGGGGCAGATTAAGTTGCATCTGCCCTCCTGGGAATTCTTGTTCCCGTCTCTGCAGTGCCTTTTCCAAATTACTGCCAAAGATAAACTCTGCAGTATTGGCAGATCCAGGGTGTTATGCCTCTGCTGCACCAGAACTCCCTGGTTCAGCTAAACCACTTACACACAGCACCCTAAGAGCCTGTTTCATGTGCAGGCTTAAAGAGGAAAGTTCTCATTTTTTGTCCTTGCTTGTCTGACTCATCACTAAAAACACTGAGGAGCTCTCCTTCTGTCCTTTGCAAAATCTCACATAAGCAACATGTCCCCTGGCAGTCAGTGCTTGTGTGAAAGCGAGAAGCACAAGGAGAGAGAACTAAAATAAACTTAACTTGAAGGAAGAAGAAAAAAAACCCTGAAGAAACAGAAGGGGTGAAAAAAAAGCATATGCAATCTGAGTTCTTTTGCAAATGCTGTTCTTACTAGTGGCATTGAGTTTTTATGGGGGACTTTGGTGGAACTGGGTCCTGAGTGACTGTAAGAGGGGTATTAAACATGATTCTGCAATCTCACCCAGTGATGCCAGCATTAACATCTGCATAGTTATTTGTTAGTGGTGTGCAGTTTGTGTGGATAGCAGGATACCTGTGCCCTGGTTAACGAGAGACACAAGCAAACACTATGCTAAAGTTTTGTAACTCAGGTGTAATTTAACAAGAATAGGGCACCTGCTGGGATCCAGAAGCAAAGTAGTTGCTTTGGTTGAGGATGAACCCCAAGGTAGGAAGCCTGGGCTGAGTGGAGCCTGCTTGAAGAGCCTCATGCAGACCCAGGACACCAGGGGATGTGGTGCCTTAAGCACAAGGTCACACACAGGCAGATGTTCATCTGAAGCCTGGCCCAGTGCAAAAGCTCTCGTCTCCTCCCAGATGCCCATGTACTCATGGGGTAGGTGTGTGCAGAGGCAGCTCGGGTCTGGGATAGCTGGCACTGCCCTGAAGGACCTGAGCTGACTCTGTGCTGCACATACCCTCGCTCATCTCTGTCTTCCTGTATTATTTGAGCCTCACCCTGGGTCCCTGCCCTCTGCAGCCCCAACTCCACACTCCAGAAAACACAAGGTTAACTGGATCGATTGGAACAACTGAGCCTAAACCTTGGTTTTCTCCCACAAAAAAAGGCCACATAAAAGTCTTTGGTAGAGATTGGTTCAACTACGAAATGATGTGTCCGTCTGAAAACTAAGAATAAAAGTGCCACCCTAAAATTAAAACCCCAGAAAAGACAGAGGAAACAGGAGAAATACATCCACTTAATGATGCTCCAAACTGTCTAGGTGGCAGCCTGCTGGGGCAAATGCGCTGGGTTAACGGAATAACCTCTCACCCCTGGAAACTAGTTTAAATCTTGCCTTAGGGTAATAAAGGAAAACTGCATCTGACGGTGTCAAATTAGTCCCTAGTGGACTTTTCTCCACATCACAAATTCACCACAAATTTCACACCATTTGTCATGATTGGCAGAATCTGCTGTGGAGAAGTTTAGGATGAGAATAACTTGGGTTTTGTCGTCTGGAAGTCAGGGGCTGTTTGCAAATGGCTTTGGCACTATCAGGCCTTCTCTGTCAGAACAAAGCCCTGGATTCATCCCCACCCTTCAAACCAAGGGAAACAAATAGAGGGACCATCATCTCATGACAGAATTAAACGATTATTCACCTCCAGAGCTGAGGAGGTTTGTCAGAGACAGATCTGGCTTATCCCAGATTGACATCAATGTCTCATTCGGTGAAGTTATTTGGGGGTCACATCAGTCTACGTGATATTAAAAAATATAATCACATGCTATAATTTAAAATAATCAAGTATTTTAAAAGTCAGTGGCCTTGGCATGAAGAAAACTCCAGGTTCTGATGAAATTTGGACATTTCACATGGACCATGGTGTGTGAAAAAACAGTTTGGAGACCCCCCCTTGCACAAGTCTGCAGGCATACATCTGCTTTGTGCGCAACATGTGTCTGAGCCTCATGCTTGCCCTGTACACACAGGGCTTGAGGATAGATGACTTAAAAAGCATATCCTGTGCATTAGAATGTCAAACAAATGATTTCTAAAGAAATGAAAAGACCCTTTTAGAAGGCTTCCAGGAAGAATTATGAGGATAGGGGAACAAACAGGAAATAAAAATGAATGCAAAAAAGCAGCAGGAAGGTCAGGTCTGGATTCATTCTCAGAGCTGATGGGATGTCAGGTCCACAGCAAAACCACCTCTGATGGAGCTGGGAGCCTGCTAAGAAATGGACTGGAAAATTTAGCCCAAAGTCACTTCATTCAACACTGTAATTTGAGAAATAAAGTCCTTATCTCTGGATGCTGTGAGAAAGAGGCAGCGTGCTGGCCCACATGGGTGTTGCAGTAATAACACTACCTACTGACAGTCTGGTGTTACTGTACACTGCCTTTGAAAGCACCTTTTTGTGTTATTACTCAATGGCCTTACTGCAAGTTGTAGGACTTGTTAAATGGCTGCTTTCCAGATTTATTGACTTTGCTCATACCCTGTTGAAGATTCTTAATAATGGTGCTGAATTAGATATAAACATGTGCTTAATGTCTTTGAACAAAACTTAAGCACTCTGCAAAGATTAGCTGAAATAAGTGGCAATAACATGAGGTTTTCTTTTAAACAACAGGCAGAAAGGCTATGGCTGTTTTTTAATGAACAGGTTCTCTTGACAAAATATACTTTAGAAACCTTGAACTACCCCGTCCTGTTAGTCATGTTGGCTGGTCCTTGCAGCAGTGCCCTGCTGCAAGCTTGGCGCTTGTCTGTGATTGCAGCAGGCCCATGCATGGGCAGGGGGGGTGGCCACCAGTGAGCAAGTGAAAAAGGTCTAGAAGCCCTTGCTCTAGAAGTTAGGGCTGCGTCTAGGGGTGTGGGAGCATGAGGGCAGCACTAAATCCAGTTCATGACCTGTTGTGTGCCCCACAGACGGTGTGGTTTCATGGATGCCTTTCACAGCAGCGCCAGCTCAGGTTGCTGTTTCACTGCCTCTACTGCCCAACCCTCTTCCCCAGCCTGCCAGGCTGTGCTGGCATGGCATTTTGTGGAGACCCTTCAGTACAGTGCCTGTGTCTGCTACAGGGGGTGGCCACGGCGTTATGCAAATGAATGGTATGGTGGACAACCTAAAATAATATTTTTTAAATATATGAATATATAATTTTTTTAAGTAATCATATAAGTTTTGGCTGAAAAGTAAAATTCTTATGTCCATTTCCACCTGTTCACATCCTTACCATCTCCCTTTGAATGATCAATATCACAATTTCGCATCAAGCTTTTCTTTAGCATAGTCTGTTGTATTGCAGATCCCTATCTAGCTCTCTAATATGAGCAAGTGTTAACATTTAAACATAATAAATCTATTTTCTGATGGAAGTGATTAGGTGGATCATGCTTTGAAGGAAGTGAGCTTTTGTAACTCTAAAGGCCAACCACAAAGCTGAGTTAAGAAGTGCATTAAAGTGAAATATATGGGCTCAAGTCATAGCGTTATAGCATCATAGAGTCATAGAATAGTTTGAGTTGGAAGGGACCTTTAAAGATCACCTAATTCCAAGCCCCTTGCGATGAGCAGAGACATCTTCACCTAGCTCAGTTTACTCAAAGCCCCATCCAACCTGGTCTTGAACGCTTCCAGGGGTGGGGCATCCACCACCTCTCTGAGCAACGTGTGCTAGTGTTTCACCACCCACACTGTAAAAAATGTCTTTCTTATATCTAGTCTCAATCTAACCTTTTTTAATTTAAAACCATAACCCCTTGCCCTATCACAACAAGCCCTGCTAAAAAGTTTGTCCCCACCTTTCTTGTAAGCACCCTTTAAGTACTGAACAGCTGCTATAAGTCTCCCTGGAGCCCTCTCTTCTCCAGGCTGAATAACCCCAACTCTCTCAGCCTGTCTTCATAGGAGAGCTGTTCCATACCTCTGATATGTTTTTGTGGCCCTCCTCTGGACTTGCTCCAACAGGTCCACGTCCTTCTTATGTTGGGAACCCCAGAGCTGCATGCAGTACTCCAGGTGAGGTCTCACAAGAGCAGCGCAGAGGGACAGAATCACCTTCCTCAACTTGCTGGTCATGCTTCTTTTGATGCAGCCCACGATTCAGCTGGCCGCCTGGGCTGCAAGCACACCTTGCCAGCTCATGTCTAACTTTTAATCCACCAGTACCCCTAAGTCCTTCCGCTCAAGGCTGCTCCCAAGCCCTACATCTCGAGCCTGTATTGATACCAGGGGCTGCCCTGACCTGGGTTCAGGACCTTACACTTAGTCTTGTTGAACCTCATGAGGTTCACACAGGCCTACTTCTTGAGCTTGTCCAGATTCCTCTGGATGGCATCCCTTCCCTCAGCCATCTCAACTGCACCACTCGGCTTGCTGGTGTCTGCAAAGTTGATGAGGGTGCACTTGAACCCTTTATGTCATTGATGAAGATAATAAACAGTCCCAGTATGGCTCCCTGAAGGAAACTACTTGTCAGTGATCTCCATCTGCATATTGAGCCATTGACCACTACTCTCTGAATGTGACCATCCAACTAGCTCCTCATCCACCTAAAAGTCCACCCATTAAATCCACACCTCTCCATGAGTACATATTTAGAGGGAAGGATGTTGTGTGGGACCAAGTTGAAGCCTTACAGAAGTCCAGATAGATGACATCCATAGCTCTTCCCTTTTCCACTGATGTAGTCACTGTATCATAGGCAGCCACTAGGTTGGTCAGGCAGGGTTTGTCCTTGGTGAAGCCATGCTACCTGTCTCAAACCACCTCCCAGGCCTCCACGTGCCTTTGCATAACTTCTCGGAGGATTTGTTCGATGATCTTTCCAGGTACAGAGGTGAGACTGAGAGGTCGCTAGTTCCCAGTGTCCTCCTTTCTACCCTTTACAAAAATGGGTGCAATATTCCCCCTTTTTCAGTCACCAGGAACTCTGGGATGCATCTCGTCAGGTCCCATAGACTTATGCATGCTTAGGTCTCTCAGGTGAACATGAACCTGATCTTCTTTTATAGTGGGAGGTACTCTGCTCCTCCAGTCCCCATCTTGTAGTCCATCCACTCAAGAGGTGTGGGAAGAGAGATTGCCAGTGAAGACCGAGGCACAAAAATTGTTGAGCACATCAGCCTTCTCTTTGTCTGTTGTTAGCAGTTTGCCAGCCTTGCTCATTAGGGGGGTACGCTTTCTTTGACCTTCCTTTTCTGGCTGACATACCTGTAGAAGACCTTCTTGTTATTCTTTGCATCCCTTGCCAAGTTCAGTTCCAGCTGCACCCTGGCATTCCTGACTGCATCGCTGCACAACCAGGCAGCATCCCTATGTTCCTCCCAGGATACCTGTCCCTGCTTCCACTGCCTGTGCATGTCCTTCTTGCCCTTTAGTTTGACCAGTCGGTCTTGACTCATCCATGCCAGTCTCTTGCCTTACCTTTCCTGGTTTCTTACACCTGGGGACTGAGAGCTCTTCCATGGAAAGTGTCTTTAAAGATCTGACAGCTCTGTTCTGCTTCTTTGTCCCTGAGGGCAGCTTCCCAGGAGGTCCTACTGACTACTCCTAGAGGAGCTGGAAGTTTGCTTTCCTAAAATTCAGGGTCCTGACTTTACTCTTCACCTGACCCATACCCTTCAGGACTGGGGACTCCACCAGCGCGTGACCACTGCAGCCCAGGCTGCCTCCAACCTTGACGTCACCGATTAGCTCACTTGTGCTGGGGGCCAGCAGGTCCAATATTGCAGCCCCTCTGGTAGGGCTGTCTATTACCTGGCCTAAGAAGTTATGCTCAGTGCATTTCAGGAGTCCCCTGGATCGCCTGTAGCTCACCATACTACTTTTCCAGCAGATATCAGGGCGATTGAGTCCCCCATCAGGGCGAGAGCCTGTGAGCATGATGCCTGCTGTAGCTGGAATGAGAAGGCTTCGTCCATAGGCTCCCCTTGATGAGGTGACCTGTCGTACTCACCAGCCACAAGGTTCCCTTTGTTGCCACAGTCTCTGATTCTTACCCATAAGCTTTTGACCTGTTATTCTTCAGAGACAGCTCTTCACACTCTGCTCACTTCTTGACATAGAGGGCAACACGTCCACCCCTTCTTGCTCATCTGTTCCTTCTGAATAGCCTGGAGCCACCGATAGCTGCACCCCAGTCATGGGATTTGTGCCACCAAGTTTCAGCAATGGCAGCTAGGTCGTAGCTTCGTAGCAGGATGGTGGCTTCCAACTCCTCCTTTTTGTCCTCCCTCAATACTGGGAAGGTGAGGAAGGGAGACAGTACTCAGAACTAAAATATATTTAATTTGATTATAAAAAATGAGCCTTTTTCTAAAGTACTCTTTCATTTCCTGTTTTTCTAAAAATTAAAAATCAGTCACAAAACCTCCTACACTTTCTGCCACTACTTAGGAGTAATGCTGACCTGAAATTCAACTTCAGGTCAGTTTTGTCTTCCATATAAGCAAAAGAACAAATGATTCTCAGCACGGGAGCGGATGAATGCAGACATGTCTATCCCCTGTCACACATACCCTGTGCTAACCTGTTCATGTTATACTTTCATCAAAAACTACAGATAGAGGGGAAGGTCATGGGATATGATGTAGAATGGGTAGCTGAAGACAACCACAGATGGTGTCCTGGGCAAGATATGACAGCAGAGGAAGGATGCAGTTCTATAGTTACTTTAGTAATGGTTTCTGTACAAATCCATGTATAAAGGTTTTTTTTCCTTCAAAAAGATACATCCCTTAACGATTTTGATTTAAAACAGCATTCTTTTAGCTAATAAAAACAGTTAGGTCTCATCTTTATTGCTGGCTACTTGATAAGAGCATAAATTAGACTTAGAAAATTCTGCTGTGGGTGTCTGAGGCATAAATAACACCATATGTTCAGCAGCAGTTTAAATAAAATATCATTCTTACCTTGACAATAACACTCTAATTTAGGAGCCATGGCTGTAACCATAATGCAACAGTGAAGTGTTCTTAATCTTTGTAAAATGCTGTATTACTTTTGCACTGCCCTTAAAGGATATAAAATATTGCATTATATTTGCAAGGGGAAATCCCCATCATCTTCTAGCTCTGTGCTGCCAATATATACCAATCAGAAAATCTAAATGTCATCAGGAATGACCCACAGAGTGAAAATCTTGTTCTTAAGAACATATGGACCCCACTGGCCTCAGGAAATATTTGAAGAGTGAACACACATTTCGTCAAGATTTTTGAAATCCCAGGGGCAAAGGAAGGAATGAAAACATGACAGAGTAATTTAAAATGGCAGGTATTGCACTTTTCTTGTTCAACACTAGAAATTGGATACCTAATATTAATAGAAGTCATTATTTTTATTAATCCTATTAAAGAAGCTAAAACTTGCCATCTCCCAGATTTCTTAGGGTGGTTTAATTTTTCCTTCCTCTCTGCAGTCGTGGTTATACTGCTCCAGGTACAGGCAAAGGCCATTACTTTGAAGACTGGCATCTATTTTATCTTCCCAGGAGACTGTACCTGGAACAGTCTGTTCTGAGCAAAGGGAGAAATAAACCCTCATTGCTGAAGCAGAAGTGGAGGCAGCAGTCTCTGAACCCAGCAGGACCAGAATTTCCCTTTGGGGAGGGCAGGAGGCAGCTGCCCTGATGCCTACCTGTCCTGAGGATGCCCTGCCCTGCTGCAGCCCAGCTGCTGGAGATGGTGGAGACACAACCCTGCGTCTGGATGCTCAGTGCTGAGCCCTGGCAGTCTGCTTTCCCCTTAGCAATTCTGCTATCCCACAGCTTGCCTTTGGGAAAGTCATTCACCTCTCCTGTTTCCCTCTGCCCTTTGTGGGGGTTATTTAAATAGCAAGGAATGAGCTCCTTTTCCCACTCAGGACTGAGCAGTTTTTTAAACCCATTTCCGTAAATAAAAGTGGGAACAACTTACAGTTGATGACAGGCAGTTGAATTCCTCCTCTTCCTAAGTACTTTTTACTGCCTGCTCCAGCCACTTTGCCTGCTCATTGGTTCCACATTCTCAGGACCCTGCTGGAGAATAATTTCTTTTACTTCCAAAGTCCTGGAATAAAACTTTTAAAACACTTAAGTCTTGCAACTAAAGTGTCCTTTTAAAGGCTAGATATAATAATCTCTCTCTCTCTTTTTCTTTTTCTTTTTTGTTTTTTTTTTTGTTTTTTTTTTTTTTTCCTACTGGTAAGACAGACTTCATAAACATAAACCTTCTTACCTTTTGATTATATGCAAAAATGGGGAGTCTGATATAAGGCTTGATACCAAGCAATTTTTGCACTTGCTGCTGTTGTAGTATCTTCCAGCACAGGCAGGTAGCCACATAGGATGGCGGTGAGAAATTTTCTACCAACCCTCAACCACAGGATTTTCAAAGGCATTGCACATATTTTTCAGGCTACTGCATGAAACATTCCCTTGAGAGCACACAGGGCTTGGATTTACTGCTGCTGGCACAGAGTGTGTGTTGCACTCATCTAGTTAGAGCTTTCCCTATAAATCACACACAAGTTACCTACTTCTGCCTTTGCAGCAAAGGAATGGGAAGCCTGCCCTCGGTGATGTATGGGTTATTATTAGATCTTTTCTAGCAGTGTGTAGCTGAAATATTGTTAAGTTGGAACATTTTACAGAGATGAGTTTTCTGTGCTGGCATTCAATGCCACAAAACACTACCACCGCTTCTGAATTTCTCAGAGGTTTTCACAGTTTGTTTGCCCTCAGGTTCAAGGACATGGGAGTCATGTCACCATCAAAAGGTAAAATAAAGCTTTGGTGATAGAGTCCACCTCAAGACTGCTGCTTCACCTGGGATTGTGCGGTTGCTGGGTTCCTCAGAGGGGCAGTAAACCAGTGAGGTTCTCACACAGGAGATGTAATATATTCCTTCAACTTTTAGGCCTTTACTGCTGCCAAAACCCCCTAGGGAGGTGTTTTGTGGCATAATGGTGCTGAGCACCGCCCTGGGCACAGATGCATTTTCAGTGGGTGTTGCAGAGAAAAGAATTTGCCTTGGTAAAATGAATGTGTGCTATTAAAAGCCCAGAAAAAAGCAACAGAAGCTGCTAAGATTGACCAGGCCGGTACAGATTTTCCGTGACCATACTGGTTGCTGGTGCTGCTGTGTGTAGAAGCAGACCAGTCAGCCTTGCAAAGTCTATGAACAACTGCAATTGGTGCCTCTTGCACGCTTTGTGCCTATATGGGAAGATCTGGCCAGCACATGCTGGCAGAAGGAAGAAGCAGTGAAGAGGAAATATGAGAGACATTAACAGACAAGAACCTTCATTGTGTGTATCAGACTCCAGGTTCAGAGATGTGAGGCCAACTTCAGCCCTTCCATGGGGGCCTATGGTTAACCCTCTTTAGTTTTTAGTGGACACATAAGTAGTAAAGGGAATTAGAAATGTGGACTGGTAATTACCATTCATAAATTTCACGGTTAACACAAGTCTGTGTGATGAGACTCGGTGCCAAATTTCTGGGCTGGCACTGGCTGAAGTTGCTCCAGGAACAGAAAGAACATCACCACATCGGTATGGCACGGGACTCAAGCAAATGAGCTGCGCTGGGAGAAGCTGCTCAGTGCAGTTCTGCACCGCTCTGGTTAGCTTGTTTCTGGTGTTGTCGCTCACCTCTTTGCTTGGTGCTGCATGGTGCCAGGTAGCAATGAGAGTGTGCTCTAAGATACTGTAGGGACATAGGGTCTGGCTGGGAGTTGCCATTCCCAGGGCACAACTGTAGAGGAAACAGCCCTCATCATTGCCAGTGCAAAATCAACAGGGGACTTTAGACAATCTTTGCTGTAAGATGCAGAGGGATTTGTTTCCTTTCTCTTCTTGTCTTCTCTTTCATTACACAAAACCCAAATCTTCATTTAGTAAGCTTTTGCTTTTTGGCTCTGCTCTAACATGTAGA
This sequence comes from Falco peregrinus, assembly GCF_023634155.1. Classification (NCBI taxonomy): domain Eukaryota; kingdom Metazoa; phylum Chordata; class Aves; order Falconiformes; family Falconidae; genus Falco; species Falco peregrinus. The sequence goes on along the minus strand of NC_073727.1, from coordinate 34,329,839 downwards.
GCAGGGATGCTCAGCCAGAGGCTTGCAGGCAGAATCTGGACTGTAGGTTTGATCATGCCTTCCCAAAAAGTGTAGACAGAGCCAACACAGCAAGTACCAAAGTAATCCTTTCCTTTTTCTCAGGGAAGACGTGGCTGGAGAGGAAGCTTATGCTGTGTGGCTGTCTTTTCCCACTCAGCCTCTTTCTCCAATATACCAAGGACATTGCACTGTGTGCTGCACATGCCTCCATTAGAAATGCAGGAGGGTGGGGAAGGGAGGGGAAATATCAAGCAACTGATGAGTAGGAAGGTAGAGATTGCAGGAGTTTGAACTGGGTACTTCTGACTTTGTCAGTCTTTATCTATGGATGGTCTTTATCTAGGGACTATTAATTAGCCATGCCGTGGGTGCAGATACCCTAGAATAGACCCATGCCTCACTAATTTCAATTTAGCAGGATTTACTAAGTCAGGCTTCAAAATATGTAAGTCACCTATGCTACTTCCAAGGCCAGTCAGCCACTTTCCAATGTTGTCCAGGCTAATAAATGCTGACAAGCTTGTTCTGATTCCATGCAGGAGGAAAATGGAAGCTTCTGGTCTGCAAACCTGGCATAGTGGGGTCCAGAAGGTTTATTATGGCTTGGACACTACCAAGGGCATTGCTTGAGGCTGGGATTCACCAAAACAGCAACTTCATCATAAGGGCTCTTCCTACCAGATCAAGAAGTTCCACAAAAACATGATGCAAAGTATTTACGAACCTTGCTAGTGAATAAAATAATTTTGCTAGTACTAATTTGTTGAGTTGATTGCACTGGCTTATCTCTCCATCAGTTATGTTATGTGTCTCAGGCATTGTCTGTCCTGTGGTTGCTGCCTTGGAAGCATAAAATTAACAAATTTTAAATAATGTGCTCTGGTTTATGTGCAGAAAGAAAGGTTGCGTGTCCACAATGTATCCAGATGAGATGTTTGTGTCTGGGTCACTGTGGACCCATGGCAAGGCACAGTAGGAGCTTGGTAGGGAATGGAGGAGCAGGAGCTGGCTCCAGTTCCAGACAGACACCATGGTCAGTGTCTCAGTGCTGCTCACTCTGCTGCCCCCCCCCCCCCCCCCCCCCCCTTGCTCAGTCAGGGCTTTTATATTAGCTGGGGAAATTCCAGCCTTGCAATCATCCTGTTACACCCCTTGTGAAAAAACCTGAAACCAAAGCATAATCAAAACAGCCGCTTCTGTATTACGTGGTATTTCTCCCATAATTAAAGCCCACTACCCAGGTGTTGGATTCCCCACAGAACAGTAACAGTCCTCAACAGCTGAGAAGTTGTTATGAAGGTGGGAAGAAGACTCCAGAGATATAAAGCTATTACTATCAAAGAACACATCCCTCATGAACAAAGGCTTCTTGCTGGCCTAGAAATCCAACCTAAAATCTTCCAAAGCCTTTGGTTGTTTTCACTGCACATTCTCTGAAAGCACATGGGATGAGGATGCTTTGCACTCTTGCCACAGTTGCTGTAGCATGCATAAATTCTGTTTTATGATAGCACAACAGGACTGGTTAGCATGCACATGATTTTAGGAGGTGGGTGGCAAGAACACTCAGTGCACATGCACTGTTTCTGTACAGGTGATAGAGCGCTGGGGTGATGACAGCACTGGATTTTCTTTCTGCTGGCTTAGAATTTATTTCACATATGTTTTGCTTTCTGCTTTAACCAGATGATTTCATTGATTTGATTGCTGTCTCATGAAACCCATATCATCTTACAACACCATGACTGCCTACAATGAAACAGTTCTCCTATGTGAGAAACAAAATGCCAGGTCAACTTGTACGTGTACTGCTGATAGTGATATGTGCCTTACTGACAAATAGCAGAAGAGAATAAAACAGTGTGAGTGGGATAACAAGTTTTAGAGTGACAAGGGGTGTTTCTAAGGGTTGGGCAACCATGTTGCATATCTTGATCAGTAGCCTTTACTGCCGTGACTCAAAATACATTTTTGTCAAAGTTTCACAGTGGCACATCCCTGGTTTACATGTCTTGCTTAAGAAGAGGTAAAAGTCAGTTGATACTAGACCTTCGTATTATAATTGTGTATGCAGACTATCAACTCTCTTTTCTATATTTGAGAATTTGAGATTTAATTAATTATACAGCTTTCTGCAACTTGATTCTTGTATGATTTTAAACCAGATCTTTTTAGTTTCCAAAAAAGCAAGCATATGTCTTCCAGCCAAGTCTTCACAACGCGGAACTCTCAGTATAGTAAATTACCACTGACAGTGATACCTTACCTCCTTTTACCCACGAGGTGGGATTCACTTTTGCTCTTCAGGGGGAGGGGTTTTTTTTTCATCAGTCTGTAGATCTGGTTTGAAGCAGCCCATAGTGATTTGCTCGTCTCACTAAGCCACCTTTCAGAATAGGTATGTCTTTTGGTTTCATGGCTAATTAGTATTAGTGTCTGCAGGAAAAATTGGCCGACTGGAGCTAGGCCCCAGGGCACCATATCCCCCATTCAGCTACTTAAGGGAATGCAATGGGCTCTTTCCTTATTAACCTACTCCTCCTGAAACAAGGGCACACCAGGGAGCAATCATGAGGTAAAAGGGCTTGATATTTTGGCAGGTACCCCATTTACTTTGGAATAGCTCTGGAAATAGTACCTGCCCAAATTAGCATAGGTAGGACTAAATTCTGCCTCTTATTTAGCGCAGACTTTGTTACTGAAGTTGGTGGGAACTGAACGCACTCCCAGGAAAAGGTGTTTTTGCAGAAGCTCCATCATTTCCTTTGTCTGGCCAAAGCGAGCAAGGCTGACAGGATCAAGGGGCTTCACAGAACACAGCTTTTGCTACAGCTATGAAGTACACAGCTGGCTTTCAGATAGCCCCAGCCAGGTCATTGCTGTGGGGTAGATGTGTGCCATGAGGCAGTGCCACCCGAGGCTCAGGGATGTCACCTCAGCTGTCTGCAGCACGGGAGCTGTTGCACAGTGCTGTTGATCCACAAAACCTGTCACTGGGAGGGATAAGCAGTCAAGATAGCCAGCTCAGAAACCTGCTCAAGGAGAAGTCCTTGCCAGCACTTGCCCAGAAAGTGCTCTGCTCCCATCAGCCCTAATTTCCTGCCTCTTCTTCCCAGGGCACTGCAGTCAGTGATGCTCAGGGGAGAGCAGAGATCTTCAGTTCCTTCATCTTCTTGCAGGCTGGAGTTTCTGAGCCATGTTTTGCTCTTTTCTATTGCTGGCAGCAGCACAGCTTTGTGTTTCTGAAGCTGTAAGGAAGGAGTTGGTTCAGCAATAAGCGTAGCCTGTGCTGATTTGTTTTTTCAGTGGCTGTGAGCAGTGGGTATTACTCATGCCATATCTCCAGGATCATTTTAATCTGGTATAAATCTAATCTGCTGCTGAAATTGGTGGTCTCATCCTGTCCTATGGGCTCAGTCTTTCCCTCCCACAGCCTTCCCTAGTGTTGTTACTAGCACTTATGTGGGCCTGTGGTGAGCTGGATGAAAGAGGGCATCCCACTGCAAACTAAACTCTTCCACCCACTCCTTTGACCATGAAAAACTCCATACTGATATAAACAAGTGCTGCCTCGGAAGTGCTCAATCTGTCTGCTAGGAGTTTCCCTCCCTCAAATGGCTCGGAATACCAAAGGAGGAAATTAAAGTGGCAGGGAGAAACTTCTTGTTGCTTTCCAGCAGCCATGGCATTAGTGTTATACTTGTTTTTAGACTCTCTCCAAATGCCAAAATGGGATAAGACAGATCAAAAATAACTTGGAATAACTCAAACCACTTGTGAATTCACAACACCTCTGAGTACAGGCCATGAAAGTTGCACCTGCTTAGTCCACACTGCGTTATTTTGTTTCATGTAGTGCTTCAAAGTTCTCTGCTATTTGAGAAAACTATATTTAAAGTGCCAGGAAACCTGATTGAAAATATGTTCAATAAAATCCCTAGGGCAGTTTGTGAAAAAGACAGTGTAGTTCAAGTAGCATCACACATGTTTAAAATTGCAACAGACACTTTGAAACCATGTGTTGTGTAATGATCAGGGTGCTAAATCATGTGTCAAAGCTGAGGGATCTGGTTTCTCTGAAAAGTGCTAATGTTTTTGATGCTGAATAGAAGCTGTGTTTAAAAGAAATGATCAGAAAGCACAAGCCAGTTTATGAGAGCATTAGTGCTTCAGATGTGGTTTATCTACTTAGCAGCGAACCCAGCCTGCAGCAAACATATTTTGGACATACGATACAAATCATCCTATCTGAACACAAACCTCATATAACAGTTTGCTTTGGTAGTAAAAGTAACCAGTGATTAAATTTCTGCAACAGTGAAGTTGGTAAAAAGTGATGTGTCAGAGAGAACATGTTTAATGGTAGGTGCCCTTCTGTTGAAAATGAAGGCTAAATGCCACTTCTTGGCCAAATCTGAAATGCGTTAGTCATTTCAGTGATTTGAACTTCATCCAAGACTTTCTCAGAACTGTTCATAACAATCTGTCTGCAGTGTTTTGCACTTGGAGTTGCCCCAGTAAGTCTCTGAAAATCTGTTGCACCTGACATTCTTGGTGTCCTTAAGCCAAACCAATGTTTTCATCTGGTAGCTCACTAAGAACCTGTCCATACTATGATGACTTGGACCAATTACTTACCATTTCCCAAGAAGAAAGTCCATTTTCATAACGAAAAATGGAAGCTATTAAAGCTCATCTAGGAGCAGAAAGGCAAGTAGAGCTGGAGCAGTCATTAGCAGCTTTGGGACCAGAGGGAAGTAAACAGCTTTCAGCCAAGAAGACCTCAAACTGGGATTCTTTGACCTCCGTAAGGATAAGAAGGAAGACCAGACTGGAGAGGACAACAGAGAAAAGGCAACCACACAGCAACCCATGGACTGCTGTCTTTACTTTTACTGTGGGGCCATTAACTGGTCCAGCTTTTGTCTAGTACTGACAAATCACTTACCTAAGTGTAAAATATTCACTGAGCTGAAGTGAGATTTTTCACATAAAGCTTTAGTTGAGGGCAAGACCTCTATTTTCTTTATTTTACTTTTGGTCTCCAGCAGATGTGACTCAGGACAGCCTCTACGTAGAGAAACCACATTTTCATATATGTAAAAAGTGGTTCACGGTACCAAATGGGGCACAGCACAGGCACTAGGGATAAAAATCCAGCAATTCTTGCAAGTGAAATTGTAGGATGCACAGGCATAAGTATATTGATCTATATGGGTTTGCTTTACCTCTTGAATTTTCAGAGGAAATTGAAATTTGCATTGGAAGCCCAGTGTGTAACTTCAATCTCCTGGCTCTCCTGAGATCCTTTTAAGCCTCAAGCACTTGCGAAGTGTACAGATCCCACAGCAGCTTGCAGTGAACAGGGGTCCTGCAACCTCACTTAGCATCCTGTTCCTATTAGTCCAAATTTCAATCTCTGCTGGCACAGTGGTGCAGAGTGATTTCCTTTGTGACAGAAATTTGAATGCAGTGTGAGAAGGCAGGAGAATTAACTTCTAGTGTTTTATTGTAACACACAAATTTCCTCAGTCTTCAATGTATTTTTTTGTCACCAAAGCTTAAAGAAGGTCATAAACACAGGCAAATATACTCCTACCAAGGTTCTACTCCTTAGCCAAGTTCAGCTCTTCCAGTGCTACCTGGGCCTCAAAATATGTTAGCACTATAAACTAATAAAAGATTACTAGCCTACAGTGTCTTTTTTCTCTTTCCTTACAATGACCAACTCAACAAACCAGATGGAAGCCCCAATATTTGATTTGTTAGAGGATTTAAGGGATTTTAGAAGTCTTCAACAGTACCGATACAGCAGCAACAGCTCACCTTTCATTATATTGTCCACAACTGTCAGCATTAAACTGTTGTAAACCACAGACCTTTGGCCATTTAAAGGTCAAGTTAATAACAACCCATTTCTGGCTTGATAAGGTCTTTCTGATTTCTATGTGTCCTTATCTGGGTTGGAGCATATCCCTCATGCAAGTTCATAAAGGCTACCTCAGAAAGCATGGTGTTACTGTCCTAGAACTCTGTTCCAGTACTGACAATCAGCATGAGAAAATGCTGTAGTTATTAAAACCTGCTGTATCCACTTGTAATTTGTGTGATCTTCTTAACAAAGCCAAGCTGTCTTCCTCAGCTGCCAGGTTGCTCTGCTGTACACATCGTCACAAAATCTGTTCTGGGGCTACAAAATGGAAGGAAACTGGATTAATGTCTACAGCTAGAACAGGTCTGTAGCGTCTGTGTCTTGCCATCTGTTAGAATAAAGATCCTAGACAGAATTATGTAGCATAACAAATAGGAAGGAAATGTAACTGAGGTGGTGGGCTGTGAGCACTTCGGGGTAGGCATCTGGAAAGGAACAGGGTCTCCTAAAATGTAATGAAAATGATTCAGAGTAGTGCCACTTCATGCAGCACCGTGAGTCACAGGATATGTCCTTACGAGTGCTAGCACCTCATATGAGAGGTGTTTACATCTGGATGCAGTAACGGCAGGATGGCTTTCTGCTGTTGCCATTCACCTCCACACCCAGCTAACCCAGATGCCAGGGAGCACCTGAATTAAATCCACCAGGGGCGACATATTCTGAAACACTTCATGAAGACATGAGACCCTTAAGATTTACTGTCCACGCTTGAAAAATGTAACACATGACCTTTGCTTAAGCAATAGGACACACATGGGCCAAGTCAGTGTTTAGGATGAAGATCTGGATTCAAGGACCAAACCAAAGTCAGTAGCAAAAAGCTGAGCTGAAGGTCAGGGGAAGGGCCAGCAACAGCAGGCTGCAGTTGTCAGCCAGCTGCCAGCCCAGGAGCAACTGCAAGTTCTGGCTGCTCCCCCCAGCCAGCGGCCAGTGTTACTTTAGCATGACCCAAAGCGGTTGCTTATTCAGTCATTCCTGCCAGGCCTCACTGGCAGGGAGGTCTGGTCCAAACCTAGGGCCCAGAAACATGCCCTTGGGTTTTATTTGAGAAAACAAACAGAGCTAAAGTTTCAAACTGTGGGTGTTAAACACCCATGAAGAACTTGCACGGTACAGGTCATTCTCCCTCCTCAGCTTGAAATATTCCACATGAAAATCTGGCAGACCATATCTAAGCAACAAACACATTTGTCCCACTGTGGGATCTATTTTGAGACAATACTTAACCAAAGAAGGGCTCAGCCTGAGGAAAGCATTTTTCCCAGTCACTAGTAACTTGCAGAAGCTATTTTCAAACGTGCCTAACATTGGACACAGTCTGCTATTGAAGTGAATGTCTGAATTCATGGGCATCAATAGGAGCCAATTAAGAGCAGACAGAAAACACTTTCAACAATCTCCCCCACATAATTGTCTGTGTTGGAAACACTGTAGGAAGTTTAATATCCAATGAAGATAATATGAGGCAATAAAGAAAGTGACCATCCTTTCAGCTTCCTGCATTCATATAATTCTCTTCTTGCAAATTGTGATCCTGTCAAATGTCATGACAGTTTTGTGATTTTGATTATTTTAAAATGACATGATACTTTAACAGCCATTACTAATATCTTTTGGTATGCAAAGCATGACCATGATACAATGCAGAAAAACTTCACAATTCAGAGAGCAAAATGATTAAATGCAAACCTTGAAAATCTTTTCCAGTTGTGTATAGATTTTTATAAATAGATTTTTTAGAAGACACTTGCAGATTGTGGACAATATTATGTTCCACATGAGTGAAAACTGAGTGATGATATCAATTGCGTCATGGTGCAACTTCTTTGGGGAGCTAAAGTAATTTGATTGACTGTAACTGGAATCATTCTGGATTTCTATAAATATACCTAGGAACAGAATTCAGTATTTCTTTAATCAGTGAAGTAGCTCCCACTGTTATAGAAAGTTTCACTGAAGCTGATGAAATATCTATTTGTCATGCATGGCATGACATGATTTATTAGGTTTACAACAATTACAGATGGCACTGAGGTTTGTCATGTGTTGCCCAAACTCAAGATTTAGTAAAGTTTTCAAAAATTCTTGCACTTCTGATATGACATTTAACCATGCTGATAAAGTAAATATCACAATATTTTTTTAAAATTGCATTTCATAGGAAATTGAAAAATACATTTGTTGCAACTCTAAATTAAAACTAATAACAGAACTTTTACATTTCTTATAAAGCAGAAATACCATTTTTTTTCTCAGCTTTATTCATTAGAGCAAGAATGGGATTAATTTAGAACAGGTGATTCCAAGTTTTCCAGGAGGTTGTGTGTGGATTCATTTGTAGCTCTGGAAATTTCAAGAGAATGGAACTGAAAATAACAACGCAAACAACAGCTTCTTCAGAAAAGTTTTAAGGATCTCTGAAATGTATAGTTAGAATATCCTATTTCCTCAGCACAGTTAGATGAACAACAACTTTGATGGCAGAGTCAGTGTATGCACACTACCTCCTTTCCCCGACTTCATTACTTCACTACAACTTCTCATCCTGCACTGCAGGTCATGACTCTTTCAGGCAGACCAGGGAAAGCTGCTTGTGGGTCCATGCTATAAACCAAGCTCCTGTCATAAAATTGGGTAACAAGGATAGGAAAACCCAAAATTCTCGCAGACATGTGGCTGCTTTCTTCCATAAGATGCTTGTTAAAGATGACGCTGGGAATTCTAGCAAAAGTTCCAAATTTTCCCTTTCTGTTTTATATATTTTAATTTCATTTTGTTATTTCATTGTTTCATTTTTCCTCTTTCCTCCTCTTTTTGCTAAACCAGATGAAGAGGTTAACCAGGCCCTCATACATTTGCTGAGATGGAAACAATTATATGTAAAAGCACAGTTTTTATCCATTGGGGTTCCTGGCTCCTTTGTTGCAGAATATGACAATAGCGAACAAGGCAGGGGATTACAAGGAAGCACAATCTCACAGGAAAGGAAGCCAAGTGCTCTCCCAGACAGCCTTTATTCTATCACAGCACACTTTCCTGCACAGAGATTTGCAAAACTTACTCATATTATAATTCATTGCATACAAAGATGGTATATTAGCTTGGAAGCAATACATTCTTCAGGACTTCTCATGGGTATGGAGTCCAAACACTAATATATAGAAGAGGGAAACCTAAGTCTTTCACAAATATCTTTGCATATTTTGTCTGGTTTTTTTGGGAAGTACAGTGAGATCTTATTTCCTGGAAGCTTTTTTCCATGTCTATAGTTTGAAAGTATTCAGAAAGCCACAGTCTAGCTGACAAATATGCTATACATTTCCAATGTATTCTCTGCTGTTTGCTACTAAATCCACCATAACAACTTTAATTCGGTTTAGTAGTGTGACCTGAGTTGTCTCCAGTATTTGTGATTCCAGTAAACATAGGCAGGCTTTGATGTTTTGTTTAGATCATTTTCTAGGAAATTTAGTAAGGTACTGTAGTAGTGATAGCAATGGAAAAACACTCTTATTTTTTCATTTAAGTGTCAGTTCTTTTTTCAGCATCCAAATATAAACATGAGATTTATTTATACTTTGTGTTAATGCAATTTAATTTATTAGTCTCTATTTGCTTGGCTTATTTACATAAACTATCACTCTTCAGCTCTTCCTTCTTGCTAGAAACCAGTCTGTTACATGGCAGAAAGCTTCCCTGGCACTTCTGCTTTCTGTTCTGTGCAAGAGATCATTTTAGTTGTTTTCTTGCTGATTTTTCTGGTCAAAAATATTTCTTCTGTCTCATGCCGTTTTATGGTTAGCATCTGTTAGCATCTCAAAGATTCTCTCAGAATATTCAGTCTGTAAGGATTTGTGGGGAAGGGCTATTTGTTTCCATGATTTTTTAATTTGCTGTTTTAAACACAAGAAAATAATTTCTTATTCTTAGAATATGGATAGAGCTGATGCCAAGGAATTTCCCCAGAGCAGGGAATTTTTGCTTCTTTGTCCAGACTTGCAGCACATCCAAATTGATGTAAATTAATCTGAGACAATGAATTAGTAATAATTTATATGGTGATAATCTAATGCAGTTTAATTATTTTATAACATAGAAGGTTGGTGTGTATGTATCATTTTGATCAATTCATATGTCCCATGTTAAATACCCAAGGAAGGGGGATTGAGGAATAAATTCAGAGGTGTCAAAAACTGTAGTCTTACAGTTATTTATCTTTGGAAATATAGATGGAAGGCTGGTTGCCATACAAGATTATTTTCTGCGCAACATTGTTCTACCTTGGCATCAACAGGTATCTGCTTTGCTTTATGGCTGCTAAATTCAATCCTTATCTAAACGGTTTTTTTGGGAGGCCTTGATGTCTAAAAATATAGGCAATAATGGTAATTTATATAAAATGGAAAATTAAAGAAAAAAAGCTCCCAGCACTTTGATAGAAAGATTATTAATGATATTCATATAATCTGTTATTCATATTGCTGTGCACATGGTTCTGATCAAATCCCTTTTTTCTCTCCATTTCACACATCAGATGAACAAAATGGCACATTAAGTTGACATTTGCAGGATGGAACAATTGTCACTAGGATTTTCTGAAATTAGCTTTGCTCTTTTCATATATCCTTTTCCAGTTTTGCCAGTAAACAAAGCAACCTCAACAAACTTGAACACAACTTTGCAATCTGTTGTGGGCTATGCCAAGCATACTGACTTGAATGCTTCTTTTAAGGAGCATGGATTCGCTAAAAGCAATTATGACCATATGGGAACATTCAAGGCAGGCAAGGAAGAGAATGAATTAAAAATGAAAGAACCTGGAAAAGCGTCTTGCAACAAATCAATGTCAAGAACCACTCGTGTTTTGTAGGAACGAAACTATGCAGATATTAACCAAACTGCCACAGTGAGAAAGGACAGTAAGTGACACTGCCATATAGATGATGTGGAGAAGAGTCAGGCCAAATAATGATTCCTGGATAATGCCAACAGCAAACACAACTGTGCAGTGCTGTGCTGTGGCAACCTGTCACCCTTGTTACACATACATTTTTTGTTCTTTTTATTTGCAAACTGCTATGATTCAGAACACTTAACTTTTTTGATTTGCTTCAGGCATTTGCTGCTTCCTGGGAGCCGAGACTGACCATTTGTCCAAGGCTATCCAGGTCACATAGGAGGAAAGTGGAAGCCTGGGCACAGATGGGGAAACATGGGCTTGCCCTGCTTTTTGAGACTGATACTGGTCCATGCAAACAGCTGGGTGCTTCCAGAAACGGAAGCTTGATCATTTCCAGCCTCAGAGGATAGACTGGAAATACTCCAGTGCCTGCTGCCGTTGTGAAAAAAGAAACACTATGAGAAGGATATGTGTCTTAAGAAAATCAGAAAGCCCAAATGGGTGATGCTCTGAGTGATCCTGGGATCCGCAGGCTGGACATTGTTTTGCCTTCCTCACTCAAAGGTTAGAAAATGCCTACACGAACCAGGTCTGTGCAGGGCAGTGTCATTAGCCATTCCCCCTCACAACAACTGGAAGAGATAACGGTCCTCACCCTTTTCAGAGAATGTGCTGTGGGTGACAATTTAAGAAGTGAGAGCATTACTGAGTACCCTCCTGCCCCCGAGAAAGTTCTTACTCTCCATCATCAAGGGAGAGGCACTAAACCACAGAGATGCACTCACACTTGCTCCTTCTCACTATGTTCATGAATATTTCATTCCTAAAATGAAAAGTTAAACCACTGCAGCTAAAGCGAAATGATATGTTGCATTCCCCTCATTAGTTCCTCAGAAAAGAAGAATTGCAGGAATGTGGGAGATGTAGCGTGACCTTTTTTCAGCCAGGGCAAGAAACCAAGCCCAGAAGGACACCTGTGCTGCAGTAGTGCTGAGCTGAGAGTCTAGAATGGAGAGAGAAGGAGCATTTACAGTGTTCTACTGCTTCCTACATTTCATAGTAGTCACAATGGATACATCTATATGGAGCAAACTGGCTCCTCCAAACTCCCTGCAGATGTCCCTTATTTCCTTTGTAGCTATAGACTGGTAGAGCCTGGGACCTTCACTTCAGGCTGTCAGCTGTGAGTAGCAGGGACTGTCTGCATAAAAAAAGCTGGCAGGCAGCATACAGACCAAATAGACTTGGAGAGCTAATCTTTGGTCTCATTAAGGTTTAGTTACCCATCTGTAAGATAACTAGTTTTCAACTCTCAACTGACCAGTGGAAATATCTCTTGTTAAAGATAATAAGAAACCAAAAGGTACCCTTATACTTACACAAAAACTTATATTTGTACAGATCTCTTCTCAAATGAAATTGTGCTTGCAGTACTAGGAAGACAACAATAGCTCTTATGGCAGCTGGAAATTCCTCAAATAGCACTTAGGACTTCTAGAATTAGCAGAAGTTCTCCTTAGACACAGCAGATAAAAGCCTGGCTCCTGGTATTCAGTGGGAGTTTCATCATCAGTTTCAGTGGAGTCTGGATTTCAACACACAAGTATGAAGTCATAGAAATTAGAGATGGAAAAAGCTGCTTAATCATTCAGACCAGACCCGAAATATTTCTCTTTTTTTTTTTTTTGTCTTTATTTTTTTCCCTCAAGGACTTCTTTGGTGCCTGAGAACAATTCATAGACTCTTTTGTTCTGAGATGTTCCTTTCCTTCCTTTCTAAACATCTCAGATCTCTTATTTAGCTGGGGAGCTGAGGAGCAGGGCCAGCAGCTTGGAGCTCCTGATGTTCCTGACCGATGGGTCTATCCTCCTCCTTTCCATACCTTATCGGCCCCAATACCTCCTCATGGTCCCAGAAGGATGGGAAGAGCTTCTGTCCCCCGACATCACCTGTAGGATGCTTTCCTGCTGTAATGTACACATGAATAACCCACAGCAGCGACCAGGAGTGCAGCTTTGGCCACTATGACTTTAATCTGTCCTGTGCCAGTTCAGCATCATACCCTACAATGGAGCTTCTCTGTTCTTTGTAGGCTTTACACACCTAATTTTTGACATGATCTAAAAAATCTCTGTTAAGGCAAACCCTTAACAGTCAGCGTGCAAAAGTAAGAAGAAAACTAAGATGGTGTTCTTCAAGTAGGAGAAAGATGACACCTACTCATAAAATATTGTTTGAAAGCTTAGTAGATTTGGTCTGCACAATTTAAAATGATATCTTCAATCAGGCAGCTTTCCTAAAAGGGGAGGATAACTCAGAGAGGGAGCATGAGAGTCAGGACATATTTATTCATATCTAAGTAACTTTGTGGAAAGCAGTAATTTAATGAGCTTCACAGGAGATTGTGTGAAGAGAGTTGAGCAGATGCACTATTACGGTTACAGAAGGTGGAGCAAAGCGCCAGATAACTAAAGTTACTAAAGTAGCTAAAGCAGCACATTACCTGCAGGGTTATTTTCAGAAGTGTCAAGGGACCTCACATCTTTTGATCACAACCAAGTATGGGAATCTGTGAGTGTGCTGTGTGGCTGTCTGCTGCATAACACTTTTGATGGTCAGGCTTGAAGACACTGAAAAAAATGTCTGTAAGAGATGAGCTGCTCCTCTTTTATGACTGCTGAGAGTTCAGTGTTAGGAAGCTTTAGGAAACTTCTTTTTTTCCTTATACCTATTCTGTTTATTCTTATTTCTACTTCATTATATGTAGCTACATGTCTTAGCACAGCCTGATGATGTAACACAAAGGTGCTGAAACACAAGATATATGCAGGAGCAATGGTGAAAGGGGGTTTCCAGGAGTGGGTGCGAGGACAAGAGGTGGCAGTGGCTCCTACAGGGCCTGGTGGCTACATTACAGTGGAGGCGGGATGCTGGTGCCCTCTGGTCTCTTTCCTTCCACATTCAGATTCTGGGTTGTTCCAGCAGTCTGCTGGCAAGCTCAGTCTTACTGCTAGTCAGCTGAAAGCTGGGCAACCCCACCACATGGAAGATTTCTTTTTTTTTCTTCTTGTTGTTTGTGATGCTGAAGAACACAAAGGAGGGCCTGTGTAACAGGTTAACCAGTCTATATTAATGTGTTAGCATTTCTACTCTTTACTCCTAAATTGACCCTCTCGCTTCTGCTTTTTAAACTTGGTTGTGTTTCATCAGACCTGTGGGTTAGTACACAAGGGGTGTGCAGTATCTACTATGCAGATGTCTGCATGGGGCTATTTCCCTACCTTCTCTTTATTGGCAATGTCAAAAGAAAAATAAAATTTAGGTGTGGTTGACAGATCTATTTTGGAAATCTACTTCAGGAAGAGATGAGCAGTGCCTTCCATTAATTTCTTCCTCTAACTGTCTGAAAGGAGAGCTTAGATGACCAGCTCAGGTGTACACTTTTACACTGCTGACACACACATGAAGTAAGAGGAAGCCCAACTAGGTACTCATTAAGATGTCTGTATATGTGGGTGACATCTTTATTTGGAGGTGCTGAAATTGTCTTACAAACCTGAAATAAGCTAAAAGCTAGAAATGGGTTTATGGGTTCTAGATATTTAAATGTGAAAATTGGGTCTTTCAAGTTTGCAATGAAGAACTGTATCAGTCTTTTCACCATATTCTAGTTCCTCTAAGACAAAATTCTATAGTTTTATCCTTATAGGGCTACATCTTATATCTACAGATCAAGACCTAAGAATCTGGTGATCTCAACATCTGTAAAATCTTAGATAGGGTCTAGGAGATGCAAACCATATGTTTGTCATGCCCATCAAATCCTGGAATTGGACTCATCTGTAGATCTGTGTTTTATCCACTGCCATATGGGAGGGGTATATTGTACAAAGTACAGATGAAGATACAGGTCCAGGTGGAGACGAAAAGTACCTGGTAAGAGCACTTTGCGTTGGAGAAGGAATGCATTAGTGAATATATTGCTTGCTTTTTATGCTGAATACGTGCATTACATTTTGCATGCGCTTATCTAAGGGCCCAAACTGCAGCCCAGTGTAAATCATTTCCCAGTTTTTGTCTCTTCTTATCAACAATTGTGTTCTGTGGAGCTTTGTAGTTTAATGTGTGATTGTTGGAGAGGCATCTCACATTCTCCGAAGTTTCCTTCATGTGAAAAAAATAGCATAGCATCTGATTTTAAAAACTACTTGTCAAGAACTGCATAGCAAATCACACATGATCTCTTCCTTTTCCAATTAAAAGCCTACCTTTAAGAAATGTGGCAAAAAGCAGAGGCACATGAGCTGTTTGGCAACCTTCCTGTAAATCCCTGCAGCCAATGAATAACGATTACACTACAGAGCATCTGCCATCCAGAAATAGACTGTACAGTCTCTTGAATCTGCTATTGTGTCTTCGTACACAACATGGTGGAGGTGAACCTATTTTCTCTTCTGAATGCAGTGAGGAGCCAGATTTTCATTTAAATTTGATATGTGATTAAACAAGCCCCAGTAATACATAATGGCAGCAAAATATTAAAATATATCATCTATTCTGCTTCAGATTTTTCCATATGAAAGTTAAGTATTTTGTGGCTTTTTATGTAAAGTTAGAACAGTACTAACAGAAAGTTGTTCTCCAGCAGTCTCCATTAAAAATTTCAGCACTGATTGAGATAAATGGCTGACATCCCAAAACAAATGTTTCAGCCAAGTTACTAAACACAGAGAGCTGTCAGAGCAGATCAAGCCATTGCAAGCACTCCTTCTCCACCCGCAACAGAAAAAGCATTTTCATTCTCATCAGGTACTGAGCTGATAAATGAAAAGCCAACCCTACCTTTCCTTACAGGCAGAGGCATCCAGAGAGAGCTGAAGGATGATGAGGAAAAAAAAAATGCCTCCAGAAGGTTGAGTGGAAAGAACAAGACATAAATAGCTGGAACAGTTATGAATTGGAGAGAATGAAGAAAAGATCTACTTTTCTGCTTTGTTTTTTTTTGAAGCCCTGGTGCATCTTTTCTAGAAATTAATAGGCATGCAGCACCTTGATATTGGTACCATTCTTTCATCAAACCAGATCCACTCGTATCACATAACATTAAAAATGCATTAATATCAAACAGTGGCACTTCTTTTTCTTCTCTATGTTTCAGTGACTTGGGTAGAAGCCACAGGGTTTTTCTTTGATTGCTGAGCAGGGAAAATAATTATTTTTCTTAGTTCTTAGGACTTTCAAAAAAGAATATGATGTTACCAACTGAATGGGAATTTAGGAAGTTTCCACATTGAGAGTCTATTCCAATCTATGCCTGGGTTTAACAGTCACACAGAATTCAAACAGCAAAGGATTGCATGTTAGGAACTTGTCAGTACTGCAGCAGCATTAATAGGCATGCCAGCTCAACTCTCCCATGTGCTTTGAGGTTGATTCATTTAAAAACTTGTGGGTTTAGGATATAAAACTGAATATAACACATGTGAAAATAAATGACTGAACTAGGAAATGGTTTCAGAAATTGTGGAATTGGTGGATTCAGATTTTTTCCAGAAATCCTGAAGACAAAAAATTAACTATTCTGAGCAAAGTTTCACTTTTGTTTGCTTTCTGATGTCTTAGAAAGTATGCTGATTTTAGTCAGGTTATCACAACTTGAAAAGGTGAACAAAGGTGAGAAGGATGATCTCTGCTTTGCTGTGACACTGATTCAGATGAGAATCTGCAATTGGTTATGCATTAGCTACATCTTCTTTGTCATGAGCTGCATGAAGGTCAAAATACATAAAATTATACATAGCTGTAGACATTAGCTGGACCAAAGTCACAGCTGAAGTAACCAGACAGCTCTGGAATCATGGATCCAAAACTTTACTTGGATAGTTTATATTAATTTTCTTCTTTCTCTTTTATAAAAAAAAAACAACCAACAAACCCAAAACAAAACCAAAAAATGTTGACCTGATCTTTCAGGGCTGGATGTCTAGCCCTCAAGAAATTGCCATGGTATTGTAAACCTATAAAGACAGCTACAAATTTCTTTATTTGTTATTAAAGTCAAAGAAAGTGGAATGATAGCTGTAATTTTAATATACGAAGTGAAATTAATCCTCTACATACAAGCTATTGCTAAAGTGAAAGAGCATTTAAAATGTTAAGATTGTGTGTAGTTTTCTGATTTGTTTCCTTATGAGGAAAGTTACTTATTGGAATTGTTTCCTCTGGACATCATTCTCTTATTATGTATCAACCTTGGTTCAAGCATCTTGATACTATTGTCACACATCAAACCAAACATTACTTGGCAACAGGCAAGGACAAACAGATAGACTTACAGTTTGCTTTTATAATTAGCTACTATGTCAGTGTGAAAGCTAGGAAAAAGTCTTAGGATATGTGTCCAAGGTACATGATCATGAAGTGCCTTGCAAGATTACCTGCTAGGGTCTTTTGCAGCATTGACTGTCATGATCAAACACGTATGTTGCAGTGTGTAATGTCAGGCAGGGCAAGGACATTCCCAATGATCAAAATGCCTCATTACTGAAGCTGCATCTAGAAATTTAAGTAGAGATGGACCATGGCAGGTAATTCCAGAAACCTGGAATCATCTCACCTAATTTTAAGTCCTTGGCAATGGTGCTTAAGTTATGGGCAGAGACTTGCTAAATTTCCTTCTTGGTCAGTGGAGAAAGGATCACTGCCAGAGGCAGATGTCTAACGTTAGGGAAGATGAGTGAAAGCACAACTGTTTCCAGACATAAGGAAGGTGGCATGTATTGTCTTCACATCTTTCCACATATATTGCTATAGAAGGTTAGTTTATGTAACGTATAACTGAGCTGTGGCTGCTGCAATACAGACTTCCTCCCCCCACCCCCATCCCTTCCCACAATAAGTAGATGCTACCCATGGTAGGAAAACTTAAGAGTTTATGGGTTACATGAGTACCATCTCCTTACAGTACTTTCCTTTGTAGACTGGAAGTCATACTAGAGTGTTCTTCAAACATTATAACATAGTAAAAGGAATTGTCTGGAAGTAGAGGAAAGATGACTGTGTGGTGTGCAGATGTGGTGGAAGCAAGTAAGCTGATCAGTGGCATGGCTGGTACCCTGGGAAACACCACTCAAGGTGCTGGTGCAAGAGGAATTTTATGACCTTCTTAGGTCCCCACTAGCCTTCCCAGGAAATTCACCACTGAATAAAGAGTGAAGCTATGCTGCAGCTTTTAATTATGCCACATTCTGTTTGATAGAGGGATGTGCTATGGTGGGCTATTTGACTGTGTTGTCCCCTTATGCCTTGCAGCAGCTTAGGAAGTAACACAAACACATTTAGACTGTGTATGTGTGTAGATGAGTGTATACACATATATGCATGCAAAAACTGTTTGCTGAGCTTGATAATTTCTGTGGGTTGAAATTGCATGTTAAATGCAACTGTTCTCATCTGACAGAGGTTTTGTACTGTATTAAGCTATGTGGTTGATACAACTGCACATGCAAGGAAACCAGAACCACATTGTCTAACTTCACTTCTAGAAAAAGAAGTTGTTTTTTTTATTTTGGATGCACTTCAACGAAGTGATTATGAAGATGTTTTACTCTGAACACATACCTCAGAATGTTGAAATACTTTTCTTTGTCAGGGTCTTGTTTATCTTTATGCCTTTATTCTTTAATGTGAATACATCCGGTCAACATTTTCCTGATGGCAGAACATTCTCTGTGTAATGTGTGCATTTGTTTTCTTGAAAATGTAATGCATTTGGGACACTTTCAGAAAAACAAAGAAATGTTCTGCAAATTCTCTTCATTCTTGACAGCTCTGCCCCAAGGACAGGACCATTGGGTCCTCATTCTTGGGTTTTGTCTGAGAACAGTGAACCATCAGAACCTCCTGTTAGCACTCAGGAAAAGTGTTGATTTCTCTAAATAGCTGCAGGATAGAGGAAAAGGTGATTTGGGATTAACCATTATTTGGCCCAGTATGGGCCAAACGCTAAAGGAAATCTTGCCCCCTTCCCTCCATCACATTTTCTTAAAAAGCAGTAAATCTATTTCCTTATTGACTCTATTTGCAAATATTTGTGTTTTTTTAAATAAATCCAGACTTATAGCTAAAAGTTTCAGAACATTCACTCAGTCATTTTGATCCTCAGCACGATGGAGATAAGGGGTTAGGTGTTTAAATGCTTTAGTAATAACAGGAGGGGTGCAGAGTATCCAGATCTATTTCACTGAGCACAACAGAAAGCAGAACATTTTCCTGGAGCCCAGAAAAGATCTATAAATACTGTGCTATTATGTGTCAAAATAGACACCTCTGTTTTGTAAGTTGATTCAAGTTACTTGGCTATTTCTATAACCAGACACTTATCACAACGTATCTTTTGTTTCTCTGATGTAAAGCTGCCATAACTTGCAAGCATGGATTTATTACAGAGGGGAGAGGGGAGAGGGGAGAACTTTAGTTCCCTGAGCCATAAGCCAGCACAATATGTGCTTCTGTCTTACATGAGGCACTTGTGGCTACATGGCTGTGCAGCCCCTCCGTTCAGATCAGGGCTTCAGCTACCTCTGCCTTAAAATCACTGCCCCTCCAAGAGCCTCACCCCAGCCGCCTCTGTGAGTAAGATTTGAATAATAAAATAAAGACAACTGCCAGCTAATTTCTGTACACTCTTACCCCTCCTTGCAGAAGGGATTTGGGCAATTTTAAAGTATGTCATTAAAAAATTCCATTGTAAACATTTTTCTTTTCTCCCGAATGGCTGTGAAGGGAAGAAAGAATGGGCAACTCAGGGACTGGTATCTGCTGTGTAGAAATTTATAGTCAAATGACTAGAGTTTCATGACCTCCAGAAACTTCTAATATTTATGACGGGATAATAGGGCCTGAAAATGAGGGTGCTGTTAATGTGATGAGAATTAGTTGAATTCAGAGTACTGAAAATTTGGCCTCAAAAATGTGGGGGCTAGTGGCTGTGAAGAAATGTACTTCTTCAGAAGTGAGCATGAGCCCTGTTCCTGTACAGAACCTCCACAGGCGTCAATGTGTGTTAGAGGGGAAAATGACATAATTCCTATTTATGCTTGAAGAACCAAGGATATGGGCAGATACACTTTTACCTAACTATCCAGAGCAGTTTATGAGTTTGCTGCCCTGTTGGTTTGTTACTGCAAACCCAGCAGAGCTTATTGCCACATCCGTTGCTGGGATGACATGACCATCCATGTGAGCTCTTGTAGTTTGTCTCAGAGCCTGCTCAGCCCTGCTAACTCAGTCCTTATTTGCAGTTTTCAAACAAAACTCACAAGTGCTGCAAGGGCACATCTATCCTCTGAGGCAGCAGCAGTGGTTGCATCTTCAAAATGGAGAAGCCAGAGGCCTTCAACTCGTGTAATGCCAGGAGGAGGACAACAACGGTGCAAGAGAAAAGGGCAACACTTTCCATCCTGGGCAACACTTTCCATTCTCCCCATCTCTGCCCATGCCCTTAGAGATAGAGGAATTTCCTCCAGGCTATACAAGTGGGCTATTTAAGAGTCTGGGAGTTAGGTCCAGGTCTTTTGAGCTTTAGGCTGGTGGCTTCAAATCTAGACCTCTCAAGCTAAAATAAAGGAAAAGAAAGAAGACAGTTTATGGAGAAATTAATCAGTAAAAATGGTTTGTTTGATGTAAAACCAAGTAATGTTCCCTATTAAAAACTCAGCAAGAAAGAATATTAAACAGAAAAAGATTTAGTCCAGAATATAGGTTGAATGCAGACTCTGCAATGCCTGGGATAAATTTATCCTCTAGTGTTCTTTTTCACTTCACTAACTTCACCATATTCGCGACATAGGGGATAAGGCAAAAGAAATGTGGCAAAATAGATGGGGCTTTTGCAAGGTAAGATGCTGCCTTGTACCTTTGTTGGAACAGAACTGGTCCATAATGCCTTCTTCAGTGCAGGGCAGTTCTGGGCTATTCCAAATAGATCAGGCTTACTTATTTATGATATTCAATATTCTGGCTTTTGCCAAGATTAATAAAAGTATCAAAACTTGCATAAAATGGCAAATAGATGCAGCAGAAGGAAAAAACAAACAAACAAAAAAACCCCAACAAATTACATGAATGCTGAGCAAAGTAATGGAAATTCTTAAGAACAGATGTTACTTAAAATTCACAAGCACAGATCAACATTTCGGAGTAAGGAAGTTTATCATTTAAAGATTGTGTTGGAATTCAGGAGCCAAGCAACAGCAAGCAAAAGAGATGCTATATTAGGATCTGGTGAGGCTATATGTCTGGATTCATAGATGGCAATTCCTATGTACTCATTAAATGTTCTTTAAAAAGTTACAGGCTGTATAGGACATCCAGAGTCATTTTCTGTGGT